>NW_028317974.1:4340000-4657676 GCF_062004578.1 Staurois parvus
AATTCTTACACTTGCACACTTTGTACATTTGCACAAAATCATGGATTTTGAAGGATTAGTCGGTTGTATGATTAACCTGTTATACCAAGCAGTTGCTAATGATCATCAATTTCATATGTAGGTTTAAACACAGTAATTAATGAACAAACGGCTGTTTAGGAGGCTTAAAATTGGGTGAGGAACAGCCAAACTCGGCTACTAATGTAAAGTTGTGGAAGACAGTTTAGTGTCACAGGACATTTTACCATTGCAAGATTGAGCACAGCAACAAGACACAAGGTAGATATACTGCATCAGCAAGGTCACCCCCAGGCAAAGATTCAAAGCAGACTGGGGTTTGCAGATGTGCAGTTCAAGCTCTTTGAAGAAGCACAAAGAAATGTTCATCGTTAAGGAACGTAGATGTAGTTACTGGCCAAGGAAACAATGCAGCGGATGAAAGACACCTTATACTTATTTCCCTTAGGCATCAAACGATGCCCAGCAGTGCCATCAGTACAGAAATGTCTGAAACCAGTGAGACCCAGGTAAACTCACCTACTGTCCGGAGTAGTCTGGCCAGAAGTAGTCTTCAAGAAGGAACTGTGGCAAAAAAAAGCCATACCTCTGATGTGGAAACCCGGTTAAGCTACTCAACTATGCAGAAAAACATAGGAACTGGGGTGCAGAAAAATGTCAGTAGGTGCTCCTGTACTGATGAGACAAAATATGAAAAATTTGACTATCGCAGGAGGCAGTTTGTTCACCAAAGGGCTGGAGAGAGGTACAATAATTAGTGTCTGCAGGAAGCAGTGAAGCATGCTGGAGGTTCTTTGCAAGTTTATGGCTGAATTTCTGCAAATTAAGTTGGAGATGCTGAGAAATACAGGCAAATATTTATCCATCATACCATGCCATCAAAGAGGCATGTGATTGGCCTCAAATTTATTCTGCAGCAGGACAACCACCCCAAACATACAGCCAATGTCATTAAGAACTATTTTCAGCATAGAGAAGAACATGAAGTCCTGTAAGTGATGGTTTGTCCCCCACAGAGCCCTAAACTCAACATCATTGAGTCTGTCTGGGATTACATGATGAGACAGAAGGATATGCGGCAGTCTACATCTTCAGGAGATCTGTAGTTAGATGTTTAGATGTTGTTAGATGTTCCAAGATGTTTGGAACAACCTACTTGCTGAGTTCCTTCAAAAACTGTGTGCAAGTGTACCTATAAGAATTGATGCTGTTTTGAAGGCAAAGGGTGGTCACACCAAAAATGTATTTGATTTGGATTTCTCTTCTGTTCTTATACTTTCCATTGTGTTAACTGGTAAAAATAAACTATTAACAGTTCTATTTCTGAAAGCATGCCTAATTTACAGCATTTTTTCCCACACCTGCCTAAAACTTATGTACAGTAGTATATTTTCATTTTTTTTTCTAGCTGTTTTCACTACTTGTAACCTCTTCCCTCTCTCTTTCATAGCCGGATATCAGTAGCTATGCAGATTCTGTACTTCCACTGCTCCTGGAGTATTTGTCACGTGTGGATCCTTCTCATACGTCTCACCTCACCAAGGCTTATTTCGCCCTTGAGAACTTCGTGGAGAACCTTGGTGAGAGATGAGGCTACAACTTCCATATATATTGATACTGTTGTGTAAAGGGTGCCAGGATTGCAGATGATGCATGTGTAACTCGTACATGGGTATGACCATATGTACATACGGGGAAACTTGTCAAACAGTTTATGGACTTTCTGTGATTTGATTTTGTATCTTTGCCCATTTTGAGCCTACTGGCTCCATGGCATTTTCTGTGTTCCTGAACACTTAACTATTAATCCTTTTATCACGTGTTTTTTAAATTTTATCTACTTGACTTGATAAACATTTTAAGTTGTAATTTAATAAATGCTACTTGATACAGGGGGACAAGATAAAGTAAACTTTAACATTTGAAAGTATATGTAAACCAAGAACAAAAATATCATATATTGCAGCGTACCATTTGGTAATACAGCCATAGATGGATCGAATCTCCTCAGTTCAGCAGGGATCTGCTGAGATTCGCTCTATGGGCAGGCTGATTGTACTGGGGTTGATCCATTGATCAATTTCAGTGCAGCCAGGTACATCTGCGCTTAGCCATATACTTCTTTACTTCTTTTAAATCCTGCGTGTTTGGCGCACTTTCTGAAAGCGCACCAAAGCTCCTGAATGCAAGAGTTTTGGCACACTTTCAGAATGTGCACCGCACCTGCATGATATAATAGAAGTCTATGGCAAGGCGCAACTAACCCAGGAAAGTTACAGATGCACTGCGATGCACACGCAGTGCAGGTAATCTGCAGCACATCAGTATGAAAGAAGGGCTCATTTACATTTGCTGTTTGGGGGGTGGTAACCCCCCCCCCCCATAGTTAAGACATGTTTTTACCACCCCAACCACACCCCCTTTAGCTGCAATGGCCAGGGGTGTACACATGCCGCAGCAGGAGTCATAGCCCTGTCATAGTTGGAGGGTGTACCACCTGCCAAGCATGACCCATTCATGTGAATGAGGCCCCTCTTCAAGTGCCCTTCAACCTTATGCAGTACAGCAAACCAGGGGTTTAAGCAGACAGTGTTGTGTTGCTTTCTCACCACCTGGTTTAACTCCTTAGACCCCACAGATGCATGCAGTTGTGGAACACTTGCAAGAGCGGCCCCAATTACTTGAATGGATTGTGATTGGCAGCACCCACCAAAAGAAACGGGGTTTAATTCCTGCTGCGGAATATGTACACCTTTGGTTGCTGCCTCAGCAGCTAAAGGGGGCAGGGATTGGGGCTAGTAAAACCGTGATTCAACTGCAGGGTTTTACCACCCCCTAATTTATCTGTGACCGAGCCCTACGGGTGCCACTGCCAAATGCAGCTAAGGGCCCATTCACAAGTGCAGCATGTACTTCTACCCTCTGAAAAGCAGTCCGAGTTGCCTCCTCACTACCTTATTTAAACCATCGATTTGGATGCAATGCACATGATTTGCAACACAGTAGTATGGCAATTAGAGGTTTAAGTGAGGTGGGGAAACTGTGCCCTGTGATCTTTGACTTCTCCCATGTTGTTCAGGTAGATTCTCCACCACTAAGGTTGCCGTGGTTTAAAATAAACCTGTTATGTGAAAAGGGTCAGGGCTGCCAATGAAAATCCTTGTTGTCTGGCTGTTATGATGGCTTAGAAGGATCATAAGTCTTTTATTTGCACTTGTATCAAGTCATTGTCTCAGGATACAAAGAGAAGTGGCATTTTTAGACGATAAGGTCAGCTTTGGCAACTTCCTCATATCTCTCCTCTGGTTTTCATTATCCCTGCTCTTTATTTAAAGTGTCCACCTCCTTTAGACACTAAGGGCCAGTGTCAATGGGATTTAGTTGACTATTTCTCTGCCCATATATTTGACACAGCTCGAAGCCTGTCGACAGAGGCCCTAAGACCGGAGTTCACAGGCGCGGTTTACTGATCCCCCTGAAAAGACTTACAGGGTTAGTGACCCTATGGGAATCAGAATGTAGCACTAATATTGGTAGGCACAATGTAGGTAATTGTGTAGACTCAAGCACTGTCATATTTGGGGGGGGGGGGGGGGCATGCTAATCTATGCAAATGCAAAATTTTAGAAAATCATAATTTGCATAGGCATTTTTCTAGGTACTCCTGACGATCAAGATAACTCTGAATATATGATTTGGCATCATATGATTCCTACTACATTGTAGGACTTTTTGTTTACATACTTGTTGCCAGCGTACTTTGAAGCTTTGAAATGCATACAGGGAACGCAGTCTGCCTTCTTAGTGATTTAGCTTTACATCCGTGCACATCTATAGTTCACCAGACCACCTCAATGAGATTTATTAATAATTTGGAAACTTGTTTGTGATGCAGATGATTCCCAAACACACCAACCTCTTGTGGACATTTTTTACATACAGTTGCAAGAAAAAGTATGTGAACCCCTTGGGATTACGTGGAGTTTTGCATGAATTGGGCATAAAATGTGCTCTGAACGTCATCTAAGTCACAACAATAGAAGAACACAGTCTGCTGAACATAATACTACACAAACATTAGATGTTGCCATGGTTTAATTGCACATAACATGTAAACATTCACAGTGCAGGGAGGAAAAAGTATGTGAGGCCCTAGCTTAATGACTTCTCCCAGAGCTAATTGGAGCCAGGAGTGAGCCAACCTTGACTCCAATCAGTGTGATGATATTGGATGTGTTGCTGACAGCTGTCCTGCCCTTAAAAAGCACACACCTGTTTTGGGTTTACTGGTTTCAAGAAGCACTGTTTGTTGTGAACCATGCCTCGCAGAAAAGAGCTCTCAGAAGACCTACGATCAAGAATTGTTGACTTGCATGAAGCTGGAAAGGGTTACAAAAGTATCTCCAAAAGCCTTGATGTTCATGTGTCCATGGTAAGACAGACTGTCTACAATTGGAGAACGTTTAGCACTGTTGCTACTCTCCCTAGGCGTGGTCGTCCTGTAAAAATGACTGCAAGAGCACAGCGCAGAATGCTGCATGAGGTAAAGAAGAATCCCAGAGTGTCCGCTAAATACCTACAGAAATCTCTGGCACATGCTAACATTTTTGTTGACACATCTACAATAAGGAAAACATTAAACAAGAATGGAGTACATGGGAGGACACCACGGAGGAAGCCATTGCTGTCCAAAAGAATATTGCAGCACGTTTGAAGTTTGCAAAAGAGCACATGGATGTTCCACAGCACTACTGGCAAAATATACTGTGGACAGATGAAACCAAGATAGTGTTGTGTGTTCTTCCCAAACAACTCAATGTGTGGAGAAAAAAAGGCACAGCACACCAACATCAAAACCTCATCCCCACTGTAAAACATGGCGGAGGGAGCATCATGGTTTGGGGATGCTTTGCTGCCTCAGGGCCTGGACGGATTGTTGTCATTGATGGGAAAATGAATTCCAGAGTTTATCAAGACATTTTGCAGGAAAACGTACGACCATCTGTCCGCCAACTGAAGGTCCGCAGAGGATGGGTGATGCAACAGGACAATGACCCAAAGCATACAAGTAATTCAACAAAACAATGGCTGCAACAGCACAGAATACGCCTTCTGGAGTGGCCCAGTCAGAGTCCTGACCTCAACCCGATTGAAATGCTGTGGCAACACCTTAGAGAGCGATTCACACCAGACATCCCAAGAATATTGCTACACTGAAACAGTTTTGTGAAGAGGAGTGGTCCAAAATGACTCTAGATCGTTGTGCAGGTCTGATCTGCAACTACAGGAAACGTTTGGTTGAGGTTATTGCTGCCAAAGGAGGGTCAACCAGTTATTAAGTCCAAAGGTTCACATACTTTTTCCTCCCTGCACTGTGAATGTTTACAAGTTATGTGCAATTAAACCATGGAAACATCTAATGTTTGTGTAGTATTATGTTCAGCAGACTGTGTTCTTCTATTGTTGTGACTTAGATGACGTTCAGAGCACATTTTATGCCCAATTCATGCAAAACTCCACATAATCCCAAGGGGTTCACATACTTTTTCTTGCAACTGTACAGAATGCCCAATAAAACGTGTGATTGCAGTCACCAGTCAGGTTTATATCTGTCTTGCTAGTTTAAATCTGATTGGTGATACATCAAACAAATAAGAGAGAAGGACTTGTATGGCACAGACCTCAGGAAGCAACATACCCACGGCACATGTGAAATACTTTCTGAAATCTTACTGCAGTGAAATGCTTACAACTCAGATTACCTAAATGCGTGAAATGTCTACATTTTTATTTTTTGAACTGCTCTGTAGAGTATATTTGAATGCAACTACTGTTTCCTATTTTAGTGGCCTTTGATTTTTAGCAAAAGAGTCATGGTTGATAGATTGCTTGTTTATTGAATGGAAATATTTTGTATTCACGTATTTGATTTCTTGAGTGTATAGCTGGCAAACAAACTTTTATAATGAGATTGTTTGTTTTCTTTTACAGGAAGTAGGATTGAACCATACCTTCCCACTCTCATGGAGCGAATATTGGGGTGTATGAGCAACTCCAGTAGCCCCAAGTTAAAAGAATTATCAATAAGTGCTCTAGGAGCTATTGGTGAGAAACCTTGCATTTTAAAGAAAATCTGTAGTCTTCTATTAATATAAGCTTAGCTTCCTTTTAGAGCTTCATAGATACCCATAAACCTGGAAAAATGACCAGATACCAACCATTTAGCCCTACCCTCTCTCTCATGCCTCCCTATTTCCCTTTACCTGTGATGGGCAGCCTCAATGAACAGTAATGAGCTTTAAAAGGCTATATCTAGGCTTAGGCTACCTAAAGGCACTTGAAAGATGCCCGATGCAGCATTCAGAGACTTTAGTAACTGTTTGAATGCTACAATTTTCTAAAAAAGGAAGTTTACCCCATTAAAATTGCTGAATTTTTCTACAGTGGATAAAAAAACTCTACACACCCCTGTTGAAATGTCAGGTTTCTGTGTTGTAAAAAAAAAATGAGACAAAAATAAATCTTTTCAGAACTTTTTCCACCTTTTAATGGGACCTATATACTGTACAACTCAATTGAAAAACAAACTGAAATCTTTTAGGAGGGGAAGTAAACCTAAAAACTAAAATAATGTGGTTGCATAAGTGAGCACACCCTCTTATAACAAGGTATGTAGCTGTTTTCAGAATTAAGCAACCACATTCAAAATCATGTTAAATAGAAGTCAATACACACCTGCCATTATTTAACCTCTTGCCGCCTGGCCAATGACCGTTTGGCGGCTGGCAAAATCCCTCAGCGTTCCGGGTGGACACCATATGGTGTCCTCCCGGGCATGCGCAGTTTGCGCGCCTGCAGAGCCGCGCAGCGGCGCAATCTGTCACCGGCTGTATACCTCGGACACGGCCGATGACAGATCTGAGTACCGGCCCCGTTGCCGGTACCATGTGACCAATCACAGCAGGTCACATGACAGTTGTATACAATGGATGGCTTCATTCATGCCATCCATTGTATACTAGTGTGTCTAGCTGTGAATGGTCACAGCGATCACATGCGCAAGCTGGGCCAATCACAGCTCAGCTGTGTCATGTGATTAGCCATAGCCAAATCACAGGTAAGCACAAAAAAGAAAAAACCCTGAATGAATCGATGTCATTCAGGTAAATGCTTGCTTATAGCAAAGTAATTCTTTGCTATAAGCAAATTGTGTAAAAAAAAAAAAAAAAAAAATTTACTGATCACTTCCCCAAAGTAGTACAATGTTACTATGGTAACATTGTACTACTTTGGTCATAGTGAAATATGAAGAATAAATCTTAAAAAAAGAAAACATAGTAATAAAAAATTAAAAATAATAAAATTATTTATATATATATATATATATATATATATATATATATATACACACATGCCAGTTATATGATGACGCTGTACTGCACTGGTGACAGTATGTAAAAAAAAAAAGTAGTGAAAATAATTCTTTAAATTTTTTAATTTTCCGAAAAATGACAAAAAAAATACAACTTCAAAAAACTCACCATGCCTCTTATGAAGTACGTCGGATTGTCTACTTTGCAAAAAGTCATCATTTGGGGGATATCTGTACTGTTCTGACATTCTTGGATCTCAAGAAATTAAATTGGCTGTCAGTACTTCAGGATTGATCAATATTCAGATATATTCCATAGTTTGTGAACTCTATAACTTTAATACAAACTAAAAAATACATCCTAATTTGGGTTTTTTTCACCAAAGACATGTAGCAGAATACATCTCGGCCTAAATTTATGAAGAACAATTATTTAATTGCAAACTTTTATAACAGAAACAAATAAAAAACGTGTGTTTTTTTTCAAAATTTTCGGTCTTTTTTTTGTTAATTTAGCAAAAAATAAAAACCCCAGTGGTGATTAAATACCACCAAAAGAAAGCTCTAGTTGTGTGAAGAAAATGTTAAAATTTTAGTTTAGGTACAATGTTGCATGACCACGCGATTGTAATTCAAAGTGTGAGAGCGCTGAAACCTGAAAAATGGCCTGGGCAGGAAGGGGGTAAAAGTGCCCGGTATGGAAGAGGTTAAAGTGCCTCTGATTAACCCCAAATAAAGTTCAGCTGTTCTAGTAGGTCTTTCCTGACATTTTCTTAGTCGCATCCTACAGCAAAATGGTCTGCAGAGAGAGAGCTTCCAAAGCATCAGAGGGATCTCATTATTAAAAGGTATCAGTCAGGAGAACGGTACAAAATAATTTCCAAGGCATTAGATATACCATGGAACACAGTGAAGACAATCCTCATCAAGTGGAGAAAATATGGCGCAACAATGACATTACCAAGAACTGGACGTTCCTCCAAAATTGATGAAAAGACAAGAAGAAAACTGGTCTGGGAGGCTGCCAAGAGGCTTACAGCAACATTAGAGGAACTGCAGGAATATCTGGCCAGTGCTGGCTGTGTGGTACATGTGACAACAATCTTCCGTATTCTTCATATGTCTGGGCTATGGGGTAGAGTGGCAAGACGGAAGCCTTTTCTTACGAGGAAAAACATGCAAGGCCAGCTAAATTTAGCAAAAAACACATCTGAAGTCTCCCAAAAGCATGTGGGAAAATGTGTTATGGTCTGATAAAAACCAAGGTTGAACTTTTTGGCCATAATTCTAAAAGATATGTTTGGCACAAAAACAAAACTGCACATCACCAAAAGAGCACTATACCCACAGTGAAGCATGGTGGTGGCAGCATCATGCTTTGGGGTTGTTCTTCTTCAGCTGAAACTGGGGCCTTAGTCAAGGTAAACTGTTATGAACAGTTCCAAATACCAGTCAATATTGGCACAAAGCCGTTAGGCTTCTGCTAGCAAGCTGAACATGAAGAGGAACTTCATCTTTTAGCATGACAACAACCCAAAGCATACATCCAAATCAACAAAGGAATGGCTTCACCAGAAGAAGACTAAAGCTTTGGAATGGCCCAATCAGAGCCCAGACCTGAATCTGATGGAAAATCTGTGGGGTGATCCGAAGAGGGCTGTGCACAGGAGATGCCCTCACAATCTGACAGATTTGGAGTGATTTTGCAAGAAAGAGTGGGCAAATATTGCCAAGTTAAGATGTGCCATGCTGATAGACTTATACCCAAAAAGACTGAGTGCTGGAATAAAATCAAAAGGTACTTCAACAAAGTATTAGTTTAAGGGTGTGCACACTTATGCAACCATATTATTTTAGTTTTTCATTTTTCGTTCCCTCCACCTAAAAGATTTCAGTTTGTTGTTCAACTCAGTTTATCTGTTAAATTAACCCCTTGACGCTGAGCGCACGCAAATATGTGGCCTCTCTGCATCTGGGCCTTGACGCCGAGTGGCCGCATATTTGTGTGCAATTAGAAAATACATGTGCTGAGAGCGCACACCCCCAGCACATATGTCCGTGACTCACGGAAAGGTCCTGATCTACCCTTTTCGATCGGGACCTTTTCCTATCACGTGTCGGCTGATCACGGCGGTCACATGACCCTAAAACCCCGCCCGCCTCCTGGCTTCTGAAACTCTTAAAGGGCTGGGAGGCGCCGGCGCGAAGTGGTTAAAGGTGGAAAAAGTTCTGAAATTACTCATCTTTGTCTTTTTTTTTTTTTTTTTTTACATCACAGAAACCTGACATTTTAACGGGTGTGTAGATGTTTCTTATATCCACTGTACATATTTGAAAAGGAAAATATTAATGCCTACAGATAAAGATGATATACATAAAATTGGCACAATATTTTCATTTTTATAATCTGTATTACTAAAAATGTAGTTTTGTCATATGGATGAAGTAAGTACACCCCTATGTTTATCACCACTTCAGATCCATTAAATTAGAACTGAGTGTTCCAGATCAGGTGACAATGATCAGAGCCTTCTTAGGAAGTATGCAAGTGGAACTTTCCCATTTACTCAATTCCTGGGCGTCAGAGTGAAAGAAATAATTCTAGCGCCAGACTTCCTTTGTAACTCTAAACTGGTAACCTTTTATAGGCTTTTAAAGCATTGCTTATTGATAATTTAAAGTAACCATAGTTTCTCGCCATTCCACGGGTGTGCCAAATTTTAAAACGTGAGATGTTGGGTATCTGTTTAATTGGCATAACATCTATTTATTATTTTATTAATAAATTTACTGTTACATTGTGTTTGTGTTCACTAAAATCCATTAAAGTCTATTTTGTACAAAAATTTGCAATTAAAAATCCTCTGTGCAAATATCGTGTGACATAAAAATTTTCCAGACCTACCACTTTATTTTTAGGGCCTCCAATTAAAAATAAAAAAAAAAATATAATGTTTGGGGGTTCGAAGTAATTTCCTAGCAAAAAAAATGCATATTTTTACATGGGAGTGAAATGTCAGAATTGGCCTAGGAGTCAAGTGGTTAAACCGTAGACGTTTAGGATCTGATGTTCCCTTTGCTATTGACGTGTGTGGTGTCAATGTGCCATCAAACTTTCTAAGGCTCACAAAAAGAAAGTTTTAGATACTTTATGAGTTTGGCAAGAGATCGAAAAAGATTACCAAATTATTTCAAAGAGATTTTCATTTTAAAGTCTAAACCCACCTTTTATACCATATTGTATGTTACATCCATATTTGCAGTTGAGCATGCCTCAACCCATACAGCTATGTCATTCATTCATCCATCACAGAGATCTGTGAATTCATAAACTACAAGTTCCATCTGCCATCGTAGAAGAGGAACTTGTAGTTATCAGTAGAACACAAGCGCAGTGATTACTGCACGCATAGGGGGGAATTAAATTAAGCTGCTGCGCCACTTTTCTGGCCGTAATCCCTTTTTTTAATGTATTGCACCAAATTCATGAAGCATTTGCAACACTTTCAGTTTTGACAGCGACTTGTGCACAAAATTCAGGTAGTTCTAAAATGTGCCACTGTACATTTTGTTGCATTTAATATACCATTTATACATTGTGTCGCATTGAATGTGTCAAAATCAAAAGTGGTACTAATTAAGACCAACTTTTTTTTTTTGGCATAGAGCGAAAAACTGGCACATATTTTTTTGAAAGTGTCTCGATTGCCTTCTTAAAGTGGTGCAGTATGAGCCAAATTCAAGTACAAGTTCTAAATAGGTACATGAATTTGATGCACCACTTTTAGAATACATGAGAGACACTTTTGCAAAATCTGTCTTTGCCAGAGTATAACAATTTCAAGGATAGTCTATTGACTTCCCCCAGTTCCGTAACTGAAAGTCGGTACTTCAGTATGGACATGAAGCTGGAGGAAGGGTCTGCACCTTTGAGCCACCATGCTTTGCAGGCTCATATGCAAAAATAATAAATGCACATTGTGTTTCGGCAAATGTGGATGCATTTTTTTTTTTTTTTTTTTGCAAAAGATGGACTTTGCCTTTAAGAAAAACTATCAACAAGTGATTTCAAACTTCTGATCATTTGTCTAGTACTGACCAACCCAGCAAATTAATCTCAAAAACTGTCTATTTGATGCTAAAAGAATGCTGCAAGAATTTCAGTGCAGGGTTAAAGAGAATGCATCTACATTCAGAAAGACAGTTCACTTATTCAGCCTGGATAGGAGTGGTGTTAAGAAAAAAAAGCCTTGGTACACCGTTCTATATATTGATATTTTTGTTAAATTAATGATTCAAAAGGCAGTTTTTCTTGTGTTCTTATACAAGTATATCACATCTGTATACTCTGTTTAAATGAACATTAATGTTTGCCTGTTCAATCATGTTGAAAAAAGTCAGCAATTTCCATGAGGTGTACCTTATTTTTCACATAACTGTGTAAGTACAGCACGATTATTTGTTTTAACTTTGAGTCAGTAGCCCAGAATAAGCAAGTTGCTAGGAAAGTCAGAATTCTTGACTTGTGCCTGGTCAGTGAACCAGAAAATATAAAATTCAAGGCAACTAGGATTTTTGGAAAGGAAAGTCAACAATACATGCCACCTCTGCAGCTAAATGGCATACATGACTGAAATACATATTCCCTCTTAGATTGTAAGCTCCCAGAATCAGGCCCTCCTAACCCTCTTGTATTGAACTGTATTGTTGCTGTATTGTCTCCCTTTATATTGTAAAGCGCTGAACAAGCTGTTGGCGCTATATAAATCCTGTATAATAATAATACATATAAGGTCCTTTATTTGTTCTCCTAAACACTTTCTAGCTTCCCATACCTGAAAACATGCATGTTTGGCAGCATAGGGATTACCAATCGAATATGAGTTGATTATTTCATACAGCCTAATCTCCCATTCTTCAGACTCATTCAAACGTGTTTCTGCATTCTGAAACGTGAATTTTGCCATCAGGAAAAGCTTCAACACTTCCACAGGAATTGTTTGCTTCTGTGGAGCCTAATTACATTATAGAAGTTACATAGTCTGGCTGAAAAAAGACAAAAGTCCATCCAGTTCAACTATAGAAAAAAAAAGTTATAATCCTATACCCACAGTTGATCCAGAGGAAGGCAAAAAACCCCCAACAAAGCATGATCCAATTTGCACCTGCTGGGAAAAAAATTCCTTCCTGATCCACCGAGAGGCAATCGGTTTTTCCCTGGATCAACTTTACCTATAAATGTTAGTATCCAGTTATATTCTGTGTATCTAGGAAAGAATCCAGGCCTTTTTTGAAGCAATCCACTGAACTGGCCAGAACCAACTCTTGAGGGAGTCTATTCCACATTTTCACAGCTCTCACCGTGAAGAAACCTACATTATCCTAATAAATAGTACTGTTTTCTGCATTGTTTGCAAATGAAATGGACCCATTGATATGAATGATAACACGCAAAATGCAGATTTTTTAATTTATAGAAAATCATGAAAGTGGAACTAAACTCATTGCATCAGCATTTTTTATTTTATCACTCTCCTTTTCTTCTTGCACAAATTGTAAAAAAAATATATATTCTAACTTTTACTTTTCAAAAGTTTTCTGTGCTGCATGACAGCGCTTTCTGGTTCCTGACCTAGGCCAGGCACCGCTGTTTCCTGGGATTGCCACTTCACAGCTATCCCAAGAGAATAAGCCGCAACTGTGCGGTACATCTGCACAAATGCTAGTGGTCAGTATAGTGGCAATCTGCCAGAAACTGCCAGCATTTGTGTGCATGTGTGGAAATCCACTGCACATGCGCAGATGCACCACCAGTCTCTGTCAGGTTCTAGATACCTAGATGACACCGACGGTACATATGCACACGCGCAGAGTTTGTTAAATGGTGGCATGGAAGAGGAGCAGGGGGGCCATTCATTCAGTGGTTTAGTTCCTCTTTAATTGCATTCCCTCACTGCTATGTTGCTCTTCCAGGGTCTTTTCAAATTACCCAGTGCATTCTTGTATGGTGGATCCTATGTAATCTCCTTGCAGGATGCAGTGCTCAAGCCTAAGCGGCCGTCACCAGGCACTGAACACTGTCACATAAGAAGGATATCGCCAATGCTGTGAAGGTTTGCTATCATCCAGCAAGGGGTTTACACAGGTTTGGGCTCCAAAAGAGGAATGCAGCAGTGAGTGAGTTTAAGTGGGTCAGCCTTAAAGAGCCCAAATCTCTTAAAACACAGTTTATCATTTTTGTCCGATAAGTGTTTCTTGTTAGGTTTTGATGTAACAGCTGTGGTATGTAGTTGCCTGTCTCTGTACTCCTTTCTAGTATACTCCATGTTATAATGTTACCGATACACACTTTATTCAGTCTATCATATTTTTATGACTTGCTCCTCCTTAGCCAGTGGTGCAGAAGAATTGCTAAGGCCATATTTCTCACCTGTAATGGAAGTACTGAAAGTCCATTTAATGCAGACAGGAGAAGAGGGGAGACCTGTACAGCTTCAATGTTTGGGTAAGAGTAAAAAAGAGATAAGAATTATTTTGTATAGTAAATTCATTGCTTCCATTGTGATTGTTTCTGTGTTTTTCTTTTCCTCAGAAACCCTTGCTGTCCTGGTCTACTCACTGGGGAAGGAATCTTTCTTACCTTTGGCTGAAGATTGTTGTCTCCTAGGACTCAATTTGTGTGACAGAATTGATGATCCAAGTACGAGAAGTTGTGCGTAAGTATCGGGATACCATTTTTAGCCAAGGGTTTTAACCTCTTCCCGTCTGCCCATTGTACAGAAATTACGGATGGGAAGCAGTGCCGATACATGTGACGTTCCCGTATGTCAGCCTGCATCAATGGCTCGTGTGTGGCTCACAGAGTGCGCACCCCGGAGCCCTGTGATCAGTGTGATCACATTACTGCTGTGTTTGGGTGATCACGTGATGTTTTACCATGTGACTGCTGTGACCAATCACAACAGTCACATAGTAAACATTGAAACTGAAAGTAAAGATCTCTGCTCTTAGAGTGAGAGCAGAGAGAAGCAATCCTGCAGTGTGTGAGTGTACAGCAGCCTGTCAGGCTGCTTCTACACTCACACACTGCAGTGCCAGCCACCCCAGCTCCCCAATTTTAGTGCCCCATGTGTCCTTAAACACGGCCCCACAATGCCCATAATAAATAATGCAGGGAGACCCTGTCCCAGTGCACACAAAACACCCCCATACACCATACCAATGTCCTAATCACTGCCATACCCCAAACCAACACCCTGATCAATGCTATATGCCATACTTTCTCCCTGATCACTGCCATACACCATACCAGCACCCTGATCACCGCCATACACCATACCAGCACCCTGATCACCGCTATACACCATACCAGCACCCTGATCACCGCTGTACACCATACCAGCACCCTGATCATCGCCATACCCATACCAGTGCCTTGATCACTGCCATACCCCATACCAGCATCCTGATCACCGTCATACCTCATACCAGCGTCCTGATCACCGGCACACCCCGTACCGCGTCGTGATCACCGGCACACCCCGTACCGGTGTCCTGATCACCGGCACACCCCGTACCGGTGTCCGGATCACCGGCACACCCCGTACCGGTGTCCGGATCACCGGCACACCCCGTACCGGTGTCCGGATCACCGGCACACCCCGTACCGGTGTCCGGATCACCGGCACACCCCGTACCGGTGTCCGGATCACCGGCACACCCCGTACCTGCGTTTTGATCACCGCCACACCCCGTACCTGCGTTTTGATCAGAGCCATACCCCATACCAGCATCCTGATCACCTCTCTACCCCACAACAGTGTCCTGGCTACTGCCATACCAGCGTCCTGATCATCACCATACCTCATGCTAATGTCCTGACCTCCACCATACTCCATACAAGTGTCCTGATCACTGCCATATGTCATACCAGCGTCTAGCATGTAAGGATCTCAACTAATCAATTTTCAAATATATATCCCATAGTTTGCAGACTCTATAGCTTTCACACATACTACATAATATAAACTGTTTTGGGTTATTTTTACCCCAGAAATGTAGCAGAATACATTTTGGCCTAAATATATGAAGAAAAATTATATATTTGCAAAATTTTATAACAAAAACTAAGCAAAAAATTATTTCTTTTAAAAATGTTCAGAATTTTTTCATTTATATAGCAAAAAATAAACCCAGTGCTGATCAAATACCACCAAAAGAAAGCTCTGTCTCAAAAAAAGGTTACAAATTTCATATGGGTAGTGTTGAGTAATTGTCACTCAAAGTGTGATAGTGCTGAAAGGTGAAAATTGGCCTGAACTGGAAGGGGGTGAAAGTGTAAGGACTTGAAGTGATTAAATAAAATGTCTTATGAAAGACATGTATGTATTCCATGTTTAACAATTAGGTCGAGTGGAACTCCACTTTTATCAAAAAATAAAAGTCAGCAGCTACAAAATTGTAAAAAACAGCCACTTACCTGTCCCTCGGTCCCGTGGTGTGTACCCCGCAGCTCGTTTCAACAGCCATTCTGTATTCCAGGAGGCCGGCATCTTCACTGTGGGCACCCGGCTGTGATAGCCTGCGGCTTCACAGCTGGGGGTACCCACTGCGCATGTGCGAGTAGCGCTGCGCTTCATGAATGGGCGTGTAGTTTTCTGGGACCTGTCACGTGTCCCAAAAGACTACAGGGAGGGAGGACACCTTCCGTTTACGATCGCCTAGGCGATCGGACTGGAAGTGGGAGCGGATACCTGGCCAATTCCCCCCCCCCCCTTTCACTCCCCAAAGGTGCCAATCCTTAATGGGGATCGGGGGAGCAGTCCTTTAAAGCGGAACTTCCCCTTTTTGGTGGAGCGCCGCTTTAAGTAATATGTTTTCAATGGAACAGAAAGTGATGGCTGGTCTTTCCACTGGTAGCAGAGACAGCAGTAAAAAGCTTTACATTTACTAACTAAAACGGGGAAGGATTAGAACTTTTTCATTGCAGTGGTGAGATTCATCCTCCTTGGTGTTGGTGATATTTATCATTGACACAGAAGATGAGGCAAAATCCCAGTGTTGATGGTTGTCACTAGTGCAAAGAGTGAATGGAAACCTTGCAGTAGGGATTTCCCTAAGTTTGGAAGATGTGCTTTCACTTCCTGAACTGGTAAAGGGCACCTTTGGACTTGATGTTGGTGCCCTTAGTTCTTATTGTTTACAGTGTACATGCTTGGACCCATATGGGAGTATCTGCAACATCAGTATAATATGTGCTCATCTACTGGTTTTTTCATTAAGCAGCCTACCTTTTGTGTTGGAAAAGATCTTGTTCTGGGTCAAAGGACACTTGCTACTTTACCCAGTGCCAGTGATCTTCAACGTAACAAAATGTACCTGTTGATATGGAATCCCCATATGTTTTGACAGGGTAAGACACATGTACTATCTACAAGTGTTAGTGCTATCCAGAACAAACTAGTAAATGCTTTGAAACGAGTACCATTGCCAATTACTCAAGCATGCAACACTGTACCCAAATGAATGTTATTCTCTTATTTTTAGAAATATAAAGTTTCTTTATCGTACATCATGGGACGCAGAACAGACTATTTCGTGACTGTGGGTTACATGCCACCTATAGGTGATTGGGCACTGGCAGATCAAACAGGAAGGCATCCCCTAAATAACCCCTCATACAGAGGAAGTACTTCAGTTTTTTTGCCAGTTGTCTGTAAGGTGGATGGTCACTTGTGCTGCATGTGCTCTCATGCATACTTGGAGATGTGGAATGGTTCTGCTGATAATCCCAGACTTCAGTAGGATCCATTTGAAAAGCTGTTAGCCAAAATGGAAGGTAACCGAGCTTCTTTGGATAGGAGAGAAGAATCCTCGAGGTTTGCCTGTAATGCAGTCTTATGGTGCTGGACGCTGCATATTGGAACCCTATGCGATTTGCATTAAAGAATCGGCATTTTTTGTTTTGGGGCTCCACTCTTTGGGCTAGCCAAAGCCCCAAGTATTCACAAAGCTCCTAGCCCCGGTGCTGAACTTGCTGAGGACACGGGGTATCCGTTTTAGAATACCTTAATGTTTCTTTGCTCAGGGAGCAGTCACTTCCACATTTAAAGAGAAATATCAGAAGCAAACGGTATCCTTTAATGTCTCTGCATGTGGAAATGGTATCTACGTTGAAGCGGTTTCCTATGTGTGGTTCCACTCCAGGTCTTTTGTAGAGGAACATTCTGTCTGTCTGGATCATGAAGGACCAAGCATTGGATTGCCAGAGGGCTTTGTCCCTGGGGTATTGCAGAGTCCGAATTGGTGGCTGTTTGTTCAGAATCTAGAGAAGGGGTAATTTTCCTTCCAGTGATATGGAAGATGGTAACCACCGATTCCAGTCTCTCCAATTGGGGGGCTGGTTTGAAGGTGGCTATAGTTCAGGGGACTTGGTCCCCAAAGGAGAGAATACTGCCCATCAGTATCTTGGAACTTAGGGCAGTACGCCTTGCTCTGGATTATTGGACAAGCCAGTTGCACAGCTTTGTGGTCAGGTTTTAGCCTGACAATGCCACGGCAGTGGCGTATATCAACCGCCAGGGCAGCACCGGTTCAGTAAAAGATGAACCACAATCTGTCTGGGGCAGAACAGCAAGTGCTGTCTCTGTCAGCAGTACTTATTCCAGGTATGGAAAACTGTCATGGTTTTTTCCCTAGAGGTCAGCGGCAATCTGCCAGTGTTGGAGAACTCTGGATGTGGATCTACTGACTTCCAGGTTCTACAACAAGTTAGACAGGTTGTGTCCAGGACAAGAGTCCAATTGGCAATAGATGCACTGGTAACTTCTTAGGGACCAGTTCCCCCTAATCTATGTCTTCCCCCGATCCAACTATTGTCTTTTGTGCAGGATCCGGGAGGAAGTAACAGAGATAACAGTGGTAGCCCGGCCTAGCCCAGGAGGGATTAGTACACCAACATAGTGTATAGTGCAGGGGACGCTTCTTGGACACTTCCGGTCCACCCAGACCTATTGTCTTGGGTCCAGTAATGTATCCTGCGATCACTAGAATTGAAGGCTTGGCTATTGAAACTTGGGTCTGAAAAAAAATCAGGGGGGGGTTATTTGGTCCTGTATTTCTCTGCACTATTGAGTGCCAGGAAGTCGGTTTCAGGGAGTTTCCATTACAGGACCTGGAAATCCTATTTGCCTAGTGTGAACCCAGGAAGTGGCACCCGCAGAAATGTGTGATTGAAAGGTTTTTGTCCTTTTTCCAATCGGGAGGAGAAATGAAATTGAAATTAAAGTGGTTGTAATGGCTCAAGGTTTTTTACCTTCATGAATCCTATGCATGAAGGTGAAAAACTTTCTGTGTGTAGTAGTGCTCCCCAGCCCCCTCAATACTTACCTGAGCCTCATTGCGATCCAGCGATAGGAACGGCCATCTCGGCTGTCTCGGGTCTCTGCCTCCTCATTGGCTGAGACAGCAAATGGGAGCCATTGGCTCTCACTGCTGTCAGTCACAGCCAGTCAGCCAATGAGGAGAGAGAGAGGTGGGACCAAGCCACAGCTCCATGTGTGCATGGACACACGGAGCAGCGGGTGCCCCCATAGCAAGCCGCTTGCTGTGGGGGCACCCGACAGGAGGGAGGGGCTAGGAGAGCATGCGGGGCACCCAAGAGGAGGAGGATCCAGGCTGCTCTGTGCAAAATCACTGCACACAGCAGGTAGGTATCGCATGTTTGTTATTTTCCAAAGAAAAAAAAAAACTTTTAGAATCGCTTTAAGTACCACTAAGGGTCAGATTTTGGCGCTCTCCATTTTTTCCCCCAGAGACCGTCGTTTCTCACTCCTTGATTCTTACTTCATGCAGGGCGCAATGCGGACGGTCCCGTCTTGTCAGACCGCCCTTCTGTCTTTGGGACTTGAGCTTGGTCTTGGCCGTCTTTGCAGAAGCCAGCTTTCAAACAATTAAAGAAACTTAATCCTTTGACTCAGAAGATGGTGTCACAGATCAAAACTGCACACCCACGGTGACTTGTTAACTGATACGTGGTCCCTCCGTGACTTGGGGTAAAGAGGGAATGAGGGAGACTTACTTTGAGCATACAAGACTGGCCGTGATACACTTTCACAGCCCACACTGCCTCTGGCCACCACTAGAGGGAGACTCCACTTCAATCCAGCTGGCTGACCAAACACATGCAGATGCAAATCTTATATACAATCTGGTGCACTCTAAGGGTTGGAGAGCAGTCTAGCAATTGGCACATCCTTCTAGGATTCCTCCAGCTATCCTACAAGCTAGAACCCCGGTGTTAATCACTATTCCACTGTCTACACACCCCCACACCAGACACACAACAATCGGTAGCTTGCCACCACCCAACAGTTAGTCCGCAGACTGGTCTGTTGGGCCAACACACACACACACACACACACACTTAGACCGAGCGTATAGATAATACAATACAATCTCTCTGGAAATATGAGCCCAAGCTTAAGCACCCAGAAGTCACTTATTCATTTTATGATTTAATATCCCGAAAGTGGGCAGTGCATAAAATATGTACAAAGTATAAAGAGTTACAGAAAATACAAAGAGACACACAATTGGCTATTCACTATAAAATAAAAGGGAATGAAAACTGAAATAAAACTTTTGCCAAGATTTATCATGTGACTGGAGCAAGTCAAAGTCCGCGATTTGCCAGTCATATGGAACTGGCTCCGTACGAATCACCCCGTCTATATCTCGGGGTCCTCAATTTATTGAAATATGGATGTGGGCTGGACATTATCCCTTGGCCAATCAACTCTGGGGGGTGTTCCTGTACCAGCCCACAGGACGTTCTGGGTTCTGAAATGCCCAAAGTCGATTGGACCAGGAACGGTTTGTATTATCAAGTCAGGGATAGAATTTCCAACAGTAGCGCGTCAGTCCAATTGCGACAGTACCAATCACTGTTCAGCTGTCGCAATCAGGTGCCATATAACCGTTTTGTGCATTTCTCTGGGATTCTACAGAGGCTACAAATACAGTTTTACAGTAGATGTAGCCTACAGTGTGTCCAATCAGAAGGCATTATTTTCATCTCTCCACAACTAATATTTTAGCTTTTATGAGAGATGAAATAGATTCCTCTGATCTGTGGATATAAATCAGAGCTGGCAGACCTTTCGGAGCCCGCTCCTTGTCCCCTGCGGCTTCCCGAAGCCGAAATGGCTAGAGCTCTTCTTTTAGATTTCAAGAAGGTGGCAAAGTCTGGCTACATAACTGACAACATTTTATTGGCAACTAGGTGTCCCCTCTAGCCTAGAAGCTGCTCTCTCCTTTCAGATGCTAATTGGTGAACATATGTATCTAACTGAATACTGAACACTTCTCTTTAATAACACTAGATCTACAATTACATATTTTTACTGATCACATCACATCCCCACTATTGATAAAATGATTCTACTCTTACATTTATGTCACAGGTGGCTTCTTTGATTACTATCACTTTGGCAAGAAGAGTGTCAGCTGGTGGCTCTGAAATGTAGGGAGCTGTTTTTGTTCCTGCATCATAAGGGGATGTTGTGCCCTCATCCATCTTCTTGTCTAGAGTGGTTTCTAGTTTGAATCAGGACAGTGTCTTGCCTTTTTTTTTTTTTTTTTTTCCTAGTCCACAGTCGGCAGGGTAAAGATAGCTGCATACCTTGAATGTATTTCAGATAGTCAAGATTTACTTGAGTTTGGTGGCTCAGGTCAGGAATCCTAGTTTGTGATGCCAGAAGGGCCCAGGCTGGGCAGGTGGCATCCAGGTCAACTATTTCTCAGGGTTTTACCAGGTCAGTACCGTGGAAGATTGTCTTTGGCCTGCAGATTGTCTTGTACAGCTGAGTTGGACTTTGGGATTGATAGTGGTGGTTATTATGGTGTCACCATAATGCTTTAGGACATCCCACATAGTCATGAATGACCTGCTCTGTGTCCTGTGAGGTACAATAAACAAAAATTTAATTTTTTTCTACATACATACCAGTAAAATCCATTTCTTGGAGTACATCATGGGACATAGAGTTCCCTCCTCTCTTTCTGGAATTTCATTACTTGCCACAAAAACTGAGTGTATGCCATGCATAAAAATAATTACTTTACAGCAGTGGTCATCACTGTTCTAAACAATCATCGTGTTTATAAAACAAAATCCTGATCACCTCCCAAGAGTAGTACAAAGTCACTGAAAACCATTCATTGTGTATTATTATTATTAATATAATTTTTTTTTTTTTACATACTGTTACCAGTCCGTAACCCTGATCTCATCACACCAGTCCTATGATGATGCTGTACCGCTCTGGTGACTGTATGTGAAGAAAAAAAATTAAATTCAATTAGTCACAGTGATCACATGGCACCAGGGCCACAAGCTGTCATTCACCGTGTCCACCAGACACACCAGGTAACGAATCAAGCCCCAACACGGCCTGTAGAGCTCACAGGAGGTGCTTACCAGGAGGACATCATATGACGTCCTCCCAGGATTAGAAAAACCTGATCACCTCCCAAGAGTACTACAGTGTCACTATGGTAACACTGCACTGTATGCATACAAAATGTAAAATGTTAAAAAAAGTAACAAAAACGTTTTAAACAATTGTCATTTGGGAGGGTATCTATAATTTTCGCACAGACTAAATTTATACACTGATTTGGGTTATCTTTACCAAAGAAATGTAGCAGAATACATTTTGGCCTAAATTTATGAAGAAAGATTATTATTTATTTGCAAAATTTTATAACAGAAACATAGAAAAATTTGGTTTTTTTTCAATAATTTCAGGGTTTCTTTGTATATGTAGCAAAAAAACCCAAAACTCAGTGGTTATTAAATACCACGAAATTAAATCTTTGTCTTATAAAAATGCTAAAATTTTCTTTTGGGTACTGTGTGTTGCATGCCTGAGTAATTGCCATTCAAAGTTTGACAGCACTGAAATCTGACAATTGGCCTTGGCATGAAAGGGGTGAAAGTGTCCGGTATTGAAGTGGTTAAATAAGTCGCTTGAAATGGAGCAGTTCCTTTTCTCTGAGCCATCAGCATAACCTACAATACACTTCACAGCACGTTAAAAAAGACTCTTTCAAGCATGGGATCCATCTAAAATTATTACATACTATTATAATCCTACTGTAGCTTAAAAACAATAACTTGTTGGGAATGGGGGGAGACTCTTGTGTGAAGTTTCTGTGCCTCTTACAGTTCTATACAGATAGAAGTAGTGACAGAAGCGTAGGCAGGACAGAACGCACACGGAGAATGATAAACACACAAAGCTTTATTGAACTATGGAAGGCACTCAATGAGGGTAGGAAGGTAGCGTCTGGGTACCCAAAAAAGGGGGGAAGAGGGGGGAGGAGTTCAAACAGTTATAATCCGGCCCACGCTAGGGCGATTCAGGTAACGATGGCCCGAGCACTTGGGGGGCAGTCCAGGTAGCTACGATGCTCCAGACACGCAATAGGAAGTCCGAGCAATTATTAATTATGGCCCACAATAGGGGCATTTCAGGCAGCAATAATCCGGGCACTCAATGGGGCAGTTCAGGTAAGGGTAATCTGGGCACATAATAGGGGCAGTTCAGGTAAGGGTAATCTGGGCACACAATAGGGGCAGTTCAGGCAAGGGTAATCTGGGCACACAATAGGGGCAGTTCAGGCAAGGGTAATCGCCAAAGATGTAACGCTGTCTATTCCCACTGACATCAGGATGTTTTCAACTCCCAGTGGCCACAGTTCGGCCTCCCTAAAGTCTGAAGGCCAGTAAACTGGCCCTTTATTTAGAAAGTTTGGAGACCCCTGCTCTAAACTGTCTCTTGTTGCAATGATTTTGCTATCTCTCGCCTGTCTCTTCATGAAGTTTGAATTCTTTTAAAGACTCTGATGAAAGCTCCAAATGCTTCTTTATTTTTTGTCCTAAACCTTAAGTAACATGCATATGGAAACTTTGTGACCTACTTTTTTTTTTTTTTAATCTGTATTCTACAGCTACCACTTGTTTGGAGCTATCTCAGAAGTTATGGAAGATAATATTTCTCATCACCTTGAGAAAATGACAACCATGATGATCCTGTCCCTAAAATCAAGAGAAGGAATAGTGGTAAGTAGTATTTTACACTTGCTAAGAAAAGAGATTTACACCCAACTGCAGTAAAATGTATTCGATTTTAACAAGGGATTTAATAACTTTACCATATAATATACAGTTAGGTTCATATATATTTGGACACAGGCACAATTTTTGATTTTTTTCAGGTATTCACTAAAACATATTCAAGCTATTGTTTTATAATGGATATGGGCTGAAAGTGCACATTCTCAGGTTTAATTTGAGAGTATGTACATCCAAATTGGAGGAAGGGTTTAGCAATTACAGCTCTTAAGAGTAGCCACCCCCCCCCCCTTTTTCAAAGGACCACAAGTAATTGGACAATTGAATCAGACGCTGTTTCATTTCCAGGTGTGGGCTACTTCTTCGTTATTTCTTCATCAATTAAGCAGGTAAAAGGTCTGAGTGGCCAAATCAACAGTTTGGTACATTCTGAGGAAAGAAGAACGTACTGGTGAGCTCAGCAACATAAAAAGGCATGGACGTCTATGGAAGACAACAGTGGGGGATGATTACAGGATCCTCCGCTATGGTAAAGAAAAACCCATTCACAGCATCGAGACAAGTGAAGGACATTCTCCAGGATGTGGGTGTATCATTGTCAAAGCCTACAATCAAGAGAAGACTTCACGAGAGCAAATACAGAGGGTTCGCCACAAGGTGCAAACCATTCATAAGCCTGAAGAATATAAAAGCCAGATTAGACTTTGCCAAAAAGCATCTAAAAAAGCCGGACCAGTTCTGGAAAAGCATTCTTTGGACGGATGAAACTAAGATTAATCTGTACCAGAATGACGGGAAGAAAAAAGTGTGGAGAAGGCTTGGAACAGCTCATTATTCAAAGCATACAACGTCATCTGTAAAACATGGTGGCGGCAGTGTGATGACATGGGCATGCATGGCTTCCAGTGGCACTGGGACATTGGTGTTTATTGATAATGTGACAGAAGACAGAAGCAGCCAAATTAATTCTGCAGTGTTTAGAGATATACTGGCAGCTCAGATTCAGCCAAGTTCAGCAAAGTTGGTTGGACGGCGCTTCACAGTACAGATGGACAATGATCCAAAACACACTGCAAAAGCAACCCAGGAGCTTTGGAAGGAAAAGAAGTGGAATATTCTGCAATGTCCGAGCCAATCACCTGATCTCAACCCAATTGAGCGTGCATTTCACTTGCAGAAGCAAGAAACAAACAACAACTGAAGACCGCTGCAGTTAAAGCCTGGCAAAGCATCAAAAAGGAGGAAACCCAGTGCTTGGTAATGTCCATGGGTTCCAGACTTCAAGCAGTCATTGTCAGTAAAGGATTATCAACAAAATATTAAAAATTAACATTTTATTTATGATTATATTCAATTTTTCAATTACTTTTGGTCCCTTGAAAAAGGGGGGTTGGCTGCTCTTAAGAGTTGTAATTCCTAAACTCTTCCTCCAATTTGGATGTACATACCCTCAAATTAAACCTGACAATGTGCACTTTCAGCCCATATCCATTATATAACTATAGCTAGGATATGTTTTGGTAAATACATGGAAAAACAACTAAAACTGTGCCTGTGTCCAAATATATATGAACCTAACTGTATTATTAAAGTTGGTTGCCTTTTGATTTGTTTTCTTGTTTTTTTGCATATTAAATTACATATATTTATCACATAGTCTCACTTAAAGTAGAACTCCGGCCACTAATTCAAAGATAAAATAACTAATGGGAAAAGGATTTAAACCAGACGTTCACAGATGAGTAAAAAAAATTATATCTTCCATCTCAAGTAGAATCCAGGAATCTGGTCATAAATTGTTAACCAGGTGATCTAAGGTCCCCATGAATCTTCACAAGATGTTTCCCACAGCTCTCTGCATATGCTAAAGGTGTGAAAATGGATTACCCTTCTCCACATTTTCTGTTCTTGTCCTTTTTGGAGAGATGCATGTTCATTACTTATTCAATTACTAAATTCATCCCAGCTAAATGGAAGAACAGTAATCCCCCCACACTAGGTCAGTGGGTTATGTCTGTTGATGGAAAGGTTGATGGATGATTTTACCCTCTCCGTCAGAGACTGAGGACAAATTCAAAAAGGCATAGTTCTACTAGAAATTCAATTCAGGTTTTCTCAGAATATAAGGAAGCTATAGCAGGTCAAGTCTGTGAAAGTGGGACAAATGGAACACCTGCTCAATGGTTTTTCTTTTTCTCTTATTCTGCTCCTCCCTCACTTGCTACACCCACCTGCACCCTCCCCCCCCCCCCCCCCTTTGGTCAGATATGCTGTTCATCATAGTCTTGAAATTAAATTTAAATATATTGATATATACTGTATATTTATTATAATACTATAGGGTTTAGGGATTGAATGCAAATGAACTAACAAAGTGCCTGCTTTTCTTGTCTGCCTGTGATTAAGTAGATTCGTAACACGGGTTCACTTTAAATATAACTGACGACAAAAACAGGCAAAAAAGGGGTTATAGATAGATGCTATGAAGGTGAATTTGAGTTTTAAAGAGCCTGTGTGTTAGTTGTTCAGTGTGGGACCATCTACTAGCCACAGAGGCTTTCGCATTGGACTATTGAATGGCAGAGGTAGGTATTGGCTTCAGTGTAGGCAGGGCAAGTTAAGGTTACTGCAAACTTTTAAACCAAGGGCTCTACAGGCCTGCATAAACCTAAGGCAAACCATAGATGAAACCATTTTCTTTCCTTCCATTACAAGTGAAAGGAAAGATAATCACTTGATTCCCCTATCAACACAGTTGATATTAATGGAGCGCCTCCCTGCTGAGCTATTGTGTCTGTGCTGGAAAGGGTAGGAAGCGTGCACAGGGAGCTTTCCTGGCTGGCAGAACACAATAATTACTGCTAGCGGCTAAAGCTACAGACCGTAATCAATTAAATATGCAACAGGCTGGTTGCATCTAAGTCGATCGATGGATTAGCTTGAGTACAATCAGCCTGCCTATAGATGGATCTGCTGGTCCTTGCTGAACCAGACAAGATTCGGTCAATCTATGGCTGGATAAACTGAGAGTTTCAAAAACTACAAGGCTGCTGCATTTTGATATCTCAGGTTTGATCATCTTTGCTAACAGGTTCATTTTAGATGTCATTGCTTACAGCTTCTTTGTATCTGCCTGCTTTTGTGTCTTTTGTTCAGAGGAAAAAAGTGGCAGGAATCAAGTCGCCAGTGAATATTACTCATTGAAAGTGAACATACACTCTGGAATTATACCAGGGTCATGAGAATACAAAAAATAAAATGTTTTGCGATTCTGGGTGCGCCTGACCTTTGCAATTTTAGAAAGGAGATTCTCAGCCTTTACTGTGAAATCTTTTTCTTATGCAGACTTTTGAACCAAAACGCTCCATACAGGAGATTGGACACTTACAACATTTTTCCTTTCTTATTAGCTGCAGATGGACTATGGAGAGCAGCAATCAGTATTAGACTTCAAGAGAAGTAAAAAAAAAAAAAAAAAGTAATCGAGAAACCATCTCAACACGAATAGAAGCCCAGTGCATCAGTGCCTCTACTCTCCCTCATTAAGGCTAGGTTGACACTACATATGGATGCAGGACTGTGTTTAATCGCACGCTTTCCCACACCCACATCAAACATGAGCTGCTGTTATCACGGTCGTGGGGTGCCAATAATTCTTAATGGCACCCCTGTGCACTGGAAGCTGCGCTGCGGTTTCCCAGTGGCTGTGATTTTGGAAGAGGTGCAGGACCTACATTCCCTGCATTTTCCCTAGGTACAGCAGCCCATTCAAATGACTAAGCTGCTCTGCCCACGTAAATGTGGCCACTGGGAAACCGACATAATGTGAACCTAGCATGACTCAAGATGAGAAAACTTTAACATCAATGGGCCAATTTATAGCAGAGATCAGTATCTGCTAACCACTGGACAGTGCAGTCTATACTTCACACAGCAGCCTGCATTTAAGTGCTATTTATAAAATGCAAGCCACAGAGTGGAGTCTGTGATGTTCCATGGAATGATATTCCACTTGCTTAGGAGTCCTGAAGCAAGTGGAACATAATTTACATTTCTTTCTGACCCATTAAGGGAAACAAGAATTTGTTAACCTTTGGGTAAGAATTGGATACTGGCAAACAAAATAACTGTAGGCCAACCTGTAATAACCCCTCTCACTACCAGCTTTTTCAGTTTTATAGCAAAGCAGTCTTAATAGCATGGTCAGTTGCAGGGTTGGGACCTTTTTATATTTTTTCTCTTTGAAGAGACAAAACTCTGGAGAAGTAGAGCACAGTCTTGTCCAATTACGGCTCTCCAGGGCAATCATCTTCATGCTGGCTTTTGGAGTACTGTGGACTGGACAGGATATTGCTGGGATATCCAAGAAGTGACCTCCAGGTGCTGGGTCCCTCCATAGGGTGCTTTCAGGGCTCGTTCTGAAAAAAGTAAGCTGCCCAATGCTTTCCAGGTCCAGAGCCACTGGCATGTGCTTGCTCTGTCTCTAAAGATTCATTTAGTGAGTGGACAAATCAGGTCCTGCATCGGGAGCTACCTCAATTACTTTGGTTACTGGGTACGTTTATTCCCTGTTCCATCACCTGCTGGATGGAGTGTCTTGACCATTCGTGTAGCTCTCTTTCCTGCCATCAGACATTCTGGAAGCATCTCCCTGCTGCTTCAGCTAGCAAAGAACAATGTGAAACGTTGATGCTTGATCTGTTCCTGCTGTCTTCCTTCAGTGACCTTGGTTACTGGCACTGGCCATCCAACCCTCATCTATTGCCTGCTGTCTGAGTTTCTTGAGTACCTGAGGCCTTGCCTTTTACCCTGATTTTATAGGTTGACTTACTGCTGTGCAGTTGCAACATGTCTGAGTCCAGACAGAGGTGGGGGACACAGTCCCACTGTATCAGATGTGCCCATGAAAAACTTTCTGACCCAAATCACACAGGTATTTGCTAATTTTGATCACAGAGGCCACAAGCCCTCTCCTGCAGATTCTAAATTTGATTTGCCCATGGCCTTAGCTGCCTTCAAGCCATTGCCCATATAAACTCTGATTTTTGAGTCATTCCATTCTGGATCAGCCTTTTGCTTCTGCCTTTGCTGTATCCAGTCTTGGGTCGTTTAAAACTCCTAATTCTGCAAAGCCCTTTCCTTTGCACCTTCCTTTTCAGCTATTTCTCTTTGGAGATTAGAAACATCCTGGTCATCAGTTTGATTCTCCCAAATGTCTTGTATCTGTTTGGGTAGGAATTTGTGCATAAATGGTCTATTCCCACTGTGGATCTGGCGCTGACTTGGCTTATCAGAGTCCTTACTATTCCTATGGAGCCTACACCTCTTTAAGTACTCAACCAATAAGTGGTTGAAAGCACTTTCTGAAGCTCTGTTGTTTGTGGGTTCTGCCTTTATCTAATCCTAGCTGTGACCTTACTTTGTCAAATAATGGCTGACTGGTTCAAATCAATTAGAAGAGATCTAGTTGCTGAGGATGATCCCTTGCTTATAGGACACATGGATCAGACTGCTGTACTGTTAAAAGTTCAGCAATGACAGTTTGCTGGAAGCCTGATGGCTTATTTCTCATATGTGTCTCATGTCAGGCTAAAGGTCTGGACTTTTATGTAAAAAAAACTTTTAATCCACGTGGGCTTCAAAGGGCAGCATCTCTTTTGGACCATCTTCAGACCCACTTCCTCACTGGAAAGAAACCTAAGGAAAAGACTGCAAAATCTTTTCCTTCTCAGTTAAGAAACAGTCTTCTCATTTCTTTGCTCCTTTTACTTTTATATCAAGACCTCTCAACCAAGACTCCCTGTACACCTGTAATTCCAAGTGGCTGTGAAGGCTGAAGGTATTTTACCTTCATGCATTCTATGCATGAAGGTAAAAAACCTTTTCTGTGCAGTTCCTCGCTCAGCACTCTACAATGCTTACCTGAGCTGCATCTCAATCCAGCGATGTGCACAAGAGCAGAAGCCTTCTTGGGTCTCTCCCTCCTTATTGGCTCAGACACAGCAGCGGGAGCCATTGGCTCCTGCTTCTATCAATCACAGCTAGTGAGGAGGGTGAAGGTTGTGCTCTGTGTGTGGAGACCCGAGATAAGGAAGATCAGGGCTGCTGTGCAACACCATTGCACTGAGTAGGGTTAATATGACATATTTGTGAAAAAAAAAAAATCTGGACCTTTTTAGTATCACTTTAAAGTCTGCCAAATCTTCAGACAAGCCTTCCTCTGCATTAACATTCGCTTCTACTTTCCAAAATTATGGGAAGTTTGTTAACTTTTGTGGACACTTGGACAGCTTGCATCTCAAAAAAATGGAGCACCTAAATGAAGCCCATGCACAAACAAATAGAACATTCAGGTAGTTGCATAAACACAAGGATGATTTGTGTGGCTGGGCAAATGCAAGCTGCTTTAAGTCTATTTTTTAGGGTCAGAAGCCAGGGAAATTTAGGCCCCAGTGACTAGGTGAAAGTAACTTAGAGAGGGGCACTGAAGATGATTTCTGTCTAACAAAGGTAAAATCAGACCCTATGTATTTGTGCCTAAAATTGATAACATGGAGTACAAGATCACTTTAAATATATTTCTTAATATACCGGTTCCAAGTCTTACACCTTGAACCCATAGTTCACCAACACAAAACTTAGCTTTAGATGCCAAAACTGGAATTTCAGCTATCAAAAATGTTTTCTTTTTTTCAGTCATGTCATTATGCTTACAGTGGAATGACTTTATTTCTTGCTTTCTTTTTTTTCCCTTGATAAAAGCTGCATTACAATGAGAATCACTCATTCATGTTGTTTGATGACGAGGCTGATGAAGAAGATGCTATAATTCAAGACGAAGAGGAAGAAGAAGATCCTGATGTTGAGGGGTAATGTAAAACCATGTATCTTGTACAGTAATACCTCGGTTTACAAATGCCTCGGTTAACGTAATTTTCAGTTTACGAATGAAAATCTCTTGAAATTTATGCCTCAGTTTACAAATTTCTTTCGCAATATAAAGTGTATGTCAGTGCTGATTTTTAAATGCAATTGTCGTCTTTCCCCGGAGTTAACGGAAACTTTGTTTCTTTTAAGAAACTAAAAGGAAACATTTTTTTTCTTAACTTGGGAAAATAAACTAAAAGAAAACTTTCTTTTAGCTGGGGGGAAAGTGACAGCTGAATTTCTGAGCTGTAGTGAAGAAAATAAAAAGCAGTAATTACATTTAAAACCCGGCACCATAATAAATAATAAAAACGGTGTGGGTCCCCCCTCCCATCCATACCAAGCCCTTCGAGTCTGGTATGGATTTTGAGGGGAACTCCCACGCCAAAATCTAAAAAAAAAAAATAGCATGGGGGTGTGACGGAAGCGCAGGCGGGACAGAACGCACATGGAGGATGATAAACACACAAACTTTTATTGAAATAGGAGAGACACTCAATCAGGGTAACAAGGATAGCACCCGGGTACCCAAAAGGGGGGGGGGGGAGAGGGAGGAGTCCAAACAGTGATAATCTGGCCCTCGGTAGGGCGATTCAGGTAGTGATAATCCAAGCACTCGGGGTGCAGTCCAGGTAGCTACAATAATCTGGGCACACAATTGGGGCAGTCCAGGCAAGGGAAATATTGGCGGACAATGGGGCAGTCCAGGCAAGGGAAATATGGGCAGACAATTGGGCAGTCCAGGCAAGGTAAATATGGGCGTACAATGGGGCAGTCCAGGCAGGGGTGATATGGGCACACGTTAAGGCAGTCCGGGCAAGGGGCACACAATAAGGACAGTTCCACACTCCGCCACATGCGGCTGGTAGGGGCACTCACGGTAGGTAGTTTCCAGGGGCAACCAGCGGACCATGTGCAGGAACACTCATGATTTCAGGGACGGCAGCAGCCAGTAGACAGGGACCCTCACGGCGGTCAGCTTTCCAGGGACAACCAGCGATCAGCAGACAGGGACCCTCATGGTACTCAGCCTTCCAGGGACAACAGCGATCAGCAGACAGGGACCCTCACGGTACTCCGCCTTCCAGGGACAACAGCGATCAGCAGACAGGGACCCTCACGGTACTCAGCCTTCCAGGGACAACCAGCGATCAGCAGGCAGGGACTCTCACGGTACTCAGTGTCACGATCGCAAGATCGCCGCTACCAACATGCGACAATCCCACGACCGCGATGTCTAATATGTCACGATCGCGGCATCAGACCCCAGACCTTCTCACCAAACTTGTGACCGAAGGACTAGCCAATCTAAAACCACGATGTGACGTGCGTAACAATGCCACGCCCAGCTGCACCCTGCACAACGATTTTCCAGCTAACAGACCACAATCGATGTCCCGGCAGCCTGGGCGACTGGGTCGGGTTAATTACGCAACTAACCCTCCACACTGCCACCACCTCCTTTTCGTACAGAGAAGGAGGAAACTCGCGTTATCAGTTATAACACTATAATGATTGAAATAATCGTCTGTATAAAACGGTCCGCAAGCCAGTTATACAGAGGTTTAAACAAACCGTAGCGTCTCTTTAGAGGCAGGAATTCGTGAGTTGCAATACAGAGCTATAGAAACAGTTCAACACTTTCAGAAAGAAAGATTTATTACTAAAAGGTCAAACAGGAGCAATAAAAATATTTACAGAACAAAGATGTAACAAAGTTATATATATATACATATACAAAGAACCGTAGCACAGCAAAGAGATAACAGAGAGGTGAAAGGGTTAAAGTATTTGCCAAAGTCCTGGGTTAGCAGATCCAAGTTTCAGAGCAGAAGGGTGCTTTGATCTCCCTATGTTACGATGGAAACATGGGAGAATGCTTCAACTCAACTCCTCTTAGGCCGGACAGCCTGTTTTAAAGTCTCCAGCAGGGGGTGTCTCTGATGCCACGGACCAATACCTCGTGTGGGCATGGATGTCTGGGTGTTGACCTAAACTAGAGCCAAAATCTTGTGTAGTTCATATTTGGGCTCATAACGTTTCCTATGCACAAGTGACATCCCACCCGCGGGTAGATTATTAAGCAGACAAATTTGAGGATTGATTAGATATGAATTATGAAAGTGTAGGCTAAACGGTTCACGAGATCTATTTTCTGATTTCCTGTGTATGCGAGACAAGTCGAGTGACCTATCAAACTGTTCGGCTCCTCCTAGCCAATCTGATGGTGTGTCTGGTTTTTATGTAAGTCTCTCATATTCCAAGATATGAGACATAGGGGAAAAATGGATGTTGAGGAGTGTTATCTGATTCTGTCACCTTCGCTGAGTTAGGCTCATTAGGTCAGAATCCCTTTCAACTCCAGAGAGAGCTGGCCTTATCTCTTCTGTTTGCGACACTCAGGCTTCCAGGGACAACCAGCGATCAGCAGACAGGGACCCTCACGGTACTCAGCGTTCCAGGTACAACAGCGGTCAGCAGACAGGAACAGCTTTCCAGGGACAACCAGCGATCAGCAGACAGGGACACAAACGGGACTCAGCTTTCCAAGGACAACAGCGATCAGCAGACAGGGATCGCTTTCCAGGGACGAACAGCGATCAGCAGACAGGGACCCTCACGGTACTCAGCTTTCCAGGGACTACAGCAGTCAGCAGACAGGAACAGCTTTCCAGGGACACAGCGGCTTACAGGGACTCGGCAGGGCTTGGCTGTGGGGTCTGGCCTCAGCTCAGACCTCGCACAGCACCCTGTCCCGAGCGGGGGACGAACTCCCTACCCGGGTCCTGCTCCGGTCTTTTATCGCCGGAGCAGGACGCTTCCGGGTTGCAACAGCCAGCCCGGCGTCGGGTTTCCGGGGTAATAAGCCCGCCCCCTCACTCCGGCCACGCACAGGGAGCGCGGCCTTTGTCTCCGGCAGGTGCAGAGCGCGGGAAACTCGGGTCCGCGCTGTGCCCGCCGAGACAGGGGGAGATGTGCACTCAGAGACACTCAGGTGGCCAGCACATGGAAAATCCATGTGCAGGCACAGCGGGGTGTCAGACACTTCAGTGTCCAGCCCAGGAGAGGTGTGAACCGCACTGCAGGGGGCAGATCTCTGACATCCAGCACAGCCTTTGATGTAGGCTTGTGCCGGACATAGGGACCTGTAAGGGGAAGGGAGGGGGGAAGATGGAGAGCGAGGGGGAGACCGTGACAGAGGGTCCCCCCCCAAATCAATACTAGACCCTTATTAGAGCATGCAGCCTGGAAGGTCAGGAACCATGCCACATGCCCTCAACATTGCTTTGGAGCATCTTGTCCCCATGTTGATGGGGATAAGGGCCTCTTCCCCACAACCCTGGCCGGTGGTTGTGGGGGTCTGCGGGCAGGGGGCTTATCGGAATCTGGAAGCCCCCTTTAATGAGGGGGCCCCCAGATCCCTTCCCCACCTATGTGAATGAGTATGGGGTGCATGGTACCCCTACTCATTCACAAAAAACAAGTGTAGTGTGAAAAAAGATAGGACACGGTCTTTTACGAGTCCTTTAGTAAAAGAAAAAACTAAAAGAATGTCCCCCCGCAGTAGATCCAATGTCAATCACAATGCCCGCTGCTGACCCGAAAAAAGAAATTTAAAAAAGGCTCTGCTCCAGACGATGGCTTCCAGCCTTCTGCCTGCTTTGGTGGTTTGACAGTTCTTAAATATGTAAGGGGCGGGGCCACCCGGAAACATCACCCGAGTGACCCCACCCCATGTGATATCATTCATGTCACATGGGGTGGGATCACATGCCTGATGTCCCCGCGTGGCCCCGCTCTTTACATATGTAAGACAGGGTGCTATTGTGTTTTCAGCAGTATTGGCACTTATTTTTAATGTTTTACATAGCTATACCTGCTAAAGGAGCCAGCCTGAAGTGATCTAGCAGGACTTAATTTTCTGACTGAAGTTCCACTTTAACCAGTGTGCTCTGTGTGTTCTTATATGAGGCCAGACTGGAAGTAAAAAAGTAAAGCAGTGCTAGCATATAAAACGTCAACATATTTGTGTTTTGTGTGTGTGTGTGTATATATGTGTATATATGTGTGTATATATATATATATATATATATATATATATATATATATATATAAAATTTTACCAGTTCATTTTTTGGAGCTCGTGCAAAATATTTATAAGGCTTTACAGGATGTGCTGTTTGATTGTATGGGTGATGCACCAGTACTGCAGAATCCAATAAAAGCAATCCACAGAGTTCTTCAATCACAATGAAAAGTAGCATTCTTATTTAGTATAAACAATTGACAATGCACAGATAAATTCCTCATCCCAAAGGGGCTATGTTTCAAGCCCAGAGTATACACGATAGTGACCCAAAGCCCTGTATATAAAAACCATTCACAATTCAGGTTCCGGCAGAGCAACTGAGCTGATGGGGAACTTTGAGAGCTTGTTCATGCTTCCTGCATGGTCAAACGCTGTGTTATACCATGTAGGAAGTGTCGGGTGTAGAAATACAGGCAGAATCAGAGCTGTAGGTGGAGGCTGTGTCTAAGTGTGAACAGGAAATCTAGAAAACAATTGTTTTCTGTGTGCCCTTGTGGAGATCTGTATTTTTCTCTGCATAAATGTGAGTGAGCCTGAAAGCTTTACTGCTACCCAAAATGCAACATCAGAGTGGGTAAAGAAGCTGCAGCACGAAGGCATCACCACATAGTTCTCTCCTCTTGGACTCTATTATAATGCTCTTTCACTCAGTTTGGCACACACTGCATATTTTAAAATACATAGTGAACTCTGCAGTCTTATTGCTGTACATTCATGGTGGTCTATCATTTAGATTCTTTAGATCAAGACCAATTATCTTAAGCTACAATTGTTGGAAAATCCATTCCTTGCTTTCCCAAATCCACTATCCTGCACCACCCTTCCTATACCTATTTGCTACCTCCCCCTTTTACAGGAATGTTACCAAGTTTGCGCCCCTAAAAACAAGATATTCAGGCCTTGGTTCATATGATGCGGTGTGGGATTTGCAGCGATAACTGCGTTTCTCACACTACATCACACTCACACTGTGATCATGCAACCTGATCGGGTGTCAGTGTTAAGTTAACGACACCCCAAAAACAGGTCACAAATGCAGTACAATTACCTGGATCGGCTCGACCTATTGTGAACACCCATGCGATTCGATTCCAGCGCGGCAAAAAAATAGTGCTTGCACATTTTTTCATGTAGATGCGGTGTGATTTGATCCATATAAAATGAATGGGCTGAAATTGCACCGCAGAGAATTGCATGTGATTTGAAAAGGAATGCAGTGCGATTCCTGTGTGAATCACCGAAAATATGTGCCTGCATGCTCTTACCATGTGTTTTTTTTTTTTTTTTTTTTATGACACACTTGCATAATTTGTGGTGCCACACTTTTTATACCTAAAGTAGAACTATAGTCAAACTTTTTTTTCCATTTTGGATAGAGTAAGGATGGGTAATAACACCTGCCAGTTATTTGTCCCATTAGGGAGATTTCACTTCACTTACTGTCCCATTGCCAAAACAGGAAGTGAGAGATAATCCCACAAATTAAGGAAATTATTGGCTACCCCCAGGTAACCTGAACTAATGACCCCATTGAAGAAATTTCCCCTCTATTACTTTTCAGGGGACAACCCAAAATTTGGGGTTTTCTTTACTTTCTCTTTTGATGATAATGGTAAGCAGGAGAAATAGGATGAATCTCCCTGATGGGGTCACAGACTGCAATAAAAACCTAACAGGTTTTTTAATCCTTCTCGACTCTGTTCAAAACTAAAGAAAAAAAATGTTTTGCCTTTAGCTATACTTTAACCACCTAGCCGAATGACGGCTAGTGTGCGGTCATCCAGTTCTTGGAGGGGTCTATTGATGTCCTCCCAGAACTGTGCACCCGCAGCAGCGCACACCCGGCACGCTTTGTGATCACCCTATGTCCTTTAGACACAGCTGATCACAAATCCATGATAAAGGGCCAATCACAGCGGCCCTTTACCCACATGATCAGCTGTGTCCAGTCACAGCTGATCACAATGTAAACACACTTGCCGGTAACGGCAGTATTTTCCTCATGCTGTCACAGCGTGGGGAAACTAATGCCGATAACCGAAAAGTGTGCAAGGGGACATCTACACTGATAATCAGGGCACTAATTATCAGTGGTCCTAATTATCAGTGCAGCCCCATCAGTGCTGCCAGTCATGCTCATCAGTGCTGCCAGTCCCGATTAGTGCTGCCTATCAGTGCCCTTCAGGGCTGCCTATTCGTGCCCATCATTGCTGCCGATCAGTGCAGCCTCATAAGTGCACATCAGTGAAGGAGAAAATTTATCTGTTTGTGAAATTTTATTATGTAAACTAAGAAACTTTTTTTTTCAAAATTATTGGTCTTTTTCATTTGTTTAGTAAAAAATAACACACCCTGTGGTGATTAAATACCACCAAAAGAAAGCTCTATTTGTGTGAAAAAATGGTACAAATTGCATATGAGTACAGTGCCACATGACTGGGCAATTGTCATTGAGTGCGACGGGACTGAAAGCTGAAAATTGGCCTGGGCAGGAAGGGGGTGAAAGAGCCCAATAGGCAAGTGGTTAAAGTAGAACTCTGGTCAAAAGTGGATTAAGCTTAATTACTCCCACCCCCATTCTATACCTTATGCTAACTATCCTGTAATGGAATGATTTCTATAGTTACCTAATCTGAGGGCTCTCTGGTCCGGTCATGTGAACAGCTTCAGTGTAGAGGTGGGACAGCCTAGATAGATACATAGATATCCATGCAATATAGTAAGCCTGTGGGTGACATAACCACCCAGGCTCTGCAGCCGTTGTCACTGCTCTCTCCTTTTCACTGAAGCCAGCTGCTGGGTAGATCACATGACCAGACCAGAGTGCGCTTAGATTAGGGAAGTATACACATCTTTCCTTTACAGGATAGGTAGCATGGGGCTTACACTGGAAGAGTGGGAGCAGGTTTAAGCTCAGTTAGCTGTTGACCAGACTTCTACCCGCTTCTGCACCACCCTACAGGGTGGCACGGCTGAGCAAAATCCTGTGTGTGTGTGATTATATATATATTTCGGGTAGGGGGCGCACGTGCCCTATCCATGCCGCCATTGCGGCCTTGGCTTTCGATCACTGGATCCCAGCTGGTGATTCCCCGGCGATCACCAAGTATCACCGACGAGTGAGAGACCTGTGTATAAACAACACAGATCTCTCTGCTGTCAGTTCCTGCACACTTTGTATGGCTCTGCGTAGCAGAGCCATACAAAGCAGTGTGCTTACAGTGGATAGCACACACACTGAAAAACAGCACACAGCTAACTCTTTGATCACCCCACATGTTAACCCCTTCCTGCCCAGTGTCATTAGTACAGTGTTAGTTCTTTTTATTAGCACTGATCACTGTATTGGTGGCACTAGGGATGTCAGTGACACCAAGTCCGTTCCCCTCAGTGTCATAATGCCCAGCACAGTCCTGCTATAAGTTGCTGATCGCCACCATAACTTGTAAAAAAAAAATAGAAATTACAGTATATATACACCGCCATTTGTATACGCTATAACTTTCACATAAACCAATTAATTTACACGTGTTGGGATTTTGTTTTAGCAAAGAAATGTAGCAGAATACATTTTGGCCTAAAGTTTATGGCAAAATTTCATTTTTAAAATTTTTTTTTTTTGCTGGACATGTTTAACCATTTGACGCTCAGCCTATGGCCAAATGGCATCCGCAAAAATGTATTACCTTTCCGGGAGGCCGCCATATAGCGTCCTCCCACACATGCGCAGTTCACGCTTGCAGAGCCGCGCAGCGGCGCAATCTGTCACCGGCCGTGTACCTCGGACACGGCCGATGACAGATCTGAGTACCAGCCCCCGTTGCTAGTACCATGTGACCTGCTGTGACCAATCACAGCAGGTCACATGACAGTTGTATACAATGGATGGCTTCATTCATGCCATCCATTGTATACTAGTGTCTAGCTGTGAATGGTCACAGCTAGTCACATGTCATGTGATTAGCTGTGGCCAAATCACAGCTAAGCACAAAAAAAAAAAAAAGAAAAACCCTGAATGAATCGATGTCATTCAGGTAAATGCTTGCTTATAGCAAAGTAATTGTGCTATAGCAAAGTGCTATAAGCAAATTGTGTAAAAAAAAAAAATACTGATCACTTCCCCAAAGTAGTACAATGTTACCATAGTACTTTGGAAATATGAAAAAAAAAAGAAAATTTTAATAAATTTAAAATAATTTTTTTTTTTTTTCACACTGTCACCTGTCAGTGTCCCTGATCACCGCCATGCCAGTTATATGATGACACTGTACTGCACTGGTGACAGTATGTAAAAAAAAAAAAATAGTGAAAATAATTTTTTTTTTCATTTTCCGAAAAATTATGACAAAAAAATACAACTTCAAAAAACTCGCCATGCCTCTTATGAAGTATGTCGGACTGTCTACTTTGCAAAAAGTGGTCATTTGGGGGATATCTGTACTATTCTGACATTCTTGGACCTCAAGAAATTAGATTGGCTGTCAGTACTTCAGGATTGATCAATATTCAGATCTATACCATAGTTTGTGAACTCTATAACTTTCCTACAAACTAAAAAACACATCCTAATTTTGGTTATTTTCACCAAAGACATGTAGTAGAATACATCTCGGCCTAAATTTATGAAGAACAATTATTTATTTGCAAACTTTTATAACAGAAACAAAGAAAAACATGGGGTTTTTTTTCAAAATGTTCGGTCTTTTTTGTTAGTTTAGCAAAAAATAAAAACCCCAGCGATGATTAAATACCACCAAAAGAAAGCTCTGGTTGTGTGAAGAAAATGATAAAATTTTAGTTTGGGTACAATGTTGTATGACTGCGCAATTGTCATTCAAAGTGTGAGAGCGCTGAAACCTGAAAAATGGCCTGGGCAGGAAGGTGTAAAATTGCACGGTATTGAATTGGTTAATAGGAAAAAGTAAAAAATGTTTTTTTGTTTTTTTTTTTTTTTTTCAAAATTGTCGGATTTTTTTGTATATAGCGCACAGGCAATCAAATACCACTGAAAGAAAGCTGTGTTTGTGGGAAAAAAAAGGACGTAAACTTAATTTTGGTGCAGCATTGTATGACTGTGCAATTGTCAGTTAAAATAATGCAGCACCGTATTGCAAAAAAATGGCCTGGTCAGGAAGGGGGGTAAATCCTCTGGAGGGCAAGTGGTTAATAATTATGTTATCAAGGAAAAAAATATTAGTAGATAATCCTTATGGCACTACACCCACATAACGTATTCTCTGTGCATAATCTGTAATGTATATCTTGCTGTATGTGATAATACTGCAGAATATATATTGTACTCTGGTAGGAGGAGCTGCTCTGTTTGCTGTATGTAGGGGTTTGTTTGGTTAATGATTTAGCTATGTGCCTGAGCAGACATAGTAACCATGTAGTATATGGCTGTGTGTTATAGCCAAGTTATCTCAATTGCAGTCCCTCTGGACAATAAAGTTAAAAAAAAAAATGTTCCCTGTCGTTTGTAAGTGTTTTATTGCCCTTTTAGAGGCATTACCTCTAGGCTTTTATTAATAGGTGAAGAACAGGGTGAACTTTGATCTCTGTAGCTTTCTATCCTCTTTGGTCATCCTTTGTGGAGTATGAAGTCCAGGGTTAATTTGATTCAGCCTGCTGCAACTCAGGAGAGACAGATGAATGACTCAGGGTATGCATCAGGATCACATAGTAGCTACTGCCATTATGGTTCTATTGTTGCTGTTGTTGTTAAAGATTTTTAAAAATATGTGTAAGCAGGTTTTGCAGCATACTGTGAATTCTCCTGTCAAAAATTCAACAAAAGGTGCATTTCTGGAGCAGTTTTTTCATTTTTTTTCTTTAAAGCCCATTTACACCAGCCTGATTAGTCATGTTTAACATCAGGATTTTTGTCACACAATGTGCGTTGTGTTAAGGTAGCCCATTCGTTTCCATTGAAACAAAACAGAGCAAAAAATAAAGCAGACAGCATTTTTTGTTTAACAGGGCGATGCATTGTAGTTTGTCACTGCACTTACAATGAATAGCACCAACACACATAATATGCTTTACCACACATGTTATCACAGCACAGAGGTGTGACTGGGTCCTAATCCACAAATCTGCATAATATTCTGTGGGTTTTCTTTTATTGTACTGCCAAATGATGCCCAACAATTATTTTATAAAATGATTTATATTTTTATTTAGAGAATTCTAGCAAAATATCACTGTCCATCTAGTATATTGGAAAAGCATTGGGTAATTACATGTGCATTGTCACCCTCTCCATTAACACATTAGTATTATTAGGAATTATATAGCGCCAACAGTTTGCTCAGCGCTTTACAATATAACGGGAGACAATACAGCAACAATACAGTTCAATACAAGAGGGTTAGGAGGGCCCTGCTCCTTGGAGCTTACAATCTAAGAGGGAGGGGCTAGTGATTCAAAAGGTAGTAACTGTGGGGGATGGACTGGTAGGAGGAGTAGAAGATTCCATTATTAGCTGAGGGCAGAATAGGCTTCCCTGAAGAGATATGTTTTCAGAGATCCCCTAAAAGTGAGCAGAGTAGTCTGATAAATTGGGGTAGAGAGTGCCAGAGGATGGGGGAAGCTCTGGAAAAGTCCTGGAGACGAGCATGGGAGGAGGAGACGAGGGAGCTAGAGAGCAGGAGGTCATGCGAGGAGCAGAGAGTATGGTTTGGGTGATATTTGGAGACAAGATTGGTGATGTAATTTGGGGCAGAGTTATAAATGGCATTATATGTGATTAACACATAATTGCCTTTCCTTCCCTTTCCTGCTGTGCACAGTTAAACTGCCAGGAAAGAAGAAAATACCCTCTACTTCCACATATGGAGGGGCATGGGACTCATTCCATGGGATAGTGCCGGTGCTTGATGCATTGCTGTTATGTAAGGGCTGGCAGAATCATCACCCCTTTTTAATCTCTGACTGGGGCAACTCAGGACCTACATACAGCTGACTTTTCCGCTTTCAGCAGCTGAATCAAAAGAAGTTGAGCAAATGAAAGAAAATATGTGCAGATAGTAATGTAAACCTTTTGCTTTGCCCCTCAGCAGGCAACATACAGCTGCACTTTAAAATAATGCTGTTAGTGCATATATTGTGAGGGCAACATAACTTTTTTTAAAAAGTTGATGCCCACACTTACCATTACAGATCACTTTATGAACACGCCAAGGGTCCCTTCAGTATGTGGATACCTGAATTTTAGTTAAAAGACAGAGCTCTGGTACCCTAGCCCCCTTTCTGTAGTCTCCAAAGAAAGCTACACATTAGGTTGGGGTATCATGGAGCTGAAAGTCACTATTCAGACCCTGGTGTGCCTAGATAATTGGGTGGGAAGCAGGAGATTTTTTAGTATGTGCATCTTTTTGATAATGGAATACCTTCAGAGTTTTTCCTTTATCACAGGCTTGCATTAACATTATGAATTTCCTATAAGTAGTTTGTAATCTTTCTTGTATTATTTGTTTAAGGCTTTGAACACAGGACCTTGTAACTAAGCCTAAAACAAACAATTTCATCATAGTTCACAAAAGTGTCTGTGTCTTGAACTTTATGACTAGGAAAATAAGCTTCAGTGTCTATTACCTAATTCAGCCACGGCTTCCCCTGTCCCTTTGCTAGTAGAGCCTGTTCTGTATGGGGACTACCTCACCTGAGGAAGATTTTATTATCCTCCGAAATGCTTTCCCCAACAGGGTCCTACAGAGGAGAGATTCCTACGGAACTGGATACTTCCTGTCATTTCTTGTCATAACAAGACCCTCAAAGCCCACATGGAGGATAATCCCGTGTTCAAAGACCCAGTAGACAATAGGTTAGAGTCCCTCTTTAAAGCCTCTTTTCCTAGGTGGGTCCTGACATGCAATCTCTTGTTGCTTCTATGGCAAGACCTGTCTGTCTTGACTAAATGCATGGCCTAAAATATTTATGGATGCCTCCATCCACAGTCAGACCTTTTACCTATATGGATTTCTTATGGGGGGTTTTTTCATATGATTTTACCATGTTTTTTTTAGACCAGGAGTCGTCTCACTGTTTGATTTTGAATGAGAGATCTGTTTATGATGGCAGACTTATTCAAGGTAGTCCCATTTGCCCAGTTTCACTTTAAACATCTTTAACTCAATACTCTGACTTTGTGGGACAAGTCAATCCAGTCCCTTTAGATTTGATTCATTTGGCACTGAGAACCAGGGTATCCTTAGTTTGGTGGCTTAAGAATCCAGCTCTGGAAATGGAGAAGTCATTAATTATTCATCTTTTGTGGCTAAGGAGTCCTGGGCACTCAAGGTGGATGACATCCTGACTGACCCAGGCAGATGTGGCATTCCATCCTAGTAAGATTCCTGGAGGATGCTTTGTGAGCTCTTCTAAACTATTCAAATCTTATGTCTCAAGGACTGGTCTGCCATTCTTCTTCGCAGTCACTGGCTTTAACAGCATTCCTGTTGAAGTCTAGGTTCTGAAAGATGTGGCATCTCTAAATCCTATACTCCCACGATGTTAGAAGCTAGGACGTGTACTTCTTACTAGGTCTGTCATCATCCGTAGAAGGCATATTTTTCATGGAGTGAGTCTAGGTGCTTCCACCCTAGGAATTTCTTTGTGCAATGTATTTTCTCCTCCCTACAGCTGGGTCAGAACCAGCATTTGGCTCTCAGCACCACTAATGGTTGGATCTCCACTCTTGCAATTTTAATTGAGACTGTTTACCACTCATTCCTTAATTTAAGACTGTTGTTCAGAAAGTCTTGTGCATTTCCCCCTTTTCATTCCCCTTTTACACCGTGGTATGTGCATTTTTTTTTTCTCTCAGCACTTCATTTGAGCCTATTAGAGACATTCCCCTCTTTACTCTAAAAAAAGAAGGTGGTGTGTTTTTAGCATTCACCCGTGTGAGAAGTCTTAACTGGCAGCTTTATCCTGCAAAGAACCCTTTCTGATCTGGTAAAATTTACTTTGACAGAAGAGTGGAATCTGATTTTTGAGTTCAAAGCTTAAATAATGGTCTCTCTGAGCCACCATGGATGGTGGACCCTTCCTACCTAAAGTAGTTTTGGCCTTTCACCACCACCAGGACATTGTTTCTCTGTCTCTCTCTGGTTCCAGTTCATCAAAAGCATATTTCTCTCTATTGTTTACATGTGGTTCAGGCTTCACAAAGACTGAGTTCCTTTTTTGTCATTCTAGATGGTCTATATAAGGGTCCAGCATCCATGGTTGCTCAGACACCTAGACAGACCATTTTTTAAGCCTTTGGTCTCAAAAATCGAGTTCCATTCTTTCCTGTCAGTTTACAAAAGCTACCAGATCTGTCCATGACATTTGGGGTTTTCAGCATGACGCTACTGTTTCCCAGGTCTGCAAGGCTACCACCTGGACTTCCTACATTCTCTAAATTCTACCAGGTGGATGTTCAGGCCTCATTTTGCTGCCAGATTCATGTCTAGGGTCCTTTAGACTGACTGCAGGCTTTCCCCACATCTGCTGTTTATTCTTATGCTATTAGTATTTATTTGCCCTGTTGCCCACATCTCTGCCTATGGATGTTCCAAAGTTTTAAAGCTGAACCCTAGGCACAAAAACTTCCATATAAATATGTTCCTTAAGAGTTACAAATTATATCTACTCATTGTGTGTGCAACAAGTGCCTTTGAAAATCTAGATATTACCTTGAAAAAGTAGCTCATCATTGTGCTGTACATAGCCTGTGCATAGAGCAGAGTGGTGGCAGGGACCTAGCAGGCCCATCCACTACATGGTGCCTGCAGAGAACTATAGGAGGGGGTGGACACAAGACCAGTCATCCTCCATAAGGGGAAAGATCAGCAGTGACTGGTCTTTCTTAGAGAAACTCCTGCAAAGAGGCAACATTTTACACCAGAATACTGCATAAATCTGGAAGAATTACACAAAGCACACCATGATTCCTATGAGGATACACAGGCTTCTTGTATCCAGACTATATTTGTTTACCCAAGGGCTCAGCTTTAAGTACTCTTGTGTCCTTCAATTGACAAAAAGGAAAACAGATATTTTGATTTCGCTGTAAAATTTATATTTTTTTGCTGTACATTGATGGACACAGGTCCCACCCCTTTGTGTTTGTGATTATGCTGTTGATACAGCTTGCTACAAAAATGAGGCATGTTGGTAGAAGGAGATCTGGGTTGGGCTACAGTTTTTCTTTGCCAACATCCAATTCTCCAACTCGAAGATTTCCTGTGTCCCTCAATGGATACCAAGAAAAAGGTTTTAGAGTGAATACAAAAATACTTAATTGACATGAAATGGGTCATTGTTCTTTTACAGGTTCAGTGTAGAAAATGCTTATGTGGATGAGAAGGAAGAGGCATGCAGCTCGCTTGGTGTGATTGCACTAAATGCCAGGTAATATATATGCATTCTCTGTTTCAGTTACTACTTCATTCTCCTTGTCTCTCTCTTTCCCCTAAAATAAGTTGTGGTAATATTTATGTTTTCTGTTTTCCTTCCATATCACTTTGTCTTGTTTTGTCTTTATATTTTGCTGAATCATACATTTTTCCTCACTTTTTTTATATTCAATTCTTATTTCTTAATTTTCTACCTTTTCATTTCCCTGGCTAACGTTCCTGAATTGCTATTTATGTGGCTACTTTTTATTTATTTTATTTTTTTATTTCACCGTTTGCTTTCAATTTTTCCTTCAGCTCTTCATTTTTCCCTTATCTTGACTCATGCTTCCAGGAAGTATTTAAACATATAGAGGTAAGGAATGCATTTTCCCTTAGCAGAGTTCATATATGTTTTCCCCAAAAATATGTTGTTGTTAACTTTAGTCTAGTAAAGATTACCCTGTGTTAATTTAGATTGTTGTTCTGCATATTCATTTCTGGTGCAGATATGCTACAATCTGTGTATGGAAAGAAATGTCAGTAGATCATCTCTTGCCTGGTGAAATGATAATCAAATGGGATGGAAGGTTTTAAAGCATTGCCTATATTTTTATTGTGTTAGCGAAGAGACAAGCTGGCGCTACTTTTCAGCACGTGGAGTGGTCCACACAAATCTCAACCACCATACTGCACTGATTTGAAACGTGTTATCGAACAGCCTCAGGTCTTCCGCTCTATACACTCCTGCTCCATTGCCTCTAAAGGGAAATACAATTATCCATTTTGAATACACATGAAGTATGTTGCTGTTAATTGAGTTTGCTTTAGCTATAGCAGTAACAAGTCTCACCATGTTATTGTAAAATCTGTGCAGCCATCTAATTTCTGCTTCAGTGTTGGCAAGGAGTTCAGCAATCCATAGCCATAAACTGGTAAAGGTTTGGCAATCATACCGATTTTATGGGTAGCTTGCAGCTGTAATATGAAAGAGGTGACTATAATATGAGGATCTAAAAGATTAATGTAGTTCTAAAGTTAAAAATTTTTTACCTTAATGCAATCCCTGTATTAAGGTTAAAAAAATGTTTTACCAGTTTTTGTGCCCCCCTTTTCCCTTAACACCCTCCTGAGTCCTCTATCAATGCAGCGCTGGCGGGAATACTCCACAACAGGAGGTAAGGGACTGCTTTATGCAATACTATTGAACAAAACGGGTGTGTATACTATTTTTTTATTAAAAAAAATTTAGCTTTTACAATCACTTTTAATATTAGGGAAGGAATCCCCTTGCAATGCTGGACTCTGACAGCTGTATTGCAGAGGTACAGGAATGTTAGCCACTGTCCTGGAGAAATGGAGTTAAGAGGGATGCAGTAGTTTTATTGTGAAAACTTAGGAAGTAAGGGCAAAAAGGGAATTTAATTTTCAATTCTGCTAAAATGGAATTACTCTGATCAAGGTGTATGTAAATCCTAACAATAAACTTCTCTTATTTGCTCCCGTTTTGGTCTGATAAATATACAGTTGAAAGCCTTTTGGTATTTCTATTCTTAGGTGAAAAAATGTCAGTTGATCCACCGAAAATTATGATCTTGACTGTGTTGACTATTATAAGCTATCATCGGTCCCAGCTCTCTCTGTGAACTACAGAACACCTGACAGGTGTTCTGTAGTTATGTCCTTGGATGACAACACTTCTATAAATATAATATGGGGTGTGAGCATTGTCACTCTGGGACAGGAAGTGTGTTTATTGGCAGATTCTCTAGGTGAAAATAAATGTAAAAATGCCTGAAGAAATTAATACAGCCACCACATCAAAGAACTTGTTTGCTGCAATAAATTACATTTTTGTTTTTGGGTTTAGATACACTTTTGTTTTCCTTGTAGGCAAACTTGTCCTGCTAGAGGGAACAAAAACCTTGAGCAGAGTTCTAGAAGGCCTTGTTCACAAGAGTTACTATAGCATATGCCCATGCAATGGCCCTGTGTGCCTGCAAGGGGATGCACAGGTGCTTCATGTGTCCCCATGCAGGCAGTCCCATTTATTTCAATTGAGATGCTGCAGGTGAATAGACACAGCTGCTGCTCTGTTTGACAGCCTTGTGGGTGTATGGCACTGAACGCACATTGTCTGTTTAGTACACCTCTGTGAATGGGGCCTAAATGTTGAGGCAGTTACATTCCAACTACTCTTGTGGACTAGATTCTTTGCTGAATTTCATAAATGTATATTGTGTATTATTAACTGATATGATGTGGTTGTAGCTGTTCAGAGATGAGAAATTCTATGAGGTCTGCTTTTTATGATATTCTTTGAAACACATTAAATTGTGAATGTGTATCATAGGTTTTGAGGTTTAAGAGGATGTTTAAATGGTAACTTCACTTTCGTAGGGAAAAAATAAATAAATAAATAAATAGAAATAACAGTGTATATTTAAGCACAACAAGTCATACTGCAACTGAATGTTATTAAAAAATGACCTTTCCTTTTCAATCTATAATGCAATATGGCAACCTGGAGGCGTTCTGTATGCAAATGGTGTACAGAATATCCCCCAGAAATGTCATTTCCTGCTTGTGTGATTGCCTTACTTTTTTCCAATAAATCTGCACAAGTCAGATTTTGGTCCTCCCCTGAAACAAAAATGTAATTCTTGATGAGATATTCCCAAAGGGAAATTGCAACTAAAGAGATGCAGACCGTGGCCACTTTTCTAACCAGAACCCTGAAAATGCAGCAGTTTAGTGATAATTATACATTCACTCCCATTCAGATTCACTTTGCACATGGACAAACAGCTACTTCTTCAGAATAACGAAAGGTAGGAAGCTGCAACAAAGTGTATTACAATTCCTGCAATGTACATAAATCACCCAGAGGGGAATGTTTTTTTTTTTTCTCAACAAAAGTGGAGTTACTCTTTATAATATCTGATATTGGGCACCAAATTATTAGATTCAGTTGTTTACAGCAGATGGGGTGTGAAGATAATAAAGGTAAAAGGTAAAAAAAATAAAATGCAGTGCTTAACATATTCAGTGTCTTAGATTGTAAGCTCCAAGGAGCAGGGACCTCCTAACCCTTTTGTATTGTTGCTGTATTGTCTCCCATTTTATATTGTAAAGCGCTGAGCAAACTGTTGGCGCTATATAAATCCTGTATAATAATAACAAGAAGTCCTTTTAAATGTCCAAGAAGGAAATGCACTTAGTGGGAAAAAAAGTCCACAGTAAAAATAAAACGTGTGATGGATAACCACATTTCAGATGTATCCAGATGTGTGTCAGTGCACACTGTGTGAGTCCTCCACCTGTGGGAATATTACTCACTAGATGTTACGTCCTTCAGATTATAGGTAGGTCACAATGCTAACATACAATCATTTCTAACAGTAGTAACAAATGGGTTTGGAATCTCCCAAAGTTTCAGAAGACTGTACTCCTTTAATTTAGTTTGCATCATCATTAGATCAAAGCCTCAAGTAAAAATACACCCACATTTTAAAAGTGCTGAGCAGCACTAAACTGTAAAAGTCACCAGATATTGCCTCAATAGCAGAAGCATGTAATACCAGCACTGCTTTCTACTTGGATCATCAGAACACCAACTTGTGGTGTGGTAACATGGTAATAGTAAGTCTTGCCTGGGTTCTACATATAAATTAAAATTTCCCCCCAATATCTAATGTCCAGGTGAGTGTGATGAAATGCAGAATAGCAAACTGTGAATGTTCCCCTTGAACACACACTGTTCTAAATATGAGGTGTTCACACTACATCTGAGTCAAGATCCACAGTTAGTGTGATAAAGGACATCCTTCTACAATACTATTCCCTGTGTAACATAAAAGCTACAATATACTGTAGAAAACAATATATATTAGGCCCTTTCATTTTTTTTTTAATCTTTTTTTTCTGAATCACGTCCTACTTTTTTAACTGTTGTAGAGGTTTCAGAGAAATTAGTCTGAGCAGGCTGGCCCATACTGGTGAAATCTGTTTTTTGTCTATAAGTGTAATGTACAGCGCTGAGTGAACTATTGGCGCTTTATAAATACTGTATAATAATATAATAATAAGTGCACATCACTGTTTTGTGTGCTCCCTTCAAGTAAAGCTGATCTTACCTAAAATATTCTAAGGTAACGACAGTGCTGAGTTGCATGCATGTTATTGTGGTATCTGTGTTCGTCTTGAAAGCGATTCCCATGTCCCTTTGGAGCCTCTTAGATCCTAGGCCCAGGCTTTACATGGGACCTTGATGTTTGCTTGCTTTATGTCCCCAAACCCTATTCCCATTCTGTTAAATGCAAGAGCCTTCACCGTGCATTGAAGTTGTGCAATTTGTCAGTTTATGGGACAGGGCTTAACCATGACGTATATAAAAGTTTATTAGGTCTAGGGGCCAAAGGGCTACACAGAGATTGATTGATTGCTAAGACAGGCAGGCAACAAGTAGTGCATGTTCTTCTATTGTTATCTTAGACTTTTTAGAGCAGTTCATTTGTATTCACATTTTATTACTGTGCTTCAACACTTTTTTTTTTCTATAATGCTCAACAGCTCTGTTTTGGGTTTAATTGTGAGTCACTGCCTTTTATGTCCATAGTCCCCGCATTCTAGCGTCCGTAAGGCAGCTTATGAGGCTTTGGGAAAATTTGCACGTTCCATGAATCTGGTGTGCCAGAAGAACCCTAATGAATCCAATGCTGCAGGTGAGGTGGGCAGTGCTGGGCAAGCACCATGTATAGGGCCTCATACATGTGGACAGTTTGGCCCATTGGCATTAAATCTCATTGGTTTTGAGTCCAGGAAGCCAGCTGCAGCATCTAGCTTTGACAAGCCTGTCAAAGTCTATGACGTGTTGAAATACATGGCACCTGAATGCGGTACTGAGCAGTACTCGCATTTAGGGCCAAATGTTACAAGAGACATATGTCCCAAATGCATGAAACACAAGTACCGCATGGAACAGCATCTAGTTGCCACATATTTCTGCATGTCAGGTTTTGGTAGGCTGCTGGCAGCAGGGCTTGATCGTGCACCTGTGCCAACCACGCACTTGGAAACTCTGAGATTTAAAGTGGTTGTGAAGACTGAAGGGTTTCTACCTTCATGCATTCTATGCATGAAGGTAAAAACCTTCAATGTGTAGCTCCCCCCCCCCGCAGCACCCCTAATACTTACTTGAGTCTGATCCCGATCCAGCGATGTGCAAGAGAGCCAAGGCTCTCCCGGGTCTCTCTCCCTCCCTATTGGCTGCAACACAGCAGTGGGAGCCATTGGCTCCCGCTGCTGTCAGTCACAGCCTGTGAGGAGGGGGCGGGGCTGAGCCATGCTCTGTGTTCCATAGGCATACAGAGGTGGCTCAGGAGCAAGCACGCACAAGTGTTCCCGAGTAAGCAGCTTGCTCTGGGGGCACTCAACAGGTTGAGGGGGTCAGAAGCATCTGCGGGGGATCTGAGAAGAGGAGGATCAGGGCTACCCTGTGCAGAACCATTGCACAGAGCAGATAAGTATGACAGGTAATTGAAAAAATAAAAACCTGAACCTGTATAGCCATTTTAATGCTGACATGCCAAACAGCCCATGTGCATGTAACCAAGTAACTTAATCGAGAGGTATGCTGAAAAATGCAAACTGCTGTTAAATGTGTTTCCTTTCAATAATGTAGTTGCCCGTCTCCTCTTCTGTTCTGCTGGCTATGGAGGCACTCATTTGTGCTCTATGGATACACACAGCACAGCTCGTCCTTACTCCTGCTCACAGGATTTAACTGACAGCAGCAGGAGCCAATGGCTCCCACTGCTGCCTGATCCTCCTGTCAGAAGAGAAAGTCAGGGGTGAGGAACTGCAGCCAGGCACAGCACTGAATCAATATAGGACTCGGGAAAGTGGGGGGGGGGCACATCAAGTGGCAAAATGTTCTTTATTGCATAGAATGCTTTACCATAGACTGTTTTAGCTTTAGAATCGCTTTATTCAGCCTATGTTTTCCGTTCCACTCTCACATATTCTCTATTCCATCCAGCAGCGTTGCTTCTTCTCTTGGATGTTCTCATCCCTGCCTGTCTGCACGGGGCAGTACATGATAAAGAGCGTGAAGTGGTAATGATTGTTCTAGAGTCTTTGAACAATTTACTAAAAGATGTGAAGGACCCATGTGTGAGAGGACCCGAACAGCTGGAGAAACTGTGTGCTGTCATCAAGGCAGTTCTACAGAGCAAGGTAATTCCTTAACCTACTGATTATATAAGTATCTACATCTGCATCTTGAATCTAAGCTGGTTCTTTTCCCACAGACAGCATGTCAGGATCCAGAAGGTGAAGATGAAGATGACAAGCAGCAGGTTGGCCATTTGTAGGATTCTTTGCAGCCCTTTTACTTCCTCTCATCACTTGTACTTGGGAACCTTTCCTTCTCTTTTGGTTCCCTTCTGGCTTATTTGTACAGGTATCAAACACACATTTTGCCTGTATTATGAACAAGTGGGGATACCTACCGTTTATTAGTGGGTACAATTTATTTGACACTAAAGCTGGCTATAAACATGGGAATCACTTTTTTTTTTTTTTTTTTTTTTTTGGATTTCTCCATCCACACAAGTCAGGTAAATGGGAGAATTCTCTTGCCGAAACATTATCTGAGAGCAGGACTTGCTGCTGTCAGAAATAAATGATCAGCGGCTGCAGCTGCTGATCAGCATAAGTGTACAGGATGTCCCTTCGACAAAAGTCAATCAAATGATCGACTTCTGTAGAGGAAGGGAATCCTGTCTCTGCTGCACTGGCTGAATTGCGATCCATCTTTGGCTTAGTATACTGAGGGAAAGCAGCAGAGCCGCTTTTTGTATAATCTTTATATGACAACAAAGATCTTTGGCTTGTAAGACCTTTGCTAAATGAGCGATAAAAGTAAATTCAGATATCAGCTGGGTGTACGAATTACTTGTGCAAACATTCTAAATACCAAGAATACCTGCCAAGATCAGATGAGCTGTATCTTACTGCACTGCATTTCATCTGCATTTACAAGGGGCGGTAACCTCCCAAACTTTTGGATGAGGAAGATAGACACTTTTGAGAACAAATTACCGTATTTTGCGCTCCATAAGACGCACCTGACCATAGGATGCACCTAGATTTTAGAGGCGGAAAACAAGAAAAAAAATATTCTGAACTAATGGACTGCAGACACAGTACAGGAAATGACCAGAGACTGCAGACATAGTACAGGAGATGACCAGAGACTGCGGACGTACTACAGGAGATGACCAGAGACTGCGGACGTACTACAGGAGATGACCAGAGACTGCGGACGTACTACAGGAGATGACCAGAGACTGCGGACGTACTACAGGAGATGACCAGAGACTGCGGACACAGTACCGGAGATGACCAGAGACTGCGGACAGTATAGGGAATGACCAAGAGACTGCGGACGTAGTACAGGAGATGACCAGAGACTGCGGACGTACTACAGGAGATGACCAGAGACTGCGGACACAGTACAGGAGATGACCAGAGACTGCGGACAGTATAGGGGATGACCAAGAGAGTGCAGACATAGTACAGGGGATGACCAGAGACTGCGGAGAGTACAGGAGATGACCAGAGACTGCGGAGAGTACAGGAGATGACCAGAGACTGCGGACAGTACAGGAGATGACCAAAGACTGCGAACACAGTACAGGAGATGACCAGAGACTACGGACACAGTACAGGAGATGACCAGAGACTACGGACACAGTACAGGAGATGACCAGAGACTGCGGACACAGTACAGGGGATGACCAGAGACTGCGGACACAGTACAGGGGATGACCAAGAGACTGCGGACACAGTACAGGAGATGACCAGAGACTGCGGACGTACTACAGGAGATGACCAGAGACTGCGGACACAGTACCGGAGATGACCAAGAGACTGCAGACAGTACAGGGATGACCAAGAGACTGCAGACAGTACAGGGGATGACCAAGAGACTGCAGACAGTACAGGGGATGACCAAGAGACTGCAGACAGTACAGGGGATGACCAAGAGACTGCAGACAGTACAGGGGATGACTAAGAGAATACAGATCTTTGGGGAGGAAGGGGAAGCGGGTACCTGAATTTGACAGGTACCTGCTCCCACTTCCGCGGAGTTGTCCTCCCTTTAGTGTGGGCACCCGGCTGACAGCCGGGTGCCCACTGCACATGCGCGAGAAGCACTGTGCTTTGTGATTGGTCCGGTGTCTTCTGGAACCTGTCGTGTCCCAGCAGACGCCGTACTATTCACAAAGCGCAGCGCTTCTCGCGCATGTGCACTGGGCACCCGGCTGTCACAGCCGGGTACCCACACTATAGTTGCCGGCGCATGAAGCCTTCTCAGTGCTGGACCGAGGAACAGGTAAGGTCCTGCTGCAGAGAAGAGACGAGCGGCCGGCCCGGTATTCTGACACGGCGGCAGTGGAAAAAGTACGTCTTAAGGAGCGAAAAATACGATATATAGGTGAAAGGACAAACCCCTCCTGTGGACCTCAAAGACCTATTACACATTAAATGATTGCTTATTTATAACTACTTTTCTTTTAGATCCCTTTCACACAGGCTTTCTGTTCGGGTCCGCCTGTCACTTTTTCAAGTGGACCTGATCAGAAGCTCCATGCATTTCTATGGGTAGGCTGATATAAACAGACTTGTGTCTGTTTACACCTGCCTACCTACAAGTCTGTCCAGGTCCAGGAAAAAACAGAAAAAGACTGTGTCCTTTTCCATTTTTTGCACACCTGACTATGATGGATTGGAGGCGTGATGTAAATTGACATATGTCTGCTTACATTCAGCTGCCCATAGAGCCATCTTGAGTCCGACCGTGTCCGTCAGGCATGACCTAAACAGACATGGATGTAAAAAAAACCTACACCCGTGCCATTCAGCTCCTGATTGGAGCAGAGCAGCTACGCATGAAAGAGCCCTTATACTGTCTTTTCAAAGTAACAAATGCAATCGTTGAGAGGTTGGGTGAAAGGTTAAGTGCAATATGACACTTTGGTAGTTTCAATAATACATTTTTTTGCAAGTGTCAATTTGAGATGATCAAAAAGAGTGATAACTAAGGAGGAAAGAGGGAGAAATGTATTTGATTACATAAGAGGGTCAATCACTACAAATTAAAGGGTAGTAGAGAGCTTGTAGAACCTCATTCATGACTTTTAATGAGTGGACAAATTCAGAAAGAGGTGAGCATTGGAGTGGATATTATTTCCACACATTTTCTGATTGCCAGTGTCCATGGTGACTTTAACCCACTCCCTGTCTGGCTTGATCTGTCTGTAAAGATAAGTAGTACCTGTCATTTCTGAAGAAAAGCTGTGTTGAGTCGCCCTAGGAAAATGTAGCTCACCAATTGAAGGGGTACTAACTTGATAATTCAGTTTGACAGCTCCCCTAGCTTTTTTCCATCGTACTTCTGCTTAACCACTAGCCTACAGGGCACTTATACCCCCTTCCTGCCCAGGCCAATTTCCAGCTTTCAGCGCTGTCACACTTTGAATGACAATTGCGCGGTCATGCAACACTGTACCCATATGAAATTTTTATCATTTTTTTGAGACAGAGCTTTCTTTTGGTGGTATTTAATAACCTCTGGGATTTTTATTTTTTCTTAAACAAACCAAAAACCACTGAATTTTGAAAAAAAAAAGTTTTTTTCTTAGTTTTTGTTATACAATTTTGTAAATAAGTGATTTTTCTCCTTCACTGATGTGCGCTAATGAGGCTGCAGTGATGGGCACTGATAGGCTGCACTGATGGACACTGATAGGTGGCACTGATGAGGAGGCACTGGTAGGTTGCACTGATAGGCATTGACAGGCATCACTGATGGGCACTGAAAGGCAGCACTGATACATGACACTGATAGGCGGCGGACAGATGGTCGTACGTTTTCCTGCAAAATGTCTTGATAAACTCTGGAGTTCATTTTCCCATCAATGACAACAATCCGTCCAGACCCTGAGGCAACAAAGCAGCCCCAAACCATGATGCTCCCTCCGCCATGTTTTACAGTGGGGATGAGGTTTTGATGTTGGTGTGCTGTGCCTTTTTTTCTCCACACATAGTGTTGCGTGTTCTTCCCAAGCAACTCAATCTTGGTTTCATCTGTCCACAGTATATTTTGCCAGTAGTGCTGTGGAACATCCAGGTGCTCTTTTGCAAACTTCAAACGTGCTGCAATATTCTTTTTGGACAGCAATGGCTTCCTCCGTGGTGTCCTCCCATGTACTCCATTCTTGTTTAATGTTTTCCTTATTGTAGATGTGTCAACAAAAATGTTAGCATGTGCCAGAGATTTCTGTAGGTCTTTAGCTGACACTCTGGGATTCTTCTTTACCTCATGCAGTATTCTGCGCTGTGCTCTTGCAGTCATTTTTACAGGACGACCACGCCTAGGGAGAGTAGCAACAGTGCTCAACTTTCTCCATTTGTAGACAGTCTGTCTTACCGTGGACACATGAACATCAAGGCTTTTGCAGATACTTTTGTAACCCTTTCCAGCTTCTGCAAGTCAACAATTCTTGATCATAGGTCTTCTGAGAGCTCTTTTCTGCGAGGCATGGTTCACATCAGACCGTGCTTCTTGAAACCAGTAAACCCAAAACAGGTGTGTGTTTTTTAAGGGCAGGACAGCTGTCAGCAACACATCCAATATCATCACACTGATTGGAGTCAAGGTTGGCTCACTCCTGGCTCCAATTGGCTCTAGGAGAAGTCATTAAGCTAGGGCCTCACATACTTTTTCCTCCCTGCACTGTGAATGTTTACATGTTATGTGCAATTAAACCATGGCAACATCTAATGTTTGTGTAGTATTATGTTCAGCAGACTGTGTTCTTCTATTGATGTGACTTAGATGATGTTTAGAGCACATTTTATGCCCAATTCATGCATAACTCCATGTAATCCCAAGGGGTTCACATACTTTTTCTTGCAACTGTAAAAAGAGAACTTTTTTTAACCTTCATTTTTCAAGAGAAAAGCCAAGACTTCTAATTGTGACACTAATTATTGTGGGTGTCAGGCTTGCCAGGGCAACTCTTTATGCATAGTGAGGACATATTCTCGGTAGAGCTTGATGGGAATTCTGTAACACTATTTACCCATCAGTTCCACTCCCCTTGCGTGCTGATTCTATAGCTAGTACACAGCCTGCTATTGGCTATATAATTCCCCTGTAACTGCTGTCAATTACAAGGAGAGAGTGGACCTGACGGAACCTGTGCAACCAACAGCATTCTTGACAGCCAATGACCAGTGGAAAGGGGAGGGGGTAGAGGCGGCAAACATGCTGGTTTGTTACACAGTTTACAGAGACAGGTATTCTGCCTGTCTCTGTATACCAATTTAGAGTTCGTATTTCTTACCTCTACTTTCATTCTCTGTGAACTAGAGGTAACTGCTTGTGTACTTAATGCAGCCGCAACCCTATTTTGCAAAAGTGGCACTATTAAGAACTACCCCAATCTGTCACACGTTTCAGTAAAGCTACTAAAACTGACAGCAGGAATTTTTTAATCTGGCACAGTCCATTTTAGAGGGCCCATACTGCCAGAAAATTGATGTAAATGCTTTATTGAGTTTCCCTGAGTCAGGCTGCTGTCACAAATTTAAAAAAAAAATAAAAAATACACACACACACACACGATCTTAGCTGAAGGAGGAATGTACAATGGAGTGTAAATGCAGGGTGACTAGAAAAAAAACAAATACACATTAGGTACCAAACTACTTGGCACTTGCATTTACCAAACTCCAGAATACAGATCTAGAAATACAGTTTATACCTTGTTTTCTGCCATCACATTTCCAATAAATATTGGCATAGCATTACATACTGTGTAACATTTAGTATCCTTTGGGCACAGACTTAGAAGCTATAGCCAAAGTGAAGTAAATACCGGGACTCTGGAACAAATACAGCATACATTCTTAAAGTGAACAAGCAGTAAAAGCACTTCAAAAGAATTCCTCATTCACCTATGTAGCTTAGGGCATTGTGGAGAAATTCATCTTCAGATTTCGCAACAGAGGCACTGACATTTTAGGGGTTTTTTCTATTACTTTCTATTGCAACAAAATCATGGCAACCTGTCAGCTTTGAAATGTGTACACACAGCATATGTGTCTATACTGCTAGAAAATGTCTAAACCCCAATCTAAGGCAACATTCACACTAGCCTCCTGTGCTTAGGTTAATTAATCACAGGAAAAAATTATATGTAAAGTATAAACAAACTTTGTTTCCCAAATAAAGTTTTCCTGCGTTTACATGTATTTCCGATTTCACATGTTTACATGCGTTTAGGCTTGTTAAGAGAATCTGCTATGAACATTCAGAATACTATTTTCTCTAAGCAAAGCAAAACAGAAATGTGGGTAAACACACTATGAATGTAATCAATATGCATGTAGAAATGTCCTTTAAACACATATACTTGCAGGTTTGTCAATGCCACTTTGAACAAGGTCTTAGAGCCTTGGTTGTGATCTATGAGGATCTTTGAGAATGAGTTGTATCACAGTTCAAGCAGCTAGACTGGTCAGAGTGGTTTTAAAGCTATTTTACTGGTTTTTAAGAATATATAATTACATGTCCACAGTCTGGGCACAGGCACACTTTAATGGAAGCACATGTGCATTAAAAAACAATGTGAATCCAGGAAGCATACTTGACCTATTATTGTCCAACACACCTCACATACTTTTTTTACTGCCATTTGTCTTAAGTGAATGTGTAATTGATGAATACCATCACATATGTACTCTTCTGCTTCTAAACCTCTTTAGCATCATTTCTCTTGTAATCAAACCAGGCTTTTCTTATTTTTTGTGTAGTTTTCTTGTTGTCTGTAGACATTGTCTATATATTCCTTCACTTGTGAGTGCTCCACAGCATTGTGAACTGTGATCAGTGGTTCAGGTATCTGTAACCTAAAGAGGGCACATAGACTGTCCAGAGCTACAATGGACCATGAGCTTACTGCCAGAAAAGGAGGAAGGATAATGAAGGATACAGCAGCGCCAATAACCAACAAACAAGGCATCACTAGTTTTTTTATTGGCTGCCTCTTTTCTAGGATTGTTCTTGCAATGGAGTGCCTGCTTTCCATTGTGCTGCAGAATAAATTGGAGCCAAGTGCCAGACCAATGGAGGGCAGCAACCAGTCAAACGTTTTGTCTTCATGGATGTATTTAAAGGGACATCTCCAGTCCCATATTTCACATACTGGTGGACTGTCTGAAAGTGACAGGAAGGGATACTGGCTATAAGAAATGGCAATTAACCAACAGGTTAGACTGAGAAGACGAGATTGCATGGTGAGAGTGGCTTCAGCTCTGGCTGGTCCACCCTGTTGGTTCATATGAGATCGGCTCCACTCTTCACTGAAGCACACCCAAGGGAGCAGCAGAGGGATTTTTTTGTAGGCCTCATTCTGAAAACCCAGAAATCGCAGGAATATTACTTCTGTACTGGGAGACAAAATCCAGCCACCAGTCCATAAACCTAGCAGGAAACCTGTAAGAAATTAGTCAGGTTAGAAAATAAATATTCATCTAACATCATCTTTCTGAATAGAGCTAATATTGGGAATGGTGGAAGCATTAGATTCCTAAAATTCTTAGCAAAGCAAGCCACATTATTTGCCCACATTCCTACATCTTCTATAGTCACATGAGGTTTACCCTTTTGTATATACTGAATTGGGAAGTAAAGTTAATACATGTGAGAGTGACTGTAATACCTTTGGATAACCCTAATGTTTTAACCAAGTGGACATACAGACTTGTATGACTTTTAAAATGGATCTTCTCTTCATCTTGCACCATCATTGCATATCCACCAAAACATACAAGAAATCTATCCTTCACCACCTTCTAAGTGCTGCCAAATCTTGTATCCCTTTCTAATGGAGGGAACCCTCCCCCAATATCATTGTAAATACGTAGAGTAGAGGATATTAGGCACATAGAAGATCTCATACTCTCATACTCTAGTCCCAAAACAGACATGACACATACCACAAAAACATGGTTTGCTGGAACAATTTTGTTTCAATGTTAAACCATTCACCTTTTCTGAAAAAAAACTGCCCATGCAGGTAAGGGGGGGGGGGTCTGTAAATAAAACAAAGCATGCAGCTCTGACTAAGTTTGAATAATGCCCTGGCTATAGGTGTAGGACAATTACATACTTCCCAAAGCCTGACTGAAAAGGAATTATCCTGGCCTGTTTTGCTGCTAGGACATTGGATGATGACCTCCCAAGTACTCTAACCTCATACCTCTTGACCCGATCCTTCCCCCTCCCCATCTTCCACTCCCTTTACTTTTCACATACCCAATTTAAATGGAAGCGAGTAAATGGTTTCAGAACCATATTGCATATATAGATTTTTTTTCCCGAAAGTACTGCTTAGACAATTCCTTTTTTGAATTCAAGCCCACATTAGGGGATTTCACCTTTTTATAGAGGTTTCTTCCCACTTTCTGTTTTGTTTCTTTAGGATATGAAGCGAACAGAAATTTTCCCAGTGCAACACTGACAGAAAAAAAACTTTTATAGGTTTTATCCAAAACTTTAGATGCACAGTATGTTAAATCTTATGATCTTTTTATGCAAAAACTTTTCCTGGATCTGATACATTTATGAAGATTGCACCTGTTACTGGTGTTTCTGTAGGGGCATTTTATTACAGCAGTTCTGGGAAACCACATAATTTAGTCCAAGCCAGTCACAAGCACAGTAAAGATGGCTGAAACTATTCTACATACCGGTCTTAGTGGAGGCCTTGATTACAAAGTGTTTGCTACCATTCACTAGTCAAAAGAAAATGAAGATTGTTTCTGTTCTTATATACAGTACATAGTGTGTCCTGTACTGATGCATTAAATTGCAGAAACAATATCTGGTTTCCTCTCGGCTGAGTGAAAGAAGCATCTTTGAACAGTAGCCATTTAGAGCTAGGAAGAGCATGCTGTCCTGTTGACAGCAATGTCACTGGATTGTGGGGGCAGGTGCCATGTTGGACATATCTTAACTGCTCAGCCTTGTCATGCAAGTTTAACAGGACTCAGTGGTGAAAACCTCATTAAACCTTTTTAACTGAAAGGTCAGACAGATACATTTTTTATTACTCTATTCTATTCCGGGGTGGCATGGTAGACAATTGGGTACAAGCCCTGCCATTGCAGACTTAACCTTTCTTATTTATATAGAATTTGGTAAATCAAAAAGTGTGTTGTAGACACCCTTTCTAATTATCTTTGAGGCACAGCACTACAAGTGGAGTTTGATGGACAGGTCCACCTCACTTTTGATTGACAGTGCATGGGAGTGGGGGTGGGATCCATAGCCACTATTCAGTGAAATGGCAGCTTTTGAATCCGCCCACTGCTTTGCATTGTCAATCAAAAATGAATCAAACCTGTTATGGAACTAGGGTCTGCCCACTCAATGATGAGTCATTTAAAAAATATTGGCATTGCATATGGTAATGACATCAGTTGTGTTCCGGCCTTTTTGTTTACATGTAGCCTTTGGCTGAGGAATCTCCTGATAAACCGCTAAATGAGGCAGGGGATGGAGCCCTGTGCAGGAAGCTGTCACATACATGACAGCTTCCCAGCACAAGCACAGTACTGGCATAAACTTGTACACTAGCTCAGAGGTAGTAGGAACGACCTGAATTTGACACGTGTTTGTAATGTTACCGACACTGGTTTGCCTGAATTAGTTAATTAATTGCAGCTAGTTCTTAAGTGAACTATTGCAAGAAATGTGTCATTAAGGCTATATTGAATTCCCCTCAATGTGTTTATCAAAGAAAATAACTGTCAGCTAGAATTAAAGGACATGTATGAGGTTTATAAAAAAAAAAAAAAACATCCATAGTCACCTCTGCTGCAGCATTGGTGTGATGCTGCAGCTGTCCAATGTCCACTCTAAGACTGAAAATTGAGCGATCGCATAATTGCGATTGCTCCGTTCTCAGCCTTTAGAGCATTGTGTAGCAACTGTAAGTCACCACTCTCTGCTCTGCTCCTCCAGTGCTCATTGGAGCAGTGGGCACAGCGGGCTTTGACCTTTAGATGAGAGCTGGGGTTGGCTGTCAATCAGCCAGCTTGGTGGATCCTAACAATATTCTCAGGATCCTACGAGAGCCTGGAGCAGCACTGCCTCATCAGCTGACAGTGGGCAATAACCCTTTATAACCCGACTCTGGGTCACAGGAGAGAAACATTAAGTGCACTCCTGTGACCAACAGAAGTATGGCCCAAAAAGCTTTGGCCATATTTCTCGTTTAAACTTTGTGAATTAATTTGAGTTTTCTATTTTAAAAGGAAATGGTGATTTTTATTTTTTTTTTTTTAGCTATTATTGGATTACTCTAGAGACATTACGAAGAAACATCATTAAAGATATGTGCATATATATATATATATATATATATATATATATATATATATATATATATATATAATTGTTTAAATCACAGTTCTATATATGGATTTTATAGTATTGTTACATTGATCCTGCTTGGGCCAGTGTAAGTATGCATGTGTCATACCTGTGAGACCACTGGGGAAGCAGAGACTCGCTGTAGTAGCCCTAGCTTCTACAGTGATTGCTGCTGTCTTCCTGGTCCAGTGTCTAGGCATTCTCTGAGGTGATAGCATTGCAATATCCACCTAGTCCAATCGGTGAACGCCTTGCATTCATTGAGAAAAATACAAGGTGGTCTTTAAATCATGCTTGTGTTGAGTGAATGACCCCCTGTGTTCAATAACAGCAGGGCAGCCACTTGGCACAAGACCCAGAAAAGACAGCAGTAATCACTGTAGTAACGGAGATTACCAGAGTGATTTTACAGCTTCCACAATTATGGCATATGCATACTTACATTGGTCCAAGGTAAACCAATATAACGATGCTATATAAACCAAACCTGAAATTCAACTTTAAAAGAATTACATTTTATGGCCTTATGACAAGTGACCTAGAAGGCTGATGTCTCAGGGCTTCATTACAAACATTTTCTTGATTATATTTTTTTATTTCTGCACACATGATAGGTGCCACAAAAGTGTAAGTCACTTGTGTGCCATAGTTCACAAGCATGAAACAATGTCAGGTTTTCAGCAGCATTGTTCTGAAATTGTTTTAAAAATGTGCATCGATCTGCTATAACTTTGACCACTGATCACAAGTTAAGTGAATACATTGATTATCTAGTTACTGTGGCATCTGACGCTTGGTGTTGTGTATTAGATAGCAAGTAAACATGTTGTCTATGAAGTTGATGTGTTGAAAGCAGATAAAAAGGGCATCACAATTTATTGTGTATAGGGCTGCGTAGCTGCACACCGGTCAGAGTGCCAATGCTGCACCATGCCCACAGCTAAAAGGGCACATAATCATCATAACTGGACCATGAAGAAATAGAAGAAGGTAGCCTGGTCTGATAAACCACATTTTTTTTACATCATGTGGATGGCTGGGTGCGTGTGCTTTACTTGAGGGAAAAAAATGGCACCAGGATGCAGTATGAGAAGAAAGCAAGCTGGTGGTGACATTGTGATGCTTTGGGCAATGTTCTGCTCAGAAACCATAGATCCTCCAATTCATGTGGATATTCTTTGACATGTACCACCTACATAAACATTGTTGATCGTCAAGTGGAAATGGTATTCCCTGATGGCAGTGGCCTCTTTAAGCTAGATTATGCACAATGTCACACTGAAAAAATGGTTCAAAAATAGTTTTAGGAACACAACAGCGAATTTGAGATGATGACTTGACCTCCAAATTCTCCAGATCTTAATCCAATTGAGCATCTGAGGGATGTGCTGAGGGAAGTATGGAGGCCCCATCTCGCAGCTTACCAGATTTAAAGGATCTGTTACAAATGGTTTGGTGCCAGATACCACAGCATACCTTCAGAGGTCTAGTGGCGTCTATGCCTCAACGTGCCGGGGCTGTTTTGGCGGCAAAAGGGGTCCTACTTAATATTAAATTGGTCATAAAGTTATGGCTGATCGGTGAGCAGTCATCATAGTGCCCCTTTTAATTAGGGATTTCTTACATTCGTATAAAGAGCAGCTGATATTTTAGAGGAAGTTAGCAGAAATGCCAAGATTTGGTCAATAAAAATAGAGTCAAAGTCCAAAGTGATGTGTTGCTAAGGGACTGGGTATATTGAAGTGGATAATCACAAAAATAAAAATGTAAACTAAAGAATAATTATTTAATTAGCTGCCTTGGCATTATTCAATTAATCTTATTTAACTCCGGATTGTCATTTGTATTTTAACAAATCAGAAATCAATACCGAAATCCGTAGTAGTTTTTCCATTGACTGAAAATTTTCCTAACACTTATTTTAGGTAAGCCAGTGGTAACTATACTTTATTAGTGCTGGGCATGTTAAGTGCACAATATGGCAGGTTTCTAATGTAGCAGAAACTATGGAGTTTATTTACTAAAGCTGGAGAGTGCAAACTTAGGCTCACTTCTACATAGAAACCAATCACCTTCCAGGTTTTATTGCCAAAGCTTAACTGAACAAGCTGATGTTAGAAGTTGATTGGTTTCTTTGCAGAAGTGAGCCTGATTTTGCAGTCTCTATCTTTAGTAAATAACCCCCATTGCGTCAATCCTTGCAAAATCCATAGGAGAAGCAGTCTATCAGTAAGAATTTGCCCTTTTTATTGCAATTTATTTTATTTCATGTGGAAATTACAGAACCACATTTAGTTTAGCATTTTTAATCATTTAATCTGCCTGTCTATTTAAAGAGGAATAAATAAATATCTTTCACCTACTTCATATGCTTTGGCTGTTGGTTTATAATGCTATCATCATTAATCCATTTAAGTATCTAACAATTTTTTCCTAACTTCAAACTGACTCAAGTTTTCCACACTCATTGAGCATAAACTGTAAAATACGTAGAAAGTTCCATAAGCGCTTTAAAAGTTTAGAACAGGTATTATTGTGCCTAAAAATGAGAGCTTTATCTTCTCATTATTAGCTCAAGTGAAGAGATTAGTTTTCTTTAACTTCAAATATGAATATTCAGTTGAAAATAAAAAGAGACTGCATGTGAAAGTCTCACCTGTGATCACTGTGTCGGTTACCATGAGGATGAACAGCGAGATGATAGACGCTTGGTTGCGAACTTCTCGTAGACACAGGAATGGCAGAAAATTAAAGAAGCATTTTCCAGCCTGCAGACACAGGATAGTCTCTACAATACCCATATTTGTGAAGTGTGCATTCATCTCTCATGTGCACTGTCTGATATATTATTGCAGAGCATTTGGCAATCTGTCATTACTTCATGGTCATCCTTAACGGCAACAGGTGCTGTCATCAGATAGTCACTTCAGATTTCTGTTTTTTTTTTTTCTTCTATAAGCTTGCTTGTTTTGTTCTTTCTCACTAGTCTGCTTCCGTTCACTTTTAGAAGTTTACAAATCTGATCTATGGTTTAAAAGCCTCTGGAAGATTAATGAACTCTTTCGATCAGTCATACAGCCCGTTTGTTTGAAGGAGCTCTTTAAACTGTGCCTTCACTGCAAGCTTTCTGTTCTTTTCTGTCTGTATATTTGCTTTTGAGGTAATTAACCTGTAGAGCAGGTAGATCAGCTAAACCAGGTAAGGGTTGTCTCACACCCCAGGGCTTCCCAGAGAAACGCCTACAGATCAGAGATTGTCTGTTGGTAACACACCCACAGAACTATCTCTCATGATTTGCCCCTTTGTTTTAGTGATGCCATAAATTCTCGCAATGTCTGAAAGTTTTATTGCTGAATGGTTCTAATATTATGCCTCCTTCATTTGCACTTTTCTTTTTCCCTTGCAAGTCAAATTTTTACATTTACTCTGAAGGCATCTTGATTGACAGCTTCCTTCTTTCTTGCATAATCCTTTCACAGTCAATATTTAGATAAATTACTACCAAATATGAGCGCTGTAGCTTACAAATAATTAATCCGGACTGCCTCTTGGAACTATTACTATGTTGGGTGCCACCGTGTTACCTGTAGCCTATTCCTACAAGCTGCATGCCAGAAAACTCTGCGTATGTAGGCAGCCAGGTAATTGATAGAAATGCAATCTTAACTTATGACAAAAAGTCAGTGTTTTCATATCCTGTCCAAGATTGTATGTTTAGGGAAAGAAGGATTGTGTTTGAAACTGTTGGAGTACCATTGTATTTACATGTTTGAGAAATAGTACAAGCATTAAAGTGGCTCTAAAAACAGAATGTTTTTATACATTAATGCATTCCATTGGCTCCTGCTGCTGTCAATCACAGCTAGTGAGGAGGGAGCAAGGGGTGGGGCCCAGCCCTGCTTTGTGTGTCAATGGACACACAAAGCGGGGCTTAGTGCCGGGCACACATAAGTGTCCCCATAGCAAGGGGCTTGCTTTGGTGCATTTGGCAGGGAGGTGGAACCAGGAGCGCCAGCGAGGGTCTCAAGAAGAGGAGGATCAGGGCTGCTCTGTGCGAAGCCTTTGCACAGAGCAGGTGAGTATAACATGTTTGTAAATGCTTACGTTTTTTTATCAATAAAAATCACTTTAAGGTCGCATTGAGGCAGTACAAAAGGAGCTAAAAAGCCCTGCTCTAAAGTACTTTTGAGATTCAGCATTGTCCTATAACAGAAGGTATGTACACATCCTTATTTCTTAAAACAAGAAGCTTCATCACTGTTTATGGGTAAGTGAGCAGAGTCCTGCAAATCAAACCAATCCTTTTTGCCCCTATTAGTCATCAGCACAACCAGAATTGCTGGGGGTATAGTACAGTTAAAACCATTATTTCTAGGCCCAGTACTACCAACTTGCAAACAACTCAAAATCTTGTGAGACTGGCAGTCAGAGGCACACTGCCATAGACAATATATATCAAGCATTAAAATATATATGTATATATATATTTTTTTTTTTAACAGGCAGAACTGGATGCCATGCTGGTGGAATGTGCAGGAGATGGGATTCCATTGATTGCTGCTGCAGTTGGAGGTGCCACATTTGCTCCATATTTTGCTGGTTTTCTTCCATTACTGCTTAGTAAAATGGTGAGAGATGTGATTTCATGTCGCAGTATATATTCTTTCTAAGAGATCTAGAAAACATTGCGTATATTAGGGTAACCTTGATTGCTAATTCACATCAGTTGACTTGCCGTATGAAAGTGCATCCCTTCCTATCCAGGCAGACCACAGTTAAAGTGACCCTCCAAACAGTATTTCTTGTTGTAGGTGTAGAATGTGGAAAGGAAAAATTTTTCATTTAAATGGACCTCAAGGCATACCAGGCAGGAGACTTAGAGGTATTGATGCTTATTCAACCAAAAAACAGAACACATATGCTTTGTCTTCCCAACACAGTTTGCTTATGAAACGGTGCACAATGTAATTCAGCCTTTGGAAAAATACCATTTTACTCTGAAAGAAAAAAACTATATTTTTATGTTCTTGGGAACTTGTGCACAGATTTGAGTTTCTGTATGTTTGTATATATGTAAGTTCCCATCCCCTGTGGCAGTGCTAAGACTGATACATAAATAAGGTGTTGTCAGAAAACCATAAATACCTTTGACTAATAGTGCAACTGTTTAGAGATAGTTGTGTGTGCTGTTATTCACTTGTATTCTCTGTAAGGGGCAATTCACACCATAGAAACAGTCTGAATGCGTTTTTGCATGCACATTTTTTACATGTTTTTGATGCGTTCCAGTGCATTTGTTTCTCCTCTTTTTTTTCCTTCAGCTTAAATAAGAACATGTGCATTCCAGTACATTTTTGATGCAGTTTACTTTAACAGTTCAGTGCAGACAAAATGCAGTTCTACTTTTTTTTTTTTTCCGGAACTGACGACACTGGTGTGAACTATGCCTTTGGAAACAATATAACCTACTATGCATGCGTTTTTGATGCTGAAAAAAAAACACTGAACAGCCTGTAGGTGTGAACCGGCCCTAAGAGCACAAATGCCAGCAGGGGACTGTGCAAAGCATATGTACAGGGGATAGGTACAGTTGCAGTTACACTTTAAAATCTTTAATAGGTTAACAGTTGTGTCTTTCAGCAGCCCAGGGAGAGAGTTTGTTTTCAGCCTATAGCTCAGACGGGAGATCTACATGCGGGGCTTTATGGGCTGACTCCAGCCTAACCTTTCTGGTCTGAAAGAGTTGCTCAATAGCATACATAGCTATCATGGGATGGATTTCCATCACTGGAACTTGCCCGCAACCTAAGTAAGACTAGGTATAGTTGTGGATCTATCAGTGAAGCACCTCTGAAAAACAGTTCATGGTGGATCTCTTTTCAGGCGTTTGACAGGCAGTGAGGAAGTGATAATTTTACCACCCCCCCAACACTACCAACAAGCTCTAACACTACCCCCTACTAGGATCAATTCTTTCACACAAAACTTATTTTCCTGACCCTAACTTAGCTTAGTATAGTCTGGCAACTATATACTGTATTAGATGGAATACAAATGTTGTAAACATTAATTATCAGTGAGAGGCAATACTACTATACTATGAGCCGAAGGATTAATAGATTCTAGATTTTTTGATATTTTGGTTCAACTGTTTCCTGTGTTTTGTATGAAAATGTTTCCATCCATTTTTCTCTACATAGAAGCCAAGCTGTTCACCTGCAGAGAAGTCATTTGGAGGAGGTATTCTGGCGGAATCGGTAGTAAGTTTGAGTGAGGCAGTTGTACAGTTTGTGCCCCAGTTACTTCCTGCACTTGTCTCTGGAGCGCAGGACAAAGATGATGAAGTTCGCAGTAATTCTGTGTTTGGACTCGGGGTTCTGGCAGAGCATGGAGGTGCCTCAATGCACAAGTATCCTACAAAAATTAGTATGCATTTCTTGCTCACTCCTTATACACAGATTTTATACTTTGTTTCTTTGTTGAGACCAGATTGTTGAAAGAGACCAGACCTATTGTAGTCAAGGCATTAATTATTATAATTCTGTTTCATGGAGATGAGTACAACACTTGCCCATATGACCTTTACCCCACTTAGATGACTAAAGAATGTTGTATATTTCTTGTTTTCTGCCTATCACACTTTGATGTGCAAATTAGTTATGCATATCCATAGAAAGTACCACTCTTGTCCTTGACATGTAAACAGACATTACCCTAAGTTGCTTTCAGTATTATCATCTATAATCGGCTGCGAGGAGAATGGTCGAGCTCTGGACAATGTGTGTGGGGCAGTGAGTCGGATGGTGTTGAGTCATCCTGGAGGAGTGCCACTGGAGCAGGTAACAGTCTATGCACAATTCTCATTGGATTGCATTTGTCAGTGCTGGTTATCGATTTGGCAGGAATCTCTACAATATAGCTACTTGCCCAGGTAGCCTGTCACTTCTGTTTACTTACAAAGATTCGCCTTTGTTACACCACTTAGTTATCACCTGTCAAGCCTCCAGTGGAAAGATATCTGCACCTGACTTTGTCTGTTCACCTGCTGGGATCATTATGACAGTGTCTTTTGAAGGTGATTCTGGCTGGATTTTGTAATTGATTTCACGCTGCAGAAAATGCAGCATTGACCCCAGGATTCAGCAAGAGTAGTGAGACTATATGGGTTACAACAGGGAACCCAACAAGGACTACTTGAGGCCATAGGACAGGGATAGACAACCTTGGAGAGGATGGGATCTACCTTAACAACATGGAAGTGATCAAAGATTGCCAGGGTGCAGCGCCTTTTTTTTTTTTATTTTAAGGATATAACTTGCAGAACATATAATAATATAAATGTCACTATAAAAAAAAAAATTAACTAGTTCTTACTTTTTAGCCTGGTTCTGGCCTAGCTGGGTTGAGTTGTGGTCTGGCTGGCTAGGTTCAGCCTGTAAGAGCAGTATATAATTTGATTAGGACAGTGCAAGGGTCAGCAGGATGTAATGCAGTCTGCAGATGTCAGTAATAAGTAATGCATAGATCAGTGGGAAGTAATGTATCCAAAATGTCCTGCGCTCAGTATCAAAAATCTTCAACCAATTAAAGTGAATAAGTAATAATTAAAGCACCACAGTGTTGGCAGCACTTATTAGTAACTAAATACAACACCATAAACATAATAAAATAAATGGTGTTGCTCTACAGCTGTAAATAAAATTGTGTAACAGAAACAGTGTGTTGTTATTTAATAATCATCATATCAGTATCAGAAATAGAAATCCAGTGCAAAAATATTACAATTTATAATAACCGTGTCCATCCAATGATAAGTAAACTATAGTAGTGCAAATAGATCTCCTAAAGTGACTTCAATCAATCCTTGTGCAATGTGATGTGTCTCCACTACCATTAAAAAAAAGCCTCTTACCTGAAACAGACCTCAGTGTAATGGAGGTCAACTCACACTGCAAATAGAAGAGGAAAAGCCAATAGTAGTAGTTTAAAATTTTGGGTTTACTAATAAAAGTCAAATACTCACAAATATGTTTAAAAACAAGCATTGAAACACCGCTCGGCTCCTGGCCAGCGTCACAGCTATTACTCCGCCCTTCGCATTTCATCCACAAAGGCATCTTCCAGGGGCTCAGAGAAGTGGGAAGTAATGCTAGGTTCAGAGGTCAGTAAGAAGTAATGCAGAGATCAGTGGGTCAGTAAAAAGCAATGCAGAGTTCAGTAAGAAGACAGTGCAGAGCTCAGTAATAGGTAATGCAGATTGCAGAACTCAGTCAGAAGTAATAAAAATTGCATAGGTCAGTAGGAAGTAATTCAGAGTGCAGAGGTCAGTAGGTAGCAATGTAGAGTTCAAAGGTCAGTTGGTAGTAATGCAATGGACATAAAAAACACACACCTGTTCATCTTTGGAACTCCTGCACTGCCGACCCTCCTCAGAAGTTCTTTCTCTCCTTATATGCAGAGTGGCGAAGAGAAGCATTTTCTAGATACTGCTTCTACTTGTTCTGCTCCCCACTATTGTCCCCTCGTGTCAGTCCCAGGCATTTGTCAGTGATAGAGAGGTGATGAGGATCGCCGCCCTACAAGAAGGGGAAGAACTTTTGAGGAAGGTCAGTATTGCAGGGATGCAATCTACCAATTGCATGACCGATTGATCATGATCAACGGGTTGCTGTCTCCCACCCTAGGAGATGTGAAAAGCAAGTAGGTTATTTAGCCCATTAGCCCATAACTGTAATATCCGTTTTGGAAGGACCGGCTTTTCTAGGCACACTCAAGTCATAATTACAATACTAAACCTTAATATAAATCCCAACTGCTTAATACATATGTTGTTCAGCCAGGCATTGTTATAATGGACATAACCATTCTGCTCCACTTCACATTCTTTTGACAAAAATATAGTGATCTGGGAACCCTAACAAGTGATACAAGAAGCAGCAAGAAAAAAATAAGCAATAGAGCATAGACTTCATAAATGGTTTTCCCTGGATCCTGCTATAGGAGTTTACAGAAGAACTAAACTCCTACAGCAACAATTAGTGCAGTTATATGTTCTTTATGTATTAACTAAATGTATATTTAAATCAATTATATTGCTAAAAATAAAATCCACAATAAGATCTTGGCAAAGAAGTAAATACCTCTTTCTGTTGCCTGCTTCTCCGAACACTACTCTAGTGCAGAGAAATCATCCATTGAGGTATCTTCAGCTGTTGTTACTTCCAGGAGGGTTGATTTCTTGGTCCCTCTCTGTGCTCACTGGTTCCTCCAGTTGATCCTACGTAGCTACAGGGTACATTGGAGAGATAGGGGTCATTGGGAGTAGCCAGTAATTGCAGCAAAGTAGGTGACCATAATATCCTCCCAGAATTGTAGGTTTCGGAAGAGACATTGAGGACTATTCCTCTGCGTTTAGAATGGTGTTTTGCAGGTCAGGCAGCAGGTAAAGAAAGCATTTATTTTCAGGAAACTCTTTCTCTTAATTGTACAATATAAGACACAGGCAACTTATTCATTTAACTTGGGTCATAGGCTTGTACACTGATTGGACACTGGCAAGCTTTTGAGGCTATGCCCCCCTGGAATACCTTCCCTATAGCCCTTCACCACTTGGTGGTTCCTCAATTTCTTGGTACTGTGTGAAGGTGATTGACCTCTTCTCCTTTGCAGAGAAATCCGCTTCACTAGTTTAATATTTTTCTTTATTTTTTTTCTTTAAATTCTTCAACCAACATTTCAATTCTGATGCCTACACAGAATCTGTGTATCCTTGTTGGTGCAACCTCGGTAAAACCCTTGGGAACCCTACCTGGTCCCCACACTGTGGGGACCACTTGTAATGTTGCTTCTGGTACTGGATCCTGTGTGGGACATTCACCTTGATATTTGGTGCAACGCATTGAGTTAGCCACCAGATGCTCTACAGATCCAGGGCCATAGTCCATCACCATGAAACCCAGTCCCTGAAGACCCTTTCGGAGGTATGCCCTCTGTGACGGGCAAAGCCTGGACTTTATATGCAGATCAGCATCGTGGACCACTAATGTTGTAAACGGAGCTATGTTGAAATGTATTCACTTCACAGTGCAAACAGTTTTTAAACTTGCTGCTAAATCTCATCCACTCAGAAGTCTCAGGTGGATGACCAGGTGTTCCATCACTCCACTGGTTGCACACGTTAACACCACTTCTGCCTAGATCTTTTTTAAGGTACTTAGGTGCTTCCTCCCACTCTTTCGCCATGAGTATTTGTTGCAGGATGGTCTACACCTGGGTTATTACCTACTCAGGTACCAGATCTGGCCTTTCACGTTAAGCCAGATTTGGTATTTCAAAGACCTCTATTCGACCCTACTTCACAATACTTGGTTTCAACGGCCTGGATTTTGGAGTCTTTGATTCCTACTTTGTTGAAAGCAAGAAGGCCACTTCCTGGAAGATCTATTATTGTACCTGGAAATTTTACTTTGCCTGGTGTGAGCACAATCATTTCAGTCCCAGTGTTTACTCTTTGCCTCACATTCTCGCCTTCCTACAAACAGGTCTTGACCAGAATCTAGTTCTTAGCACCCTAAAAGAGCAGATATCGGTCCTATACATCCTTTTTTATAGGTATTTGGCTTCACACTCCCTTGTGAAAACCTGTATTCAAGGGGTTTTTCGCATTCCCCCTTTGCAGCACCATGTTCTTTTTTGAGACCTTAATTTGGTTCTCTCAGCCTTGCAGATACCACCCTTTGAACCCATCAGGGATATTCCCTTAGGCTGTTATCCACACCTGTGCAAGCTGATGTGTTGCATTCTTTTGCTGTGTATTTTGGCACACGACAATACAGGGAAGCTGAGCACGTTTTTGTGCATTTGTTTTGTATGACAAGCAAGTGAATGCTACTTGTATTTGGAGTGCCTAGTTGTTGCCCACTCTTCATATATTTTGCTTTAGGATTTCCAGTGATGTTCACATAAGTTGCTTGTGCCCTATACTGTACGATTAAGTTACAAGGAATTTTAATTTACCTGTAAATTTTACATCTTGGAGTATAGTACAGGACACAAGCCACCCTCCCTAGCTCCCCTTGTTACTCTGCATTGCTTACTACAAAATGAAAGACTCATGGTGTAGGGTAGGGTTATAGGGGAGACTCCCCAGGGTGGTGTGTCCTAAAAATCGTGCCAGTGTCCATTCACCTGAATGTATGAGCCTATAACCTGGTTGTTAGCAGCTCCTAGATATCGATATACAATTAGGTCATGGTATCGGTTTGCTGACCCCCCCATCCCAGAGCATCAAACAGAGTGCAGTGCAGAGAGACTACTCATAAAGTTGGAGCTGTAGTAGGGAGCATGAGCCACTTAAGCCGATGCCTTCTCTGTAGTGCTGCGTTCTGTCCCAGACGGAGTGATACCAACTGCACTCCACCTCCTATCCCTGCTAGCGGTCTCCAGAGTGGTACCAGCAGCAGGAAAGAAGAGATCTTCAGGTCAGTGTGAAGCATTACACTGGGTATAATAGTATAGGGCTGCTTTCACACTGATTTGCTGCGGTTTACCCACACCGCGGGTGCAGTGCAGCGTAACTGCAGCTTTCCTGTGTGTTTGCTGCACTTAGTCATAGACTTCTATTATACCCTGTGGATTTGGTGCACTTTCTGAAAATGCACAAAAAATTCTAAATGAAGGAATTTTGATGCACTTTCAGAAAGTGCACCACACCTGCAGGATATAATAGATGTCTATGGCAAAGTGCAGCTAACCCAGGAAAGTTGCAGATGCTCTGCGCTGCACCCACAGTGCAGGTAAACTGCAGCACATCAGTGTGAAACAGCCTTATGGGGGGGCTCAGATCATTATGGGGTTAATTTACATTTGCAGTTTGGGGGGTGGTAAAACCCCATAGTTAAGACCTCCCCCCAACCACCCTCCCTTTAGCTGCAGTGGCCGGGGGTGTACACATGTTGCACAGCAACATTACTGGTTATATGCCCCTTTATGATTGGTGGGTGTAGCACCTGCCAAGCATGAACCATTCAGCTGAATGTGACTGCTCTGCAAGTGTCCTGCAACCTTGTGTAGTACAACAAAGCAGCTTTTCCACCACCTGCTTTAACCCCTCGGACCCTGCAGAAGCATGCAGTTGCGGGGCACTTGCAGAACAGCCCGATTTACTTGAATGGGTCACGATTGGCAGGCGGTAGCCCCCACCAAAAGCAACAGGGGGTTTAATTCCTGCTGCAGAATGTATATACCTTTTGGATGAAGGGGATATGGATTGGAGGCATTACAACCACAACTCAACCACAGAGTTTTACACCCACCAACTGTATGTGTGAACGAGCCCTAAGGGTGCCGCTGCCGAATGCAACCATGGACTAATTCACAAGTTCAGCAGGCACTGCTACTCATCTAAAAAGCAATCCGAGTGTGTTTGACAGGTGGTGAGGAGCCGATATTTTGCCTCCTCACCATCTGATTTAAACCCATGATTGCTGTGCAATGCATTCCATGGCGGCACGGTAGTACAGCAATCGGAGGTTTAAATCCAATGTGAGGAGGCGACACTGTGCCTAGTGATCTTTGACTTCTCCCATGTTCAGGTAGATCTCCACCTCTTTAAGGTTGCCTTCCCCTGCTATAACCCATGGTGTATGAATAAGTTGCCTTTAACCTGTACTATACTCCAAAATTAAAATTTACAGGTAAGTCCAAAACCTTTTTTTTTTTTTTTTTTTTTTTTTTTTGTGGGGGGGGGGGGGATTTCATTTTAGTGATGGACTCTATGTACCTAAAATAAACACCTGAGTTTATTTTAATTTCAAGCTTCTGTAATTCCCTGTATAGGAGCCCTCAGATTAGGAGGAGGGCAGCACTCTGAGCTATTCAGGTTGCCTGAAATAACTCTTTAAACTGACAAACGTTTTACATTGCTTGTTTGTTTTGTACTTCTGTTTCAATCCCAAGTGACCCTCCTATTCTGCCCATTTAGGTATTTCCTGTGTTACTCCGTTCTCTACCTCTTAAAGAAGATTTTGAGGAGAACAGTACTGTGTTTAAATGCATTGCTTTCCTGTATGAGAAAAACCCAACTCAGGTATAGTATTATGTAGCAGCAATGCGTAAAGAGCCCACAGAAATGCATAATAATATGGATGAATGCATTCTGATTTGTTGCACTTTTCTTAGTGTGTCATGACACATTTATGAGCTGTAATATTCTGTGTAACATTTTAACCATCCAATAAAACTTTTATTTTTAATCCATTGAGGGACACAGGAAGTCTTTAATCACTCATATTTTAGAACTTAAAGTGGGTCTAAAGGCACAGGGTTTTTTACCATCATGCATTCTTTGCATGAGGGTAAAAAACCTTCTGTGTTTAGCAGCCCCCTTAACACTTATCTGAGCCCCTTTTCGATCCAGTGATGTCTATAAGAGCCTCGGTTCTCCGGGGCTCTCACTCCTGATTGGCTGAGGCAAATACCAGGTAACTTACCAGAATGCTAGAAGTCTAGAGCTCACCTCATGCAGAAATCCGTGTCTGAAATCAGTGCTGCTGTCAGTCATAGCCAGTGAGCCAATCAGGAGAGCAAGGGGGCAGGGCCGAGCCACGGCTTTGTGTATGATTGGACACACAGAACCACGGCTAGGGAGCGCGCCTACTCGGGTTCTCCCATAGCAAGCTGTGAGGGCAGCCGACAGGAGGGAGGGACCAGGAGTGCCAGCGGGGTACCTGAGAAGAGGAGGATCCAGGCTGCTCTATGCAAAAGCACTGCACACAGCAGGTAAGTATAACATGTTTGTTATTTACTGTAAAAAAAAATACCAAGACTTTGGTGCCACTTCAAAATTAGCTAACAGCCCAAACATCGTATTTTTCTGTAAGAAAAGACCCTGAAGAATAAAATGGTGGTAGCTGCAATTTTTCATGCCACATGATATTAGCTTATCAATTGCAAATTTACAGTCAAAAATACACTAAAATGTTAGTTCACATGAACCTAATATATTACCTTTTTTTTTCCACTAAAATATAAAAGATGATGTTGCAACACGTAAATACCAAACATGTCAAGCCTTTAATTGCACATGTCCATGAAATGACAACAGAGTTAAGTACACAATGTTCCGTAGGTGAAAAAAAAAACTTTTACAGGTTATCTATTTAGAGTCAACTGTGAACGACGGCTCTAAAAATGATTGCTCTTCGTCTTATGTTTATGCCAATACCTCACGTGTCTGACACATTTTGCCACGTGTGTATGTTGTGTTATGTATGTGAATTGAGGTGGGGGACTTTCACATTTTTTTTTGTGTGTGTTTTTGTTTTTTAATAGTTTATTTATTTTTTTTACATTTTTTGGAACGTTCTTTCCAGTTTTTTCGCCGGAGGGGAGATCAGCAAATAGCGCTGGTAGACAAGGGATTAAGATTCAGATTATACTACCACCCACAGGAGAAATGGACACTAGCAAAGACAGAAAGAAATAGACCATCCTAGGAAAGCTTGCTAACAGCATGCCTCCAGCTTCCATAATGTCCTTGGAGGATGGATGGCTTTTCTTCAGCACTGCTGTGTTTAAAGACCAGCCTTTTTGATTGCACTTTTTTATTTTTCAAAACTAGTTGAAACTCTTCTTCCTTGCCTCTAGTTTTCTCTCTCCTGATTGCCTTGCTTTAGGAGTACCACACCAAAACCTCGCTGGACTTGACATAGTGGGGATAGCTAAGAAGTGACCTTCGGGCACTGATTTCTGCATGGGGTGCTCTCTAGACTTCTACCAGAGTTCTGGTAAGTGATCTGGCATTTCTTCAGCATTTGAAGTAGAATTTCAATCTGTGACCTATTCCTGATGTTACAGTGATTTTGGTCACGTCCGACCATCTGACCCTAGCCTTCTACCAGCTATCTGGGTTTGTACTTGAGGCCTTGCATCTTACCTTGAGCCTATCCATTGCCCTAATGCAATGTGGTCATAATATGGCTAATTCTAGACATGGATAGACCAGTCTCACCATACTGGGTACCTCCAGCTCACTTTATACTAATGGCTCCAGTGCTACTTTCAGTGTGCCTACTGTTGGTGCCAATGTCTGCAAACTGAAGTCATTTTGCTCTTTGAGTCTATACCATTCTTCATATCCTCCTTAGCTCTTATGCGTAGCTGGATCTTCTGCCCTTTCGACTAGGGTTTTTACTTTGATGATGCAAAATTGAATCCAAATGATCCAGTTGTTTGCCTTTGTGACCTCTGAGATCAGAGTCAACACTTTTTCACCCTCTACATCCGATTCTGTATCTGATTTGCCTGCAGCCCTATTGGCTTCCAAGCCATTGACTGCATGGACTCTGATTCTGAGCTACTAAAGTCCTTGACTGATGAACTTGCCTCTAAAGAGTAGCAGTCTACAGTAGACTACTACTTTTCAGAGGCAAGTTCTACAGTAGACTGCTACTCATCAGAGGCAAGTTCATCAGTCCAGGTCTTGAGTAACTCAGAATCAGACAGAGTCTGTGTGTTCGATGGTTTGTAAGTCAACACGGCTGCAGGCAAATCAGATACAGAATCGGCTGGAGAGGGTGAAGGAGTGCACCTGTGGCCCTTTTGGCTCCTATTGATGAGCCTATTGATTGATTGAGGCGCCATTCTGAAACTAGGGGGATCAACCTATTGCTTTTACTAGTGCCCGCTTAGCTTGTGCCTCTGTGACTGAAGTTGCTAACAACTGTTGCGAAAGTGACTGCAGAGCTCAATCTCAGTCTTCACAGGACTTAGATTGAGCTATGCAGTCACTTTTGTAGCAGTTACTTTCTTCCGGGTCACTATCCTGTGCATTGTCCTTTTTTGTCTCTTTCGGTCAGTTGACCATGTTGACCATGCTTATCAGACGACGTTTTCCCGGAAACTGTATATGCCGTCATAACCTTTGATACTGTACCTCACGGCACTGCAAATACATTGGCAGCTTCAGTCACAGAGGCACCAGCTAAGCGGGCACCAACAATTTGCCCTCTTTAAAGCGCAGTAAGTTGTGACATGACTCCGTATTACTAGCATCACACACAGTGAATGACAAAAGTGAGGCTTCCCACCTGTGACCTATATCTCACTACACAGCGGAAGCAAAAGAATGTTGCGTCACTTTAAATGCAAAACATGTCACTTTCACACCTGAAAATCAAGTAGTGTTTCCATTTTTTTGTCTAACCCCTGTAGGGTTCTGCCTTTCACCTCAACCAGTATGTTGTTCTGACTGGCTCCAGTTCACCAACAGGAAATCTCCCTCCATTGTCTTGATGTGGCTGGAGCTGTGAGTGGCTATCTATCAGCCACTGCTTTTATGAAGACTGATTCCCTGTTTGTAAACCTGGATGGACCCTTTTATGGTGCTTCGACGTGCTCCACCATCTCTAGGTTGCTCAGGCAGACCATCATTCAAGCTTATGGTCTCAAGGATCGGGTTCCATCCTTTTACTGTCGAGGCACACTCTTAACACATCTGTAAAAACAAATGTTTCTCAGATTTGCAAGTCTGCCCCTGGTCTTCTGTTCACACGTTCTCTAATTGCTACTAGGTGGATATCTCTGATTCATCTGATGACCGATTTGGGCGTATGGTCCTTCAGGCAGCTCTTTTTAGCTGAAGTCAGTTCCAAGCTTTTTTGGACCTATTAGCATTTGTTTTCTGTGTTTCCTACCCTTTAGACGGGCTGCTTTTGAATGTCCCAAAAGTTAAGGACTTCCTGCACCCCTCAGTGGACAAGAAAGAAAATGGTATCTTTAAAATCCTATTCTGGAAGTCTATTGGAAGATGCAGGAATTAATGACTGTTGGGTTATCCTGCCACCTACAAGAGGATTGAACACTGGTACACAGAGGGTATCCACCTAAGAATAATAAAAATATGGGGCTGCTGGCTACAACAAGCAAAAATCCTGTCTTTTCTGTGATTCACGTGACTGGGTATTCAGAGTAGCTTGGTTCAAATTCTGGCCAAGACACTAACTTCAGGAAGTTTGTAAGTTTTTCAGTGCTTGCATGAGTTTCCTCCGGCTATTCTGGTTTCCACCACATTCCTATGACATGCTGGTGGGTTATTGACTCCTGTGTAAATTGGCTCTATTATGTGTGCATGTGTATATGTATACATGTTAAACAGGGACCTTAGATTGTAAGCTCCTTAGGAGCAGTGACTGATGTGAATATACAATATGTAAAGTGCTGGTAAATTGATGGTGCTATAGGAATACCTGTAACAAAATAAAGTGAACATAGCTTAGTGAATGAGGTGAAGGTAAGTGAAAGATCAGAATGTTGCAAAGTGAACATTTCTTCTTTAGAAAAAAAATAAAAATCAACCCTATTGTGTTTTATTCCTGTATCCCCATGGGGAGATTGTCCTGCATTTCTTGTGTTCTCGTACAGCCATCAAATAGACCTGCAGTGACAGGAGATCCCCCCCCCCCCCCCCCCCAAACTACATTAATTGACTGTAATTATTTCCTACTGTATATCAAAAACTAAAGGAAAATAGTGAGGGGAATTTAAACAAACTAGAGCAAATTGTGCATGACAACCAATCAGCTTCTAACTTGTTCAGTTAAGCTTTGGAAATGAAAGCTTAGAAGCTGATTGGTTGCCGTGCACTGCTGCTCCAGATTCTGTTTGCTCCAATCCTAGTAAATTTACCTCTGTGACTGGAGTTAGGTCTTAAAAACTGGTAACAGCAGTGGTGTATTTAGGTTTTGTGCTGCCCTAGGTAACACAAAAAATGCCCCCCCCCATGGAGAGACCCTGACACCAACCAACACCCCCTCCCCCACGAAGAGTGCCTGCCATTGACTAACAGCACCCCAGCCCCCACCCGAGAGAGCCTTCCACTACCACCGCCACCCATACACTGGCAGCCTCCCTCCCCTCACCTCGGCGAGAGAGAAGATACCTTCACATCTCCAGACATACCTGGGAACAAGAGTCAGGCTCTGCATACACTATCAAGCAGCCTCTCTCAGATTCCACCTGGTCCACATGCTGTGTGTGTCTTCTTCCATCCCTTCTTTAGGGGTGCGCCACTGCACCCCTGAAATATGCCCCTGGGTATCAGACTTGGTGGATCAAGGACATTAGGTCTTTAATGTTCTCTGACTATAAACCTGTCCAGATGTAGGAAATCAAGATATGAGTTCCTATTCCAGCTGTGTTTTGTAAGTGTACATTACCTGCCAAAAGTGGAACACCTTTTTAATGTAGTGTTTCTGTTGTCTACTCCCTGTAATTGCTCTTTATTAATACTGTGCATTGGTAGTAGAAAAAAGCAGTGCCCTCAAATTCAAGTCATACTGGTTAAGCTTTTTAATAAATCCTTGCACATAAGCAAATCCCCGCTGTAGTAACTATAAACAATGGAACTTGTATGACCAGTTAAACTAAGGTATTTTTGCCAGTTTACAGCAGTGCCACGCACTCTACAAACTGAAGGTCTTATTGTTTTCAGTGTGAAAATTTTATACTGTGAAGGGAGCATAATGGAGCCCGCACTTGCTATGGTGCATACCCTTTTCAAGCATGATTGCGTAAAAAGCTATACCTTTTATTAAATTGATTCTGACATAAATGTAATATATATTTGATAAGCTCTAAGCAGTCTTCAAAACTTTACAAAACATAAAATTGTTTATAAAACCAGAAAATCAGCTTGCGTTGTCACAGATTGAGCAATGTAATGTTTTCACAGTATGTAAATATGCTAATAATAGATGCAAACCAGAGCAAGCTAAAATATAATAGTATCCATACTGTATTTACTGTACATCAACCCCAGCAACGCATTCATTGGAACAAGTAAGATCAGGATTTTAAGATAGACCATGTATGGTATATTTTTACACTGATCCAGCTTATACCAATGAAATTGTGTACCATGCCTGGCCAATGTCCCTGGAAGCCTGGATTCACTGAAGTAGACACGCTACTACAGTGATCTCCACTTGCTTCTGAATGCTGTACTGAGCTTGGCTGCTTAGCACGGGTTGCCATTCACTTTGTATTCTCTGATTGGACGTAGTGGAGAGGCAGGGCGGTGATGCCAGCATGGGACCCAGAATCTAATGGTGATCACTGGAGTAGCGGTGTCTACTTCAGTGATTTCCAGCATCCAGGGACATAGGCCAGGTATGGTATATACAGTACATAGTGACATTGGTACAAGCTGGACCAATGTAACTATGTAAAAATAAACCATAACTGGAATTCTTTAACCACTTCCCACCTGGCTGCTGTACATACACTTTAAATACCTGTACGTCCCGACAAAACCTGTGCTGAACGCCCCCTAGGGGCACCACAGCCACGTGATTCTGACATATCGGGACATGCTGTGATTGGCCCTCCTGATCAGGTGATGGGTGTATCCAATCAGAGCCATCACAATGTAGTCAAAGGTGCACACCTCTGTAGTGGCTCAGTGAAAGGGGGGGGGGAGGGGTCAGCTATCTGTGTGTAGCTGATGATTTTATTGTTCAGCTACACACAGATCACACAGACTGTAACCATCCGTCACCAGTGCACCAAGCACCATCTATCCCTGTCCAGTGTACTAGTGCTCCACCAACATCTGTCACAGTGTACCAGTGCACAAAAATATCTGCAGTAGTGTTCCGTATAAACATCTGTCAGTGTCCCATTGCAGCATCAACATCTGTTGGTGTCCCTAGTGAACCATCATCTGTCAGTGTACCAGTCTCCCATCAATATCTGTCACAGTGTACAAGTGCACAGAAACATCTGTCAGTGTACCATTGTTCCATCAAGATCTGTCACAATGTACCAGTGTCAGAGGGCAGAGTAGACATCTGGGGTCCAATAGACCCCAGATCTGTCCATAAAGAGTACACATCACAGCCTATTGCTGTCACAAATGAGGTTTACATTCCTTGTGACAGCAATAAAAGTGATAAAAAGTGTAAAAATAAAATAACATAAATAAAACATTTTAAAGTGCCCCCCCTCTCATGCTTGCGTGCATAGGTAAACGACAATCACACCGCACGTGCTGTATTGCCACAAACATTAGAGCGAGAGCAATAATTCTAGCAACAGACTACCTCTGTAATTTTAATCTATAAAGTGCTATGGATAATTTTAAATACCATAGTTTGGTGTAATTCCACAAGCGTCTGCAATTTAAAAGCGTGGCATGTTTGGTATCTATTTACTCGGCGAAACACCATATTTTACCCATAATATTGGGTATTATATTGTGTTTGTGTGCATTAAAATTTGCATTAAAATTTTATTAAAAATCACTTTTTCCCAAAAAGTTTCTTTCGAAAAACCATTGTGCAAATACCATGTGACATTAAACTTGCAAAACCCACCATTTTATTATCTAGGGCCTCTGCTAAAAAAAATATATAATGTTTGTGGGTTCTAAGTAATTTTCTAGCAAAAATACAGATTTTTACTTGTAAACAAAAAGTGTCAGAAGAAGTCCTGCTCTTAAAGTGGAGAACGCCTGGAGGTGCTCCTTAAATGTTGGGCCTCCTCTATGTGGCTAAGCTGTGAAAAGTCTCACATATGGTATCGCCATACTCAGGAGGAGTGGCTGAATGTGTTTTGGTGTGTGAGAAATAAATTGTTAATGACATTTTTGTGAAAAAAAAAAGTTTTTCATTTCTTCATTTTCCAAAGAATTGTGGGAAAAAAGTACATCTTCAAAAAACTTGCCATGCCTCTTACTAAATATCTGACTGTCTACTATCCAAAAAGGGGTAATTTGAGGGGTATTTGTACTGTTTTGGTATTTTAGGGCCTGAAGAAATGAGATGGCAGTCAGTAAAACAGGTGTGATCAATTTTCAAGGATAGGTACCTTAGCTTGTAGACTCTATAACTTTCACACAGACCAAATTATATTCTCTGATTTGGGTTATTTTTACCAAAGAAATGTAGCAGTTTATATTTTTGCCAAAATTTATTTTAAAAAATTACTTATTTGCAAAATTGTAGAAAAGAAAACATGTCTTTTTTTTTCCCAGAATTTTTGGTCTTTTTTTCATTTATAGCACAAAAACTAAAAAAAAAAAAACAGTGGCAATCAATTACCACCAATGGAAAGCTCTATTTGTTTGAAAGAAATGATAAACATTTTATATCGGTACAGTGTTGCATGAGTAATTGTCATTCAAAGTGTGACAATGACAGCACTGGGAGCTGAAAAATGGCCTGGGCAGGAAGGGGGTGAAAGTGCCCGGTATTGAGGTGGTTAAATTCGAAAGCAATGTCATTTTGCTTCCATATGTTTGTAAGCCGTGTTTCATTTTATGCTTCATGAACAGATGGACTAGGTCCTAAATAGCAGTGCAATGCCCTAATGTAAGCAGTTAGCTGCTACTTGTCAGTTATTTCCAAAATGTAAACATCTGATTGGTTTCCAAGAGTTGTTTGTCCAGAATATGAAATACACCCTCATTCGTTACTAACAACAGTATTTGCATAATATTTGTGTAATCCTAAATACACATGGGGTTTATTTTCAGTTACAGGATGTCGTAATGTAGTTTGCATGTTCTGTTACATTTTAGTCCTCATGTACACTGGACGTTTTTACAGCAGCCGTTTTCGGCTTTTGACGTTTTTTTCTACAGCCAGTAAACCCCCCAGCATGTTATCCTATGTATCCATGCACACATAGACTGTAATGAACGATTGTTGGCTGGGATGTTTTTTTGGCTGGAAAAAAAAACAGGACTAGTGGATTTCTAGAGGAGTTTTTTAGCTGCAAAAGCGCTCTAACGTGGCAAAATGCAGTAAATTGCGGCAAAACCAGCGCTTGTGGCCTTTTTTTAGACTAAAAAAAACCTAAAAAAACAATAAACTCAAACACAAAAAAAGCGGCTAAATGCTAAAAAACCTGAAAAACTCACACTTTTATGTGACTTTACACAGCTAACGTTACCAGCGTTATTAAAACACCCCGTCTGCATGAAGCCTGAATGTAGTTTACATGTTTTGAACATGCTTAGAACTGTTTGGTTTTTAAAAAAGTGAGAAGCCTAGTCATCACAATTTGTTGTACACTAGAAGTGTAAGCACCCCCAACATTTCTCTTTACCGACTGGTTCACACCAGAATCGCACAGTCTGCGTTCCTGTGAAATTTTTGTGTGTTCCTGCAGTGGGATTTGGCAGCCATTTGAATGGGCTGCAAATTGCACCAGAACACACAAAAATTGCGTTGCACCAAATCACGTGGTACTGTGGTACCACCACGCAATCTGGAGCTGCATTTGCAATCTACACTTGGACGCCGTTAATGTATTGGCATTCACAGCAGATTACAAAGGCAGTGCGTTTTGAACACAGTGCGGGAGACACAGACGAAACACCTTTTCCGCACTGTGTTTTCGTGTGAACCAGCCCTTACTGAGCATCAGCATTAACTGCAAGTTAAATAATTACTTGTAGATCTGAAGGTAGCAGTCTGCTGGAGGACTTTTGGAGCAAGTTACATGTAACACCCATATTTTTCTCCTATACGTTCTCCTCGATCCCCCCACACCCACTGTCACATTTGAAATACAGAGTGGGTATGCAGGGCTCTGTTCGCACAACCACATCGTTCATTTCCAGAATTCTTTGAATGCGAGAAATACAAGTCCTGCCTGCCACTGCAACATACAGCTTGCAGTTCTCGAAGAATTGCAAGGCCACTGATGAGCACTCTCACAGTTCATTCACATGTCCTGTAGCTTTCAAAATGACAGCCCGTATAGAGGTACGGGCTGAAAGCTGTAGGGCTGGTCTGCAGGAGCCTGACCTTGCATCCACGATTCACAGATCACCAGTTCAATGCTTTGCAGGCTCCTGCAGGAAAACAAAATAACAAATGCATTTTTTTCTGCAAAAATGTGTGCATTTATTTTTATTTTTTTCCAAAAAGGTGAACTTAGTAAACCTAAAGGAGTACAGTCAGCATTTAATGGTGAGCTTTAAAGGCTAACTATAGTATACAGGCCTGCCTGATTGGATACAGATTGATTGAATGTTTTGTTGGGTCCTAATATTACATAGATTTGGAAAATGTAAAGTTTAATCACAAAATTGATTCCGTCACATTTAACGTGCATGGTGAGCTTAAAAGACACCGCTGTATGCTGTCTCCTGCGAGGCTGGTGTGTTTCTGGGCTACCACCCCCTTTATCATAAGGCTCTGGTGTGTTAATACTGAGCTTCATATTCATTTTAAATTGAAGTATGATGACACCTTATCTGCCTAATCACACACGGAATGTAGGGAATTGTGTGGATTGTAGCATAAGCTAGGTTTCAGTATGTTTTGTTATTTTATCCGCCTTTTTCTGATGACAAGTTCATTTTAATGTATATTTATCTGATTTACAGGTTCACTCTTAATATGTGTTTCTTTTGTAAAGGTTGTCAAACACATCAGTGACATTGCAAGAATATTCGGTCATGTTTTGGGGACAAAGGAAATCCAACCAGGTATAAGTGGTTAAGAACTCAACCTTGTGTATACTATACCTTCCATCCATCTTGTGTATATGATTAGAGCTTATACCAAGAATTGTTAGTGGACTCATGTCCGTTCTTTATTTACTGCTTCCAGAAGGCAAAATGTTTTACTATAATTAATAGTATTTAATGTAATGTAATTGCGGATACTGGGCTCCAAAGCATCTAAAATACTTAAAACAATTTATAGAGTACTCATCATAGCAATCAATTGTCACTTTGGTGGAATACACTATTTAGGTAAAAAAAACCTACCTTTACAACCATTTTAAGACTGGGACATCCAAAAGCAGTCCAACTGAGGGATGGGTAACACAGCAAACAATGCCAACACGTCAGGAGGGGCTCATCAGATTTAGAAAGCAATTTGTAGCACCTCAACATTGAAACTGGCATCAGAGGAGGCCTCCACATCCACTTGTTAGAACATAAAGCACTATTAAATCCAACGCAAACATATATTACATTGCAGCTTACAACTGTTAATTGTGATCACTGCATTAGTTTCCTTTTTAGGCTTTTTTTCTTCTTTTTCCACCTTTCATTCAGCCAACAAGATTACTGTTTTTCAGAAGTTCAAGCTCTCCAGAATGTATCAGTGTACATGTATGAGACAATCCATTTACCACTAGCAGGAGTGATAAGGGCTGTGGATAAGGAGGCACCACCAGTGCTTCTGTTTGGGGCCCAGGGGAGCCCAGGCAGCTGGGTGAATCGGATGTGGGCAGGGAGGGTGATCGGCGGGGGGGGCAATTACTGGAACTGAACTACTGTATGGCCCTGTCTGCAGCAGCTGAAAGCTGGCTTCTTCTCCTCTCCCTCCCGATGGCTTTCAGCTGCTGCTGAGAGAGCCATACAGGAAATCTGTTTCAGTATCTGCCCCCCACTGCACCCATCACCCTCCCTGTGCACCATACAAATCCCCCTGCTGCCCAAGCCCCCCTGTGTGCCCCCACAGTGCTGCCGGCTTCCCTACTCTCTTTCCCAGCAGCAACTTCAAGAATACAATAGGATCCCTCAGGATGGAGAGTGGAGGGGAAAGGTCTTCTAAACATATCACGTTTACCAGCCCCCTGGTAAACTACTTTATCTGAATAGAAAGTGCAAGTTGCAGTTTGACTTCAATTTTGTTATTTTATTAAAATCTGTTAATACATTTAACACTCCCCGAAACCCCTCACCCCACCCCAAGCTGATAATGCTGCTGTTTGCTGTGTCCTGTACTCATTCCTCCATAGTGATGTCTCACTAATACAGGAGGTGTTACTAGTCAGATAACTAGGTGAAAACAGAAGTAAAAAAGCCTAAAACGAGACAAATGATGCAGCCTCCTCGTCTAATGATTGATAAGCTGCAATATAGTACATTTTTGGTTTTGGGTTTATTACAGCTTTAAGAAACATGAACAGAAGCCCAGATAATGCTTCATTGGCTTTTCATTATCAGGCATCTGTTTGACTTGCAAAGCAGCTAACAGCTCTGGTAGAGTTCAGATTTTAGGCTGTAAAAATAATCTGTCTGATCCACCTGCAATGGTGGAGCAATAGGCTTGGAGACACCTGTGATAAACTTCAGGAAGCACAAAGAAGGCATCTGATTTCCTTAAAGCAGCAATAGCTGAGAGGTAAACTCTCAAAGCACTCCACGTTCAGACAGAGAGACATTTCTTTGGGATGTTTTGGAGCAGGACATAAGGTAGTGAGGACAATGTCCTGATTAAGGTGGGAGGCAGGGATCACCTTTGGGAGAAAGAAGGCCTCAGGACTTTGTGCATGTACAACACTAAGAAAGGCTTCTTCTAGATTAAGGCTGACCTTCCTAGCAGAGGTGATAGCTTCGAGAAAGGCCTTCCTTTCAGTAAGTTTGAACAAGGGAATACCGCTAATAGGTTCAACAAGCAGCTTCTGAAGAGTCGAGAGATCCAGATTGAGATCTAAAAATGCCAAAATATCTGCACTAAAAAAAACTTGAAACATTTTGTGTAAATTCTAATTGTGAAAAAAAAACAGCTGCTAGCAGGAAGACCGCTATATACAGAATCTCACAGAAGTAAGTACACCCCTCACATTTTTGTAAATATTTTATTATATCTTTTCATGTGACAACACTGAAGAAATGACACTTTGCTACAATGTGATGTAGTGAGTGTACAGCTTGTATAACAGTGTAAATTTGCTGTCCCCTCAAAATAACTCAACACACAGCCATTAATGTCTAAACCACTGGCAAGAAAAGTGAGTACACCCATAAGTGAAAATATCCAAACTGGGCCCAATTAGCCATTTTTCCTCCCCAGTGTCATGTGACTCGTTAGTGTTACAAGGTCTCAGGTGTGAATGGGGAGCAGGTGTGTTAAATTTGGTGTTATTGCTCTCACTCTCTCATACTGGTCACTGGTAGTTCAACATGGCACCTCAGGGCAAAGAACTCTCTAAGGATCAGAAAAAAAGAATTGTTGCTCTACATAAAGATGGCCTAGGCTATAAGAAGATTGCCAAGACCCTGAAACTGAGCTGCAGCACGGTTGCCAAAACCATACAGCGGTTTAACAGGACAGGTTCCACTCAGAACAGGCCTCGCCATGATCGACCAAAGAAGTTGAGTGCACGTGCTCAGCATCATATCCAGAGGTTGTCTTTGAGAAATAGATGTATGAGTGCTGCCAGCATTGCTGCAGAGGTTGAAGGGGTGGGGGGGTCAGTCTGTCAGTGCTCAGACCATTCTCCGCACACTGCATCAAATTGGTCTGCATGGCTGTCGTCCCAGTAGGAAGCCTCTTCTAAAGATGATGCACAAGAAAGCCCACAAACAGTTTGCTGAAGACAAGCAGACTAAGGACATGGATTACTGGAACCATGTCCTGTGGTCTGATGAGACCAAGATAAACTTATTTGGTTCAGATGGTGTCAAGCGTGTGTGGTGGCAACCAGCTGAGGAGTACAAAGACAAGTGTGTCTTGCCTACAGTCAAGCATGGTGGTGGGAGTGTCATGGTCTGGGGCTGCATGAGTGCTGCCGGCACTGGGGAGCTACAGTACATTGAGGGAACTATGAATGCCAACATGTACTGTGACATACTGAAGCAGAGCATGATCCCCTCCCTCCAGAGACTGGGCCGCAGGGCAGAATTCCAACATGGTAACAACCCCAAACACACCTCCAAGATGACCACTGCCTTGCTAAAGAAGCTGAGGGTAAAGGTGATGGACTGGCCAAGCATGTCTCCAGACCTAAACCCTATTGAACATCTGTGGGGCATCCTCAAACGGAAGGTGGAGGAGCGCAAGGTCTCTAACATCCAACAGCTCCGTGATGTCGTCATGGAGGAGTGGAAGAGGACTCCAGTGGCAACCTGTGAAGCTCTGGTGAACTCCATACCCAATAGGGTTAAGGCAGTGCTGGAAAATAATGGTGACCACACAAAATATTGACACTTTGGGTCCAATCTGGACATTTTCACTTAGGGCTGTACTCACTTGTGTTGCCAGCGGTGTAGACATTAATGGCTGTGTGTTGAGTTATTTTGAGAGGACAGGAATATTACACTGTTATACAAGCTGTACACTCACTACCTTACATTGTAGCAAAGTGTCATTTCTTCAGTGTTGTCACATGAAAAGATAGAATAAAATATTTACAAAAATGTGAGGGGTGTGCTCACTTTTGTGAGATACTGTATGTCCTAATACTATGCGTGAGTATAAAACTTTCAAACAATATTCAGTAAATATGAAAATTCAACAATTGTAGTAAGACTCCTTAACATAAAAGTACTTGTACATACAGGTGAAACTCAAAAAATTAGAATATCGTGCAAAAGTTCATTTATTTCAGTAATGCAACTTAAAAGGTGAAACTATTATATGAGATAGACTCATTACATGCAAAGCAAGATAGTTCTAGCCGTGATTTGTCATAATTGTGATGATTATGGCTTACAGCTCATGAAAACCCCAAATCCACAATCTCAGAAAATTTAGAATATTGTGAAAAGGTGCAATATTCTAGGCTTAAAGTGTCCCACTCTAATCAGCTAATTAAGCCATAACACCTGCAAAGGGTTCCTGAGCCTTTAAATGGTCTCTCAGTCTGGTTCAGTAGGAATCACTATCATGGGAAAGACTGCTGATTTGACAGTTGTGCAGAAAACCATCACTGACACCCTCCATGAGGTAGGAAAGCCTCAAAAAGGTAATTGCAAAAGAAGTTGGATGTTCCCAAAGTGCTGCATCAAAGCACATTAATAGAAAGTTATGTGGAAGGAAAAGGTGCACAAGCAGCAGGGATGACCACAGCCTGGAGAGGATTGTCAGGAAAAGGCCATTCAAAAGTGTTGGGGACTTTCACAAGGAGTGGACTGAGGCTGGAGTCAGTGCATCAAGTGCCACCACACACAGATGGATCCTGGACATGGGCTTCAAATGTCATATTCCTCTTGTCAAACCACTCCTGAACAACAATGTCAGAAGCGTCTTACCTGGGCTAAAGAAAAACAGACCTGATCTGTTGCTCAGTGGTCCAAAGTCCTCTTTTCTGATGAGAGCAACTTTTACATCTCATTTGGAAACCAAGGACCCAGAGTATTGAGGAAGAATGGAGAGGCACACACTGCAAGATGCTTGAAGTCCAGTGTGAAGTTTCCACAGTCTGTGTTAATTTGGGGAGCCATGTCATCTGCTGGTGTTGGTCCACTGTGCTTCATTAAGTCCAGGGTCAATGCAGCCATCTGCCAGGAGATTTTGGAGCACTTCATGCTTCCTTCCGCAGACGAGATTTATGGGGATGCTGACTTCATTTTCCAGCAGGACGTGGCACCTGCCCACACTGCCAAAAGCACCAAAACCTGGTTCAATGACTGTGGGATTACTGTGCTTGATTGGCCAGCAAACTCGCCTGACCTGAACCCCATAGAAAATCTATGGGGCATTGCCAAGAGAAAGATGAGAGACATGAGACCGAATAATGCAGAAGAGCTGAAGGCCGCTATTGAAGCATCCTGGTCTTCCATAACACCTCAGCAGTGCCACAGGCTGATAGCTTCCATGCCACGCCGCATTGAGGCAGTAATTGCTGCATAAAGGGCCCAAACCAAGTACTGAGTACATATGTCTGCTTAAACTTTTCAGAGGTCCGATATTGTTCTATGTACAATCCTTGTTTTATTGATTGCATGTAATATTCTAATTTTCTGATATTGTGGATTTGGGGTTTTCATGAGCTGTAAGCCATAATCATCACAATTATGACAAATCACGGCTTGAACTATCTTGCTTTGCATGTAATGAGTCTATCTCATATATTAGTTTCACCTTTTTTAAGTTGCATTACTGAATTATTATTATTATACAGTATTTATAAAGCGCCAATAGTTCACTCAGCGCTGTACATTACAAAGGGGGACAGAACATGTGACAGAACAATACCAATACAATGCAAAACATGAGGGGATCGAGGGCCCTGCTCTTTCGAGCTTACAATAAATGAACTTTTGCACAATATTCTAATTTTTCGAGTTTCACATGTGTGTGTGTGTGTATGTATGTATATATATATATATATTGTATATTGTATGTATATATACAAAGCTCATCCCTGTTTGTTTCAGTAGTACATCCTATTTGGATGAAATGTGTAGGGAGGGGCTTTGTCATAACACCTAAAGCTCTGAAAATCATAGTAAAGGATTCTATTTTATGCTGTGGAGGAGTTTCATTACTACCGTTGTTTATTTGGACTTTTTATACGTTCGTTTTATTAGTTATCAGTTAAATGGACTCAATACCATTGTTATATATACATCTATAAGGACGTTTATGAGGAGTCTTGCTACTATTGTTGTATTTTTACTTATATATTTTTTGAAACTTATATAATAGTGCTGCAGTTTTTCAAATGATACTGACTTTATACCTACCAGAAGTTAAGTTGTAATGCTTACAAAATAAGTGCTTTATGTCTGAATATCTTCAGATCATGCCCTCTACATACAGTATTCTCTTACATTGGTATTACAAGTGATTTCTATCTCTATTATTATTCCTGCAGACACAGAAATAGCTCTAGTTATGATTTTGAGAAACATGGCACAGCACTTCCCGCAGGAGTTGCAGAACGCATTAGAGTCCCTGCCAGCTGAGGCATCGTCAAAACTTCGCTCCACTCTTGGCTTGGCATGAGGTGCTTCTCAGTATGTTTTAATGAGATCTCTTAATTAGTTTGCACCTCACCCATCTTGCACACATTTACCATGTACCTCAAAAATTCTTGTACACTAAGAAATAAATTGTTCAAAGTCTTCATTGTGTTTTCTGGTTATTTTTAATGTCTTATCAATAAGGAGTTATCTGTGCCTTGGCATTATGTACTGTTATGTACAGGTAAAAGGTGGTCAGTAGGGAAGCAACAAAGGAAAGGCCGCCTTATTGCCACAAGTGTCAAAAGTCACAAAGTCAATCAGCTGAGAATCACACTTCCCTCCTGGGCAGAACAAATGGTCTTCTATATAAATCCAGTGCACTATTTATCCTTCAATCCCTGCACAATCATAGATCTCCATATGCTCCCACCAGATTGTTCATATCAAACACGCGTTGTATACAATTCAATCTTCCTTTTCTCCTCCTCTTCACCCTCCACTTCACTGCTTGTCCGCCCCAAAAATAAAAAATAACAAATACAGTGTAGTATGTTCTAATTGGCTCTATGTTATGATACATCAATGTGCTCACTTTGCAAAAACCTTAATGTGCTCCAGAACTATAATTCACATAGTCAACATCAACCACTATTAGCAATTTGTACTTCTACCCTCCAGTATTTAATTCCATGCGTGCAATCTATATATCTCCACAACAATACTTCTCAAACTCTTCTTGGTGTATAAAGTGCACCATCCACTTCCAGTGTTCAAACTCTCAATTGTGCTCCTCATTTACCCTGTGTGAATAAATATATGCCTCTTTGAATTCTCGTTTCGTCTCTGCTGTCATCTCTTCTCTATATTTCTTTATATCCTCCTGACCAATATGGAAAATCAAATACAAAATCCCATAGTGCATCAGTATGCATAAAATGACACTTTATTGTTAAAATGTGCTTACATGGATTCCGGATACAAAGCACCCCCTTCGGATACAAAGCACCTCCAAAATGGCCACCATGGCACGTCCGGTTTCCGTCTGACTTCAATTATCTCTGACGTGTTTCTTCATCAAATTGACTTCCTCATAGGCAGTAAAACAATGCCTATGTGGAAGTCATTTTAACAGTAAAGTATAATTTTATACATACTGCTACATTATGGGATTTTGTATTTGATTTTACATATTGGTCAAGAGGATAAATCCCCCCAATCCTTCCTCCTAGCACAAATCCCCCTAAATCCCTCTTCTTACCACACCCCCCTCCAAACTACCCTTCTCATTACAAATCCTTCCTCCCCGCTCTTAGATCGGGCTTTACACAGTTTGAGTATCCTGCCTCCTATATCCTCTGCTCATCTCTCAGCAGCAGGGAGCCAAGGAATGAATCAAACACTGAACATGCTAATGTAAGAGCGATCCTGTGTCATTTGCTTTATTGAGATTACTCCACTAACAGGAAAGGAGAGCACTGCCCACATCTTCTGGCTCTCTCCTGTCATTTCTCCTCTGCAGGTATCACTGCTCCAGGCTGCTCTCCCCTTGTCCCAGCCATGAGCTGGGATGAGGGAAGGCACTCAGTGGCCAGGCACAGAGTCCATAGACCAGCCTGGGGTGGCACAACTGAAATCTGGGGGGACATAGCGCACCCCAGCAACCCCTAGATCTGGCCATGACAGAGAGTAGGGAATCCAGTGGCCGTAGCACCGGCCCTGGCTGCAAGACTCCTGGCATCCCCGTGGTAACTGATGTAGGCCACAGTTGTGGCATTGTTAGTTTGCACCCTGATTGGGTGTCCTTGAAGAAGGGAGGGTCCATTGGTGCAGAGCCACCCTTGTTGCTTAGTTTCAGAAAGTTGATGGGGAGCTTGTTTTCTCTGGTAACCATATTCATTGGCTCATGAGGGATTGAAACACTTCTCCTTAGCCTAAAAGGCTTATGTCTGTTGTTATCACCTCCTGTGATATGGCAGAAAAGGCTGCCTATTCTCAAGGCTGGTTTGAAGATCCACCAAGCTGGGGAATTCCTTGTTTGGCTGGATAGGAGCCCATGAGTAGGTTTAAAGGAACATGCTTGTTCTGTAATAACAAGATGTTGTGTTGGAGAGGTCTAGAATGAAATTGTGTGAATGTGACAGCCTTGAAGGAGGCTTCCATGAGACCCAGACCTCTCATGGAGAATCAAACAGAGGGGCTCTTTGATTTCACATTTCGAGTGTGACTTCTGAGAGAGAGCAGTTTGGTTTCTGAAAGAGACTTTTGCTTGGGCTGTGTGTAGAATTGGGCCTAAGTATTCTGGGAGAAGAGTAGGTTGGAGGGCAGATTTTTGGCAGATGAGGACCCAACTGAAAGCCTGAAGCATCTGAATTGTCTTGTTGATATTTGCAGATAGCTGGAAGGAAGATGAGTCCTTTTAGAAGGTTGTCTAGATAACCTGTGCTGTGGTTACCCTGAGTTCTTAGAAGAGCATGAAGAGGTATAAGTACCTTTTGTGTAAACATTGGGAGCAGAGGATAGGCCGAATGGCAGTGCATCAAACTGGAAGTGGGGTCTCCAAACTTTTTAAACAAAGGGCCAGTTTACTGGTCTTCAGACTTTAGAGGGGCCGCAATGTGGCCACAGGGAGTAGAAAATGTCCCAGCATCAGTTGGAGTAAACAATGCCAAATCATTGGTGTCATTGGGAGGAATTGTGCCCCGTCATTGGTAGGAATAGCATCCCATCATTGGTAGGAATAGTGTCCCATCACTGGTGTGATTGGGAGGAATTGTGCCCCATCGTTTCTCATTGGTAGGAATAGTGCCCCATCATTGGTGTCATTGATATGAATAGTGTCCCTTCATTGGTGTCATTGGTAGGAATAGTGTCCCATCATTGGTAGGAATATTGTTCCATCATTGATGTGATTGGGAGGAATTGTGCCCCATCGTTGATGTCATTGGGAGGAATTATGCCTCATCATTGGCGTCATTGGTAGGAATAGTGCCCCATCATTGGTAGGAATAATGTTCCATCGTTGGTGTGATTGGGAGGAATTGTGCCCCATCGTTGATGTCATTGGGAGGAATTGTGCCCCATCATAAGAGTCATTGGGCCCCATTGTTGTCATGAGGAGGAGCTGTGCCCCAACGTTGGTATCACTGGGAGGAAGTGTGCCCCATCATTGGGAGGAAATGTGCACCGTCATTGGCAGGACTTGTGCCCCATCATTAGAGCCACTGGGCCCCATTGTTGGTGTCATTGGCAGGAACTCTGCCCCATTGTTGGTGTTATTAGCAGGAACTGTGCCCCGTTGATGGTGCTGGTGAATGAAATAGTGCCGCAAAGGGCTGCATCTGGCCCCCGTGCTGCAGTTTGAAGACCACTGTCCTAATGCATAGCGTAGAAAGCATTGATGAGTTGGATAAATGGGAACATGCAGATAGGCATCTTTGATGTATTCTCATTGTCTCAGAGGGGCAATAACTGACCTTGTGGATTCCATGCAAAATTTGGATTTGAAGACATTTGTTTAGGGATTTTAGGTCCAGGATAGGATGCATAGCCCCATTGGTTTTTGGTACCATGAACAGGTTTAAATCGATCCTTCTGAACCTGTCCTGTACAGGGACTGGAAAAACTACTCCCTGGGACAAGAAATGGTTCAAGCCATTCTGCAAATCTGTCCATGGGCAGACTTGGGTTGGTTTGAAAGAAAAAAGCGGTCCGGTGGTAGAGATTTGAGCTCTATTTTGTACCCCTTTGAAACAACTTGATTGAATCCACAGAGGCTAGGGGAAAGAAATCTTCCACGGTCTCATCTAACACTGCCTCCAGGTCCCTGTAGATCTCTGTGGGGTTGTCTCATGAGGCAGGAAATGTTTGGAAAATGCTCTGAGGGAAGTCTAACGGGAGGTACTGTGCAAGTGCGGGAAGAAGATCCAGGTTGGTAGGAACATTGAGGCTGGTCACAACTGCACCAACTCAATAAGTAGCAGCAGGAGGTGAAGGGTGGGTTAATTAAAGGAGAAGTATGGCCAAGCTATTTTGGCTGAACTTCTCCTGTAGGTCACAGCTCTCCTGTTGCCCTGTTTTTCAGGCCACTGTCGGCTGGCATCCCAGTCCAGGCTCTGAAAAGATACCAGCCATATGGTCAGGACCCAGCCCAGAGTCTGGACCGGCACATGGCTCAGCCTTTCAGTGATCTGCTGAGAGCATGAGCCAGCCGCTCCTGCCCCCTCCAAAGCCCAGCGCTTCAATGAGTGCTGGAGGGGCAGAGCAGAGAGTCGGTGACTGACAGTCACAACTCTCTGCTCAGAGTGGGGGATTAAACTGAACGATCAGCCATGTTTGACCGCTCAGTTCTCACTACAGAGCTGGCAGTGGACAACTAGGTGAGTATAAATGTTTGCTCTTTATTAAGTCCATTCTCTGTTAAGGTCAAAAAGGGGGCAAACGGTAAGTGTACTTTGTGTGAAAGTATGTTAGCCCTTCAAAAAACATTGGTATATTTTAAAACTTTGCATGTGTTTTAGGTTCTTTTAGTTACTATGAACATCCTGGCCTTATATGTAATAGGGTGGCAAACAAAGGCCAAATTAAATGAATTCTGCAACATCAAGCTGCGCCCTCATCTGAACACTTCGGCCTCCCCAGCACTTCCAGATCAAAAACAACCATTCCTCTCCAGCCTACTTCCTCAGATTTACTAAATTCTGCATCCCCTGAATCTCTCTGGTTAACATTTTCCTGATGTCCGCAGAACTGACGTGCACACATAATCCAATGGAAAGGACTCAGAATGTTTATACAGTGGGTAAAATAAGTATTGAACACGTCACCATTTTTCTTAGTAAATATATTTCTAAAGGTGCTATTGACATACAATTTTCACCACACGTCGGTAACAACCCATGCAATCCATGCATACAAACAAACCAAAACAAATAGGTTCAGAAATTAAGTTATGTGTGGTAAAATGGAATGGCACAGGGAAAAGTATTGAACACGCTAACTGAAATTTATTTAATGCTTTGTACAAAATCCTTTTTTTTTCTAATGACAGCCTCAAGCCGCCTCCTGTATGGACAATCAAGTCACATGCATTGCTCAGGTGTGATTTTGGTCCATTCTTCAACACAAACCGTCTTCAAATCTTGAAGGTTTCGCAGGTTGCCAGTACTGTATGCTGAAAAACAGTCCCACACCATGATGTTCCCACCTCCAAACTTCACCGTTGGTATGGTGTTTTTGGGCTGATGTGCATTGCCACTTGAGCTCCAAACATGGCGTGCATCATGGCATCCAAAGAGTTCAATTTTGGTCTCAACTGATCAAACTACAACCCATGGCAAAAAGCATGGTATCACCACTCTTGGAAAATGTTCATTCAATTGTTTAATTGTGTAGAAAAAAAAAAACTAATCACAGACATGCCTCAAAACTATTTTCATTAAACATTCCAATGTTCTGGCTTTAACTACTTGCCAACCGCAGATAGCTGAATGACGGCTACACTGCGGCCGGCCAGTTCCGGGAGGGCGTCATATGACGTCCTCCCAGAACGCGCGCACCCAGCGATCTCTGTGATCGCTGTGTCCTACGGACACAGCTGATCACGTGATGTGGTAAAAGGCCAATCACAGTGGCCTTTTACCATGTGATCAGCCGTGTCCAATGACACGCTGATAACCGGGAAATGCAATTTCCGGTTCTCGGCTGCACTTTCCTCACGCTTTCAGAGCGTGAAGAAAGTACTGCTGAGAACCGGCAGTTGTCAGAGCAGGGATCTGCACCGATCATCAAGGCACTGATGATCAGTGCCCTGATGATCGGTGCCCAGCAGTGCGACCCATCAGTGCAGCCCAGCAGTGCTGCCAGTCAGTGCCTAGCAGTTGTGCCAGTCAGTGCCCAGCAGTGCCGCCAGTCAGTGCCACCTATCAGTGCTGTCTATCAGTGCCGCCTATTAGTGCCCATCAGTGCTGCCTCATCAACACACAAGAGTGAAGGAGAAAAATTACCTTTTTTTTAAAAAAAAAAATTATTTTTTTTTTTCAAATTTTTTGCACTTTTTTTGTTTATAGCACAAAAAGTAAAGTGCCCAGCGGCGATTAAATACCACCAAAAGAAAGCTCTATTTGTGAGAAAAAAATGATAAAAATTTCATATGGGTACAATCTTGCATGACCGCCCAATTGTCAAAGTGTGCCAGCACTGAAAGCTGAAAATTGGCCTGGTAAAGAAGGGGGTATAATATAAGTGCCCGATAGGCAAGTAGTTAAACGCTTAAAAAAATTTAAAATAAAACCGTAGTCCGTTGCGACTGTTTTTGCAGATCAAGCAGAGGAAAAAAAATATGGAATCACTTGATTCTGAGGAAAATATTATGGAATCATGAAAAAACACAACAGTACACCGCTAGTACTTTGTTTCACCGCCCCTGGCTTTTTTTTATATAACAGCTTGAATTCTCTAAGGCAAGGATTTAACTATTGATAAACAGTATTCTTCATCAATCCGGCTCCAACTTTCTGTTATTGCAGTTGCCAGATCAGCTTTGCAGGTTGGAACCTTGTCATGGACCACTTTCTTTCATTTCCACCATAGATTTTCAATTGGATTGAGGTCCGGACTATTTGCAGGCTATGCCATTGACATTGTATATCTTGAAGGAAAGTTTTCACGGCTTTTGCCCTATAACAAGATGCATTATCATTAGAGATGAGCGAAGAAATGAAAAATTCGATTCGACTGATTCGGCGAATTTGTGGACAATATTCGATTCGAGTCGAATAAATTCGCTGTGAATTTAACTTAAAAAAGGGTGTTTCTAGGCTTCAGAGAGACTTAATATTAGTGCAGAACACTGTACCTTTAATTTAAATGCCCTTGGAGTCTGCTGGGGAAGAGAAATAATACTGTCACTCAGTATGACATGCAGATGAGTGCCGTCAATCTTAGAATCACCGCACACTTCACTCATTTGGCCAGTCACGGGGCCAAAACCAGTGTTTGGAGCCACAGTGTGGCGGTGGAGGCAGCAGCAATGGGAGGCCATACAGCAACCTATGACAAAATGGAAACCAGCAGGAGTGTGAGGAGACCTGAAAGTGGCACATGGCAGAGTGGGAGCAATGGGAGGCGGTACAGGGACCCAGGTCACACTGTGGGCCCAGCAGCAGCGTGACCAGGCGGTACAGGGGTCCATGGCAGATTTGGGGCCTGGCAGCACCTATGGGAGGCCTGTAATCTGCCAGCACCCTATGACAAAATGGAACCCTGGGCTGGGGCAGGCAGAACCGCCGTATCTTTATCACGGTTTTCCCAGGCCACCGAATGGCGACGCTGCATATGCTGACGCAACGCTGTAGTCCCAACATGGGCCCCCTGGCCACGCTTGACTTTCTGGCCACATAGTCGACATACGGCTACGTTTACTTCCTCGGGCGGCTTGACGAAAAATTGCCACACCGCAGAGTAGGAAACTTTGCCTCCTCTACTCCTCACTGGCTGACTGCTACTTCCTCCGTGCACACCGGCACCACTACTGGCCGTGGTGGTAGGCTGCAGTGGAGCTGGTGCTCTACTTCGTGGCCGTTTGCCTCCACTGACACTGCTGCGACCCTGCTGCCTCCTGGCAGCAGCAATGGGAGGCCGTACAGGGACCCATGAGAGACTCTGGACTTGGCAGCAGCATGAGGAGGCGGTATATAGGGGCCCATGGCAGATTAGGGGCCTGGCAGTAGCTATGGGAGGCCCGTAATCTGCCAGCACCCTATGTCAAAAAATTCAACACAACAGCAGTGTGTGAGGAGACCTGAAAGTGGCACATGGCAGAGTGTGGCGATGGAGACAGCAGCAATGGGAGGCCGTACAGGGACCCATGAGAGACTCTGGACTTGGCAGCAGCATGAGGAGGCGGTATATAGGGGCCCATGGCAGATTAGGGGCCTGGCAGCAGCTATGGGAAGCCCGTAATCTGCCAGCACCCTATGTCAAAAAATTGAAAACACAAGCAGTGTGAAGAGACCTGAATGTGGCACATGGCAGAGTGTGGCGATGGAGACAGCAGCAATGGGAGGCCGTACAGGGACCCATGAGAGACTCTGGACTTGGCAGCAGCATGAGGAGGCGGTATATAGGGGCCCATGGCAGATTAGGGGCCTGGCAGCAGCTATGGGAGGCCCGTAATCTGCCAGCACCCTATGTCAAAAAATTGAAAACACAAGCAGTGTGAAGAGACCTGAATGTGGCACATGGCAGAGTGTGGCGATGGAGACAGCAGCAATGGGAGGCCGTACAGGGACCCATGAGAGACTCTGGACTTGGCAGCAGCATGAGGAGGCGGTATATAGGGGCCCATGGCAGATTAGGGGCCTGGCAGCAGCTATGGGAAGCCCGTAATCTGCCAGCACCCTATGTCAAAAAATTGAAAACACAAGCAGTGTGAAGAGACCTGAATGTGGCACATGGCAGAGTGTGGCGATGGAGACAGCAGCAATGGGAGGCCGTACAGGGACCCATGAGAGACTCTGGACTTGGCAGCAGCATGAGGAGGCGGTATATAGGGGCCCATGGCAGATTAGGGGCCTGGCAGCAGCTATGGGAGGCCCGTAATCTGCCAGCACCCTATGTCAAAAAATTCAACACAACAGCAGTGTGTGAGGAGACCTGAAAGTGGCACATGGCAGAGTGTGGCGATGGAGACAGCAGCAATGGGAGGCCGTACAGGGACCCATGAGAGACTCTGGACTTGGCAGCAGCATGAGGAGGCGGTATATAGGGGCCCATGGCAGATTAGGGGTCTGGCAGCAGCTATGGGAGGCCCGTAATCTGCCAGCACCCTATGTCAAAAAATTCAACACAACAGCAGTGTGTGAGGAGACCTGAAAGTGGCACATGGCAGAGTGTGGCGATGGAGACAGCAGCAATGGGAGGCCGTACAGGGACCCATGAGAGACTCTGGACTTGGCAGCAGCATGAGGAGGCGGTATATAGGGGCCCATGGCAGATTAGGGGCCTGGCAGCAGCTATGGGAGGCCCGTAATCTGCCAGCACCCTATGTCAAAAAATTGAAAACACAAGCAGTGTGAAGAGACCTGAATGTGGCACATGGCAGAGTGTGGCGATGGAGACAGCAGCAATGGGAGGCCGTACAGGGACCCATGAGAGACTCTGGACTTGGCAGCAGCATGAGGAGGCGGTATATAGGGGCCCATGGCAGATTAGGGGCCTGGCAGCAGCTATGGGAGGCCCGTAATCTGCCAGCACCCTATGTCAAAAAATTCAACACACCAGCAGTGTGAAGAGACCTGAATGTGGCACATGGCAGAGTGTGGCGATGGAAACAGCAGCAATGGGAGGCCGTACAGGGACCCATGAGAGACTCTGGACTTGGCAGCAGCATGAGGAGGCGGTATATAGGGGCCCATGGCAGATTAGGGGCCTGGCAGCAGCTATGGGAAGCCCGTAATCTGCCAGCACCCTATGTCAAAAAATTCAACACAACAGCAGTGTGTGAGGAGACCTGAAAGTGGCACATGGCAGAGTGTGGCGATGGAGACAGCAGCAATGGGAGGCCGTACAGGGACCCATGAGAGACTCTGGACTTGGCAGCAGCATGAGGAGGCGGTATATAGGGGCCCATGGCAGATTAGGGGCCTGGCAGCAGCTATGGGAGGCCCGTAATCTGCCAGCACCCTATGTCAAAAAATTGAAAACACAAGCAGTGTGAAGAGACCTGAATGTGGCACATGGCAGAGTGTGGCGATGGAGACAGCAGCAATGGGAGGCCGTACAGGGGCCCATGAGAGACTCTGGACTTGGCAGCAGCATGAGGAGGCGGTATATAGGGGCCCATGGCAGATTAGGGGCCTGGCAGCAGCTATGGGAGGCCCGTAATCTGCCAGCACCCTATGTCAAAAAATTCAACACAACAGCAGTGTGTGAGGAGACCTGAAAGTGGCACATGGCAGAGTGTGGCGATGGAGACAGCAGCAATGGGAGGCCGTACAGGGACCCATGAGAGACTCTGGACTTGGCAGCAGCATGAGGAGGCGGTATATAGGGGCCTATGGCAGATTAGGGGCCTGGCAGCAGCTATAGGAGGCCCGTAATCTGCCAGCACCCTATGTCAAAAAATTCAACACACCAGCAGTGTGTGAGGAGACCTGAAAGTGGCACATGTTTGAGGCATGATTCATGTCGGATTTAGTCAGTTGTGTCAGGAACTGGTGGTTTGAAATCCAGACTAATCCACGCCTGATTCATTTTCACAAACGTGAGTCTCTCCACACTTTGGGTGGACAGTCGTGTCCTCCACGGAGTTACAATACCTCCTGCCGCACTAAACACGCGCTCCGATGCCACGCTACTGGCCGGGCATGACAGCCTTTCAAGGGCAAATTCAGCTAGTTGGGGCCAAAGGTCAAGTTTCGTTGCCCAGTAGTCAAGGGGATTGTCTACCTCGGTTGGCAGGGTGCTGTCCAAGTAGGCCCAAGCCTGTTGTTTGAGCTCCTGCTCCAGGTCCACCTGATGCTGCTGCTGCTGCTGCGGCTGGTTAGTAGTTTCCTCACTGCGCTGGTGAAGAAAGCTACTCATCATCGACTGCAGACTGAGGCAGCCGCTGCTGGTGGAGCTGCCACTGCTCCTACCACCCCACCCCTCCCCTGCTGCCATGCCAGCGGAACGCGAGCGCACAGGGCCCACAGTGTCTGAGGATGGACGTTGGCGCACAAAGGCAGAGACCAACTGACTACATAGGTGGTTTTTATAGTACGTAATTTTGGCCTCCCTCTCAGCAGGTGTGAAAAAGGCCACCATTTTGGACCGGTAGCGAGGGTCCAACAAGGTGGACAGCCAAAAGTCATCCCTCTGTCTGATGGTTATTATTCGGCTGTCGCTACGCAAGCAACCGAGCATGCTATGGGCCATTTGTGCCAAGGAATGCGAGGGACTCCCTGCCTCCATCTCCACAGCATACTGCCACGGTGCGTCTGGGTCCTCTGTCTCCTCCTCCTCCTCCTCTACCAGATGCTCCTGCTCCTCCACTCCTGTCCGCTGAGTGGAAAAAACACCCATTTCACTCAATAATTCCTGAGCACAAATGTCCTCCTCTACCTCCTCCTCTTCTTCCTGTCCTGCCCCCACAGGGGTCATGTGGCATTGAGATCTGTGCGCCACGTCTACCGCACCCTGACCAGCCATTGTTAACAGCATTTGTTCCAGGACGTGCAACAGAGGAATGACGTCGTTCATCCCATAGTCCTGCCGACTCACGAATAGCGTGGCCTCCTCAAAGGGCCTGAGCAAGCGGCAGGTGTCACGCATGAGCTGCCAATGGCTGACATCTAAGTTACACAGGGGAGTACCTTTATCCGCTTGTAACATAAGGAAATCGGTGATGGCCTTTCGCTGCTCGTAAAGGCGGTCTAACATGTGTAGGGTTGAATTCCACCTTGTTGCAACGTCGCAGATCAGGCGATGCTGTGGAATTCCGTTCTGCCGCTGCAGCTCAATGAGGGTGTTCTTTGCGGTGTAGGAATGGCTGAAATGCATGCACAGTTTACGTGACATTTTAAGGATGTCTTGCAGTGGGATGGTGGATTTTAGGAACCGCTTGACAACCAGATTGAACACGTGAGCCATGCATGGCGCATGGCACAACCTTCCTTGACGCAGAGCAGACACCATGTTCTTTCCGTTGTCGGTCAACATGGTTCCGATTTTAAGTTTGCGCGGAGACAGCCATCTGTCGATTTCTCTGTTCATTACACTCAGCAGTTCCTCCCCTGTGTGACTACGTTCGCCAAGGCATACCAGGTGCAGCACAGCGTGACACCGTTGCGCCCTGCACATGTGATATGCCGGTCGGGTAATGGGACTTGGCACGGGGGTGGCGGCTGAGGACACGGAAAAAGAGGTGGTAGAGGCGGACATGTTTGCTGGACCAAGGACGTGCAAACGTGGAGGCAAAAGCGTCGTGACCTGTCTAAGTTGCTGGTGCGGCTGTGCCGGCACCACGTTCACCCAGTGGGCCGTAAATGACATGTACTGTCCCTGACCGTAGTTACAGCTCCACACGTCGGCGCTGCCGTGCACTTTGGCAGAGACCGACATGCTCAAAGACTGGCCCACCATCTCTTCTACATGTGAATGCAGGGCTGGCACTGCCTTTTGGGCAAAGAAATGACGGCTTGGCACTCTCCACCGCGGCGCGGCACAAGCCATCATTTCTCGGAAAGGTGCTGAGTCCACCAGTTGGAAAGGGAGGGACTGCAGCACCAGCAACTTGGACAGGAGGACGTTCAGCTTTTGCACCGTCGGGTGCGTGCTCGCAAACTGTTGTCTCTTGGAAACGGATTCCAAGAAAGACTGTTGACGGAATCCGAGAAGAGGAGTAGCAGGAGAAGGAGCATCTGAACGAGCGGAAGATGCCAACGAGCGACAACTCCCCTCAGCAGAGGTGTTGGAGCCTTGACTGGCTGATAGAGGGTGATTGACGACGTCGGGTGACGGAGCAAGTAACGGAGCGGGTGATGGAGCGGGGGCTGGGGCAGGCAGAACCGCCGTATCTTTATCACGGTTTTCCCAGGCCAACGAATGGTGACGCTGCATATGCTGACGCAACGCTGTAGTCCCAACATGGGCCCCCTGGCCACGCTTGCATTTCTGGCCACATAGTCGACATACGGCTACGTTTACTTCCTCGGGCGGCTTGACGAAAAATTGCCACACCACCGAGTAGGAAACTTTGCCCCCGCTACTCCTCACTGGCTGACTGCTACTTCCTCCGTGCGCACCGGCACCACTACTGGCCGTGGTGGTAGGCTGCAGTGGAGCTGGTGCTCTACTCCGTGGCCGTTTGGCTCCACTGACACTGATGCGACCCTGCTGCCTCCTGGGCAACCCACCGACTGTTTCGCTCGCTGCCAAGCTGGCACCCTCTTCTCCTGATGATGCGGAAGAAATTGCCTGATGACGACGAGGCAGCCAAGTGCGATCAACCTCCTCATCATCAGGTACGGTCTCCGCCTCACTACTAGCCCCCTCGGCTGCGTCTGGGTCAGGAGACAGACCTGTCTCTAGACCGGCTACAGAGCCACTCTCCTCGCCAGTACTTCTTCGCCTGGCTGCTGAAAAGGCCGATGTCTCCCCCCGTTCCTGACCGCCCTCTGTTAGCTCTTCCTCACTGTACAGTGGGGCTGAGCCCACAGCATGCGATACTTCGCTTGGTGAGGGAACAGCAAAGGACAGGGGCAGGTAGAGGACATGTGATTTCAGTGGGCTTGCTCCCGGGCCATGCCAACTAACGGTTGTGTCTGACGTACCCACCGACCGTTGGCTGTAGGTGTCAGAGGTGACCTGGGAAGAGGAAGACGACCGAGCCAACCAATCAATGACGGCAGGGTTGTCGGTGGAGACACGACCGCTGGATGACACCGGGAGCACTGGCCTCTGGCTGCGAATAGTGCTGCCTCGACCCCTTCCTCTGCTGCCACGTCTGCTCGCTCCTAAAAAATTGCCTCCTCTGCCACTCCTCTGCATGTTGTCTGACATACTCTTTAATTCAACGATTATGTGTCCCTGAGTAACAATTCTCTGGCACTCAGTAACAATTCTGTCTGTCCCTGAGTAAAAATTCTGTGGCCCTAAGTAAAGTTTCTGTGGCCCTGAGTAACAATTCTCTGGCACTCAGTAACAATTCTGTCTGTCCCTGAGTAACAATTCTCTGGCACTCAGTAACAATTCTGTCTGTCCCTGAGTAAAAATTCTGTGGCCCTAAGTAAAGTTTCTGTGGCCCTGAGTAACAATTCTCTGGCACTCAGTAACAATTCTGTCTGTCCCTGAGTAAAAATTCTGTGGCCCTAAGTAAAGTTTCTGTGGCCCTGAGTAACAATTCTCTGGCACTCCGTAACAATTCTGTCTGTCCCTGAGTAACAATTCTCTGGCACTCAGTAACAATTCTGTCTGTCCCTGAGTAACAATTCTCTGGCACTCAGTAACAATTCTGTCTGTCCCTGAGTAAAAATTCTGTGGCCCTAAGTAAAGTTTCTGTGGCCCTGAGTAACAATTCTCTGGCACTCAGTAACAATTCTGTCTGTCCCTGAGTAACAATTCTCTGGCACTCAGTAACAATTCTGTCTGTCCCTGAGTAAAAATTCTGTGGCCCTAAGTAAAGTTTCTGTGGCCCTGAGTAACAATTCTCTGGCACTCAGTAACAATTCTGTCTGTCCCTGAGTAAAAATTCTGTGGCCCTAAGTAAAGTTTCTGTGGCCCTGAGTAACAATTCTGTCTGTCCCTGAGTAACAATTCTGTCTGTCCCTGAGTAACAATTCTCTGGCACTCAGTAACAATTCTGTCTGTCCCTGAGTAACAATTCTCTGGCACTCAGTAACAATTCTGTCTGTCCCTGAGTAAAAATTCTGTGGCCCTAAGTAAAGTTTCTGTGGCCCTGAGTAACAATTCTCTGGCACTCAGTAACAATTCTGTCTGTCCCTGAGTAACAATTCTCTGGCACTCAGTAACAATTCTGTCTGTCCCTGAGTAAAAATTCTGTGGCCCTAATTAAAGTTTCTGTGGCCCTGAGTAACAATTCTCTGGCACTCCGTAACAATTCTGTCTGTCCCTGAGTAAAAATTCTGTGGCCCTAAGTAAAGTTTCTGTGGCCCTGAGTAACAATTCTCTGGCACTCAGTAACAATTCTGTCTGTCCCTGAGTAACAATTCTCTGGCACTCAGTAACAATTCTGTCTGTCCCTGAGTAAAAATTCTGTGGCCCTAAGTAAAGTTTCTGGGGCCCTGAGTAACAATTCTCTGGCACTCCGTAACAATTCTGTCTGTCCCTGAGTAACAATTCTCTGGCACTCAGTAACAATTCTGTCTGTTCCTGAGTAAAAATTCTGTGGCCCTAAGTAAAGTTTCTGTGGCCCTGAGTAACAATTCTCTGGCACTCCGTAACAATTCTGTCTGTCCCTGAGTATGAATTCTGTGGCCCTAACTAGCGTTTCTTTGTCCCTAAGTAACAGTTCTGTGGCCCTGAGTAACAATTCTGTGTCTGTGCGAGTAACAATTCTGTGGCCCTAAGTAACAGTTCTGTGGCCCTCAGTAACAGTTCTGTGTCTGTGCGAGTAACAATTCTGTGTCTGTGCGAGTAACAATTCTGTGGCCCTAAGTAACAGTTCTGTGGCCTTCAGTAACAATTCTGTGTCTGTGCGAGTAACAATTCTGTGTCTGTGCGAGTAACAATTCTGTGGCCCTAAGTAAAGTTTCTGTGGCCCTAAGTAACAATTCTCTGGCACTCAGTAACAATTCTGTCTGTCCCTGAGTAACAATTCTCTGGCACTCAGTAACAATTCTGTCTGTCCCTGAGTAAAAATTCTGTGGCCCTAAGTAAAGTTTCTGTGGCCCTGAGTAACAATTCTCTGGCACTCCGTAACAATTCTGTCTGTCCCTGAGTAACAATTCTCTGGCACTCAGTAACAATTCTGTCTGTCCCTGAGTAAAAATTCTGTGGCCCTAATTAAAGTTTCTGTGGCCCTAATTAAAGTTTCTGTGGCACTCAGTAACAATTCTGTCTGTCCCTGAGTAACAATTCTCTGGCACTCCGTAACAATTCTGTCTGTCCCTGAGTAACAATTCTCTGGCACTCAGTAACAATTCTGTCTGTCCCTGAGTAACAATTCTCTGGCACTCAGTAACAATTCTGTCTGTCCCTGAGTAAAAATTCTGTGGCCCTAAGTAAAGTTTCTGTGGCCCTGAGTAACAATTCTCTGGCACTCAGTAACAATTCTGTCTGTCCCTGAGTAACAATTCTCTGGCACTCAGTAACAATTCTGTCTGTCCCTGAGTAAAAATTCTGTGGCCCTAAGTAAAGTTTCTGTGGCCCTGAGTAACAATTCTCTGGCACTCCGTAACAATTCTGTCTGTCCCTGAGTATGAATTCTGTGGCCCTAACTAGCGTTTCTTTGTCCCTAAGTAACAGTTCTGTGGCCCTGAGTAACAATTCTGTGTCTGTGCGAGTAACAATTCTGTGGCCCTAAGTAACAGTTCTGTGGCCCTCAGTAACAGTTCTGTGTCTGTGCGAGTAACAATTCTGTGTCTGTGCGAGTAACAATTCTGTGGCCCTAAGTAACAGTTCTGTGGCCTTCAGTAACAATTCTGTGTCTGTGCGAGTAACAATTCTGTGTCTGTGCGAGTAACAATTCTGTGGCCCTAAGTAAAGTTTCTGTGGCCCTAAGTAACAATTCTCTGGCACTCAGTAACAATTCTGTCTGTCCCTGAGTAACAATTCTCTGGCACTCAGTAACAATTCTGTCTGTCCCTGAGTAAAAATTCTGGGGCCCTGAGTAACAATTCTCTGGCACTCAGTAACAATTCTGTCTGTCCCTGAGTAACAATTCTCTGGCACTCAGTAACAATTCTGTCTGTCCCTGAGTAAAAATTCTGTGGCCCTAAGTAAAGTTTCTGTGGCCCTAAGTAACAATTCTCTGGCACTCAGTAACAATTCTGTCTGTCCCTGAGTAAAAATTCTGTGGCCCTAATTAAAGTTTCTGTGGCCCTAAGTAACAATTCTCTGGCACTCAGTAACAATTCTGTCTGTCCCTGAGTAACAATTCTCTGGCACTCAGTAACAATTCTGTCTGTCCCTGAGTAACAATTCTCTGGCACTCAGTAACAATTCTGTCTGTCCCTGAGTAAAAATTCTGTGGCCCTAATAACGTTTCTGTGGCCCTAAGTAACAATTCTCTGGCACTGAGTAACAATTCTGTCTGTCCCTGAGTATGAATTCTGTGGCCCTAACTAGCGTTTCTTTGTCCCTAAATAACGATTCTGTGGCCCTCATTAACAAGTCTGTGTCCCTGAGTAATGGTTCTCTGTCCCTAAGTAACTTTTCTCTGTCCCCAATTATCGTTTCTGTGGCCCTAACTCTGTCCCTGTCCCTAGTACAGAGCGGTCTGCCTCTGTTCAATGACTGCAGGCAAATGAAGAATTCCAAAATGGCCGCTATTTATAGCTCGACCATTACACAGTGCTGGCTGGCTGGCTGCTGATTGGCTGATGCGATCACATGTAGTTGAGGAATGCATTATGGGTCAGCGCGCCTTGTCTGCGCGCCTTCCCAGACATCCCCGCTCCGTCGCCGCACATGTCAGCCGCCATTTTCTGAAAAATTTCGATTCGCGCGTCCGAATTAGGCTATTTTTCGGATTCGGCACGAATCGAAATTTTTCCGATATTCGACTCGAATTCCACTTCGGATACTTCGATTCGCTCATCTCTAATTATCATCCTGAAAAATGATGTCATGATGTCAGGGACCACGGCTCCAGGGTCCGCGATCGCGGCTCCGTCCCTCGCGCATGCGCAGTGGCGGCGGCTCGCGCCGGGACACGGGCACTTGGTCCCGGCGAGCCGCGGATGACAGGACGCCGCGCATGCCCAGTAGGAGCCGCGGGCGCGCCTCAGGCGTCCAATGACAGCCGGGGGCGCGTCCTAGCCGGCCAATGACAGTGCAGGGCGCACTATTTAAAGATGCCCTGCACTGTCACAGATTGCCGCAAGGTCTTCTGTGATCCTGAGTTCCTGCACCTATCCTGTGACCCTGATTGACCCTGACTATTCTGCCTGCTCCTGCGTTTGACCCGGATTGTCCTGACTACTCTGCCTGCTCCTGCGTTTTGACCCGGATTGTCCTGACTATTCTGCCTGCTCCTGCGTTTGACCCGGATTGCCCTGACCATTCTACGGATTGACTTCCCTGCTGACCCTGCGTGTGACCCGACTACTCTCGCCTACCGATTCTATACCCCGCTTACCCCCACGGGCCCACAATCCGTTACTACCCTGCTGGGGCCGCCATCCTCTTCATATCTGGCTCTCCCGGTACCTGTCCCCAAGGGTCTCCTCAGCCACTGGCGGGCCTGCTCGGAGGTCGTGACCTGGCCCGGGACTGTTTCAAGTCCATCCCCACCATCAGGGGCTCTGGTGAAAGCACAGCCCGGGCTTAGACCCCACGCTCTGAGTAGGTCTGTCAGTTGGCAGCCTGAGGCACCACCTGGCGGATCATAACAGTACCTTGCGGCCATGACAGAGCCAGGAAGTGGACCGGCGTCCCTAGAGGATATTTGTCAGCACCTGGCCACCTTGACCCAGGCTTTTCAGAACTTCCACAGTCGCTGCGCCCGACTGGAGGACCGCATGGAGTCAATAGCCCCCCTGACTCCCCCTGCTCAGAGTCCTCCACCTGCAGGACCTCCCGCTAACCCGGTATCCGGAGCGGTTGCCACATCCCCAGCTCCTGAACCCCGCGTTCCTCTGCCGGAACGGTTCCGTGGTGATCGGAGCCGCTTCCGGGCCTTCCGGAACGCCTGCACCCTATACTTTGACTTACAACCCCGCACGTTCACCACTGAGACCGTCAAGGTGGGGTTTATAGTCTCCCTCCTTCAGGATGAGCCCCAGGATTGGGCTCACCGTCTGATGGAGAAGCACGACCCCCATCTTGAATCCGTGACCGAGTTCTTTCGGGCCATGGCCGTCTTGTATGACGACCCTCAGCGAGCTGCTTCCGCTGAAGCGACTCTATACTCCCTGCGGCAGGGCCGCAGGACAGCCGCAGAATACGCGTCCGATTTTAGGCGCTGCATGGGCGACACCAGATGGAACGATGCGGCCTTATGCCACCAGTTCCGCATCGGGCTGTCTGAGCCTCTCAAGGACGAACTAGCGCGAGTAGGCCTACCTGACTCCCTGGAAAAACTGATTGAGTTGGCCATTCAAATCGACCGTAGACTAAGGGAACGTCGGCTGGAAAGGAGCGGTCAGGGTCAAAGGGTGGCATGGATTCCTTCCAGGGATACAGCTCCAACCCCAGGGAACCATCCGCGAAGCACGGAAACAGGGGACAACCCGGAACCCATGCAGCTGGGATTGGCCCGTTCTCACTTATCGGTCGAGGAACGTCAAAGGAGACTATCACAGAACCTATGTCTGTACTGCGGGGAAGCTGGTCATCAGGTGCGCTCCTGTCCTGCTAAAATGAGTAAGTCCACGCCCGTTTCTTTTTCTCTACCCGCAGGAAGGGATGATCTGTCGAGTTACCTGGCCATTCCTGTGTCTTTACAGCTCCCCGGAGGAACATTGTCGGTGACCGCAATCGTTGACTCAGGAGCCTGTAGTTGCTTCATCGATCTGACTTTTGCCCACCGGCAAAAAATCCCTCTCCAGACCAAAGAAAGGGGGTTCAATATCTTCTTGGCAGATGGGTCTCGTATAAAATCAGGGGTGGTGGACCAGGAGACACCACCCATTCTCACCACGATGGCAGACCATCACCAGGAGTTCCTCCGTTTGGATGCCATCGCATCCCCCCTTTTTCCAGTCATTCTGGGCCTCCCTTGGCTGAGGGCCCATAACCCCCAGATTGACTGGGAAAAGGGAACAGTTCAATTTTGCTCACCCTACTGTTTAAGTCACTGCCACGTCACAGGATCCGTAGTCCCCCGGTTCCTCCTGTGCTTGGATGGTGACACCGATCTTTCCCAGGTTATTCCCCCGGCCTACCATGACTTCTTAGACGTCTTTAGTAAGCGAGGAGCTGACGTTCTCCCTCCGCACCGTTCCTACGACTGCCCCATAGACCTCCTACCCGGATCTGAAATCTCTTTCGGCCGTATCTTTCCCTTGTCCGAAGCAGAATCAGGAGTACTGAGGGAATACATTGATGAGAACCTTCGGAAGGGATTTATTCGTCCATCCACATCCCCAGCCGGGGCCGGGTTATTCTTCGTAGAGAAGAAGGACAAGTCATTACGGCCCTGCATAGACTACCGTGACCTGAACAAAATAACGGTAAAGAATCGTTATCCTTTCCCCTAGTCCCCGAGCTCCTCCAGAGATTGAGATCGGCAACGATTTTCACTAAGTTAGACCTGCGGGGGGCCTATAACCTTGTCCGTATCAGGGAGGGGGATGAGTGGAAGACGGCGTTCCGTACGAGATTCGGTCACTACGAGTACTTGGTGATGCCGTTCGGGCTCTGTAATGCACCGGCGACCTTTCAGCACTTTATCAATGATGTTTTTCGTGACCTTCTTGATATTTTTGTGGTGGTTTATTTGGATGACATCTTAATTTTTTCCCCTTCACTGGAGGTTCATCGGGGTCATGTGATACGGGTATTAGAACGGTTGCGTCAACACGGGCTATACGCAAAGGCAGAAAAGTGCTGTTTCGAACAGCACGAAACCACATTCTTGGGCCTGGTTCTCTCTTCCGCGGGGGTCGCGATGGATCCCCAGAAAGTCACGGCGATCTTAGATTGGCCAATACCCGCCGACAAAAAGGGGGTACAGCGTTTCATCGGTTTTTCCAATTTTTACAGGAAGTTTATTAGGAACTTCTCCGGTCTGGTCTCCCCGATCACGCAACTGACGAAACAAGGGGTCCGCTTTAAGTGGACTCCCGAAGCGCAGACAGCCTTCGAAAAGCTCAAAGAATTGTTCACCTCTGCTCCCATTCTCTGCCATCCAGATGCTTCTCTCCCATATGTGTTGGAAGTGGACGCCTCCGAAAATGCTGTAGGGGCGGTTTTGTCCCAAAGGAATGGTACCAAGGAACTTCTGCACCCTGTGGCGTTCTTCTCCAGGAAGTTGACTCCAGCGGAACGCAACTACGACATTGGAGATCGGGAGCTCCTGGCCATTAAAACTGCTCTAGAAGAATGGAGGTATTTACTGGAAGGAGCCACACACCCAATCCTAATATTCACAGATCACAAAAACCTCGAATATTTGAGAACGGCAAAACGACTGAGACCTCGCCAAGCGAGATGGGCGCTTTTCTTCTCTCGATTCTCATTCCATATAACGTACCGACCCGGTACTAAGAACACTAAGCCAGACGCTCTGTCCCGCATGTTTGAGGACCCCGACGACGCTGTGCTACCTGACACCATCTTACCTTCTGGGAGTTTCCTCGCTCTACAAACGGAACTTCGCTCTCGACTTCTTGATGCTTCTGTAGGACTACCAGTTCCGTCAGAATCACCCCTCCAGAGCCACGGTGGGCTAATTTGGAAGGAAGACCGGATCATGGTCCCAGAAGAAGTGCGAACCCTGGTCCTAGGGCACTGCCACGACCATCCTATGGCGGGCCACTTCGGGGTAACGAAGACGCTGGATCTGCTACGGCGCTCGTTCTGGTGGCCAGACATGATCAAGGACTGTGAGCAGTACGTCCGAACGTGTTCCACCTGTCAAAGGAACAAGCCCTCCAGGAGCAGGGCATGGGGATTGTTACGTCCTTTACCCATACCCAAGCGGGCTTGGCAAATGATAGCCATGGATTTCGTGGTCGAACTTCCACCATCCCAGGGCTACACTGCAATAATGGTGATCGTTGACCGCTTCTCAAAGATGGCACATTTCGTGCCCCTGGAGAAGACCCCATCAGCACCGGAAACGGCACGGATCTTCATCAAGGAAGTGGTTAGGCTTCATGGTGTTCCCGAAGATATAGTATCAGATCGGGGGGTCCAATTCACCTCCAGGTTCTGGAACGCCTTGTGTAAATCGCTGGGAATCAAGCTGTCGCTTTCATCCGCCTACCATCCACAGACCAACGGCCAAACTGAAAGAACAAACCAGACGCTGGAACAGTACTTACGGTGCTACACATCCTACCTTCAGGACGACTGGCTGTCATTGCTGCCTTCCGCGGAATTCGCGTACAACAACTCGAGTCACTCAGCCACGGGTCAATCCCCGTTCTTTTCCAATTATGGGTATCATCCCACATTCCTCCCTGATCTGATGCCTGAGAATCCGGTACCAGCTTCTCAAGACATCTTGAACTTCTTTTCTGTCAATAACAAGACAATTCAGGAAGCCATCGCTAAAGCCCAAGAGGACAGTAAGAGGGCATTCGACAGAAAGAGAAGAGGAGAATTACTGCTCCAACCAGGGGATCAGGTTTGGCTGGCAACGACCAACTTGAAGATGCTATGTCCTTCAAGGAAGCTGGGACCCAAGTTCATCGGCCCCTTTCCGGTAAAACGAGTGGTTAACGAGGTGGCCTACGAGCTCGAGCTTCCGCAGACCTTCAAAATACATCCTGTCTTCCATGTATCTCTCCTGAAGCCATCCAGACCGGATCCCTTCCCGGACCGTGAATCCAGACCTCCCGAGGCAGTCACTATAGGTGACCAGGAGGAATTTGAAGTGGAGACTATCCTCAGTTGCCGAAGGAGGGGGGGCCAGACACAGTTCCTGATAAAATGGAAGGGGTATGGCCCTGAGGAGAACTCATGGGAACCCGCCCAGAACGTCCACGCGCCCAGGCTCATCCGGGAGTTTTTTCGTGCTCACCCGCGGTGGAGAGATCAGTGGGGCTCCCGGAGGGTGCCCATTGGGGGGGGGCAATGTCAGGGACCACGGCTCCAGGGTCCGCGATCGCGGCTCCGTCCCTCGCGCATGCGCAGTGGCGGCGGCTCGCGCCGGGACACGGGCACTTGGTCCCGGCGAGCCGCGGATGACAGGACGCCGCGCATGCGCAGTAGGAGCCGCGGGCGCGCCTCAGGCGTCCAATGACAGCCGGGGGCGCGTCCTAGCCGGCCAATGACAGTGCAGGGCGCACTATTTAAAGATGCCCTGCACTGTCACAGATTGCCGCAAGGTCTTCTGTGATCCTGAGTTCCTGCACCTATCCTGTGACCCTGATTGACCCTGACTATTCTGCCTGCTCCTGCGTTTGACCCGGATTGTCCTGACTACTCTGCCTGCTCCTGCGTTTTGACCCGGATTGTCCTGACTATTCTGCCTGCTCCTGCGTTTGACCCGGATTGCCCTGACCATTCTACGGATTGACTTCCCTGCTGACCCTGCGTGTGACCCGACTACTCTCGCCTACCGATTCTGTACCCCGCTTACCCCCACGGGCCCACAATCCGTTACTACCCTGCTGGGGCCGCCATCCTCTTCATATCTGGCTCTCCCGGTACCTGTCCCCAAGGGTCTCCTCAGCCACTGGCGGGCCTGCTCGGAGGTCGTGACCTGGCCCGGGACTGTTTCAAGTCCATCCCCACCATCAGGGGCTCTGGTGAAAGCACAGCCCGGGCTTAGACCCCACGCTCTGAGTAGGTCTGTCAGTTGGCAGCCTGAGGCACCACCTGGCGGATCATAACACATGATCACCAAACATCCTTTCAATTGATGGAATAAGAAAAGTGTCTAAAATCGCAATATACACTTGTACATTTATTGAAGATTTAGTGACTGTCATCTCACCTTTACCTGACATGCAACCCCATATCATCAATGATTGTGGAAATGTGCATTTTCTTCAGGCAGGCAGTCGTCTTTATACATGTCATTGGAACGGCACCAAAGAAAAGTTCCAGCATCATCATCCTACCCAATGCAGATTCCTGATTCATCACTGAATATCACTTTCATCCAGTCATCCACAGTCAATGATTGCTTTTCTTTAGCCCATTGTAACCTTGTTTTTTTCTGTTTAGGTGTTAATGATGGTTTTTGTTTGGCTTTTCTGTATGTAAATCCCTTTTGCTTTAGGCGATGTCTTACAGTTCGGTCACAGACATTGACTCCAGTTTCTGCCCATTTGTTCCTCATTTGGTTTGTTGTGCATTTTCTGTTTTCAAGGCATATTGCTTTAAGTTTTCTATCTTGACACTTTGATGTCTTCCTTGGTCTACCAGCTACCTTCCCATTTGATTTTTACTTGGTCCAGATTTTAGGCACAGCTTACTGGGAACAACCAACATCTTTTGCAACATTCTGTGATGTCTTACCTTCTTGAAGAAGTTTTATAATACTCTCCTTTGTTTCAACTGATCTCTTGTGTTGGAGCCATGATCCATGTCAATCAGCTTGGTGCAACAGCTCAACAAGGTGTTCAAGCACTCTCTCTTTACTGCAGACTAATTAGCAGATGGAATCTGATGCAGATGTTTGTTTTAGAACTGCAAAGTACATGGTGATGTCAGAATTGAGTGATTCCATATTTTTTTCCTCTGATCTGCAAACACCATTACAACTGACTACAGTTTTCTTTCTTTTTTAATTTTTTAAGTGTTTCTTAAAGTGTTACTAAATCCAGGACCCTGCATTCACTATATCTGGTCTCCCACAGTACAGAGAACATGGAAATGCAATTATTTTAGTAAATATAAACTGCTAAAAATCTTTTCTCATCAGAAGTCACAAGTTTGCTCTAAATTCTATCAGTGTCCAGCCCAGCTCTAGCTAAAGCTCCTAGAAGGAGTTTTTTCTGCTCTAGGAGGATGGAAATCCCCTGCCTTCTGTCTGGGCTCCGCTGATTGGCCCTGTGCTGATCACATGCACTCTCCCAAGAGAAATATACACCAAACTGAGCATGTGCATGCCTACAGTTCAGTCTGGAGATAAGTGGTGGTCGCTTGAAAAAGGGGAGGAACAGAGATGAAAGGATCAAACAGCCTCTTTACACAATGCAGAGGATTAACCCCTTAGGTTCCACAGTGAGTATAACAAGCATGCTTTACTTCATATACAGACTGATTTTACAGTTGTGGGTTTAGTAACACTTTAAAGCCAGAAGGTTGGAATATTACATGAAAATAGTTTTGAGGCATGTCTGTGATTTTTTTTTTTTTACACAATTAAATGAACATTTTCTAAGAGTGGTGTTTCCATACTTTTTGCCAGGGGTTGTATATTCTCCCAGTTGCACAGCAAACTTTAAACGAGCATCAACATGCATACAGGCCATGGCAGTTGAGTGCATTACTTATTGTTTTCTTTGAAACAATTGTACCTGCCAATTCCAGGTCTTTCTGAAGTTCTCCACAAGTGGTCCTTGGCTCTTAGATAACTCTTCTGATAATTCTTTTCACTCCTCTCAGAAATCTTGCGAGGAGCACCTGGTCGTGGCCAGTTTATGGTGAAATGATGTTCCTTCCACTTCCGGATTACGGAAGTGCTCACTGGAACATTCAGAGGTTTAGAAATGTTTCTGTAACCATTGCCATCAGTATGATTTGCAACAATAAGGTTGTAAAGGTTTTGAGATAGCTCTTTGCTTTTACCCCTTATGCGATGTTTCTAGTGTGACATCTTGGGAATGAGACACCTTTTTCTAGGCCATCAGTGGAGACTGAACCAGCTGATATTAATTTGCACTGACAAGGGGCAGGATTGCTTTCTAATTACTGATAGATTTCAGCTGGTGTCCTAGCTTTCCATGCCTTTTTGCACCTCCCTTTTTTCATGTGTTAGATACTTTATCCCTGTATCATTCCATTTTATTACACATAACTTAATTTCTGAACTTATTTGTTACTGACGTGATGAAAATTTCATGTCGATATCACCTTTAGAAATATATTTACTGAGAAAAATTGTGACGTGTTCAATACTTATTTTACCCGCTGTAATTCATAAAGCAGAAGAAAGTGGTATTTCCTGAGGAACTCTGATTGTATTACAACATATCTCTATACAGTTGCCTTTTTTGGTCTCTGCTCCATTTTCTTAAAATCATTCTTGTCGGGAAGAAATGTTTTCAGGTTGCCTAAAAAGAAATGTGTGTGGTTTGAAGGTTCAGAACATCTTTATTTTTGCACCATTTTGAATAGAGACCATAAGTGAACAGATTTGTACTGAGTTATACAATAACAAGGGCCTGCGTATGTTTGTTTCAAATACGGTATATTCTAATACAGGTCTATAGCAAAGCAAATCTCACCTGAAGAAGGTAAAATGCACCTGTTAAAGATTTCTGAATGATCTCAGAGGTGTCTCAAGCTGATGACCAAAGTGACTAACACAGGCCCTAATACTGTCATGGTTCCTGATAAGGTACCTCTGCTGCTTTACTCATACGTACAACATAATCCCTTTTTACTGCATTACGCATGGTAGTACAAAATCCAGAAGAGATCAGAGGATCTAGAGATTATGAGTCTCTCAAGAAATCCCTACAAAGCTGGACGCTTTAGACTTCTTGTGACCAGGAAATACTGGGAACCCAATTTTCATACTTTTTTTCCAAAATTCTTTGTTGCATTTTAGGCTATGTTGTAAGGCCACCCCAAAGAATAAGCAGTGTTTACTTTAGTTTTTTTGGTCGATTTTAAGTTTGAATTTTAACTTCTTATTTTATAAGAGACAGCATTTTATTGACAAGAAGCAAAAACAATTTATTCTGTAGAAACAATAAGAACAGATACAGTTACAAAAGTAGTAACATGTTCTAACTAAACTGAATAGAACAGTGTATATAGGGAAGAGTCCTCAATCTTGCTCATACTGTCTTCCACGAGTGATGCGTATATCTCCGTACGGCTCTTTCTGCTCCATACGGATAACCTTCTGTGTGCAGAGCACTGTGAAATCCAATAAAATGTGATAGCAGAGTCTCAAGAAAGCAAAACACTTAAGAAAAAAGTAATTTTATTTCTCCAGATTTAAATATGATTTTCAATGTTAAAATAACATTTCAGTATGCAGGAAATCCCTGATAGCTCCTGCCCATCCTCCATCAAAAAAAATGGGGAATTGCTATGATTTTTTCCAGCTACATCATCTGCAGCTGAAACATATTTTTACATAAAAATTTGAACTTATTGGGCGTGTAAACAGTACACCTTTGCTGTAGTTCTGTAGCATTAAAGCTGAGCTCCACCCAAAAGGGGAAGTTCTGCTTTGAAGTCGGGGGGGGGGGGGGGGGGAGTACCCAAAATTGACAGGTATCCACTTCTGCTGTGATCACCTAGACGATCGGAAGTGAAAGTTGTCCTCCCCGCCCTCCCTCCCCGTAGTCTTCTGGGACACGTGACAGGTCCCAGAAGACTACGGGAATATTCTGGAAGTGCAGCCCTTCTCGCACATGTGCATTGGGCACCCGGCTGTGAAGCTGCAAGCTGTCACAGCTGGATGCCCACAATGAATATGCCGGCTCCAGGGACACAGAACGGCCGGTGAAACGGGTTTGGGGAGGGCACCACGGGATTGAGGAACAGGTGAGTGTCTGTTTTTTAAAAGTCAGCAGCTACAGTTTTTGTAGCTGCTGACTTTTATTTTTTTTGCAGTGTGACTGGAACTCCACTTTAGGGCCTCTTGCACATGGGAGTAAAAAAAGAGTTTTTTACTGATCTGAAATGAGATGTATTGTTGTCTATGGGATATCGCACACAGCTGAGTAACAATCAGTAATCCAGCGTTGAGTAAAGAGCAGTAAGACAAAAATAAAAAAAAATTCATGTGCGGGCAGGAATTTACTTGTATAAGTGAGTATATTACAATACTGGCAATGAAGAATTTTACTCGCCTAAACTCAACATTACTCAGGCCCTGGGTAAACATCAGTAAACTATGATGCCTGTGTGCAAGGAGTCTAACATAAATTTTGTTTTCTGAGTTACCTTTTGATTCTGCCAGTAAATCTGTTGGTTTTCCATTTTGTGTAAAATGCAAAGCTGTGCAGCAAAAATGACAGTTGGAGGGGCTGGGAAAAGCCTTATAAGACTGGTGTGGGTGCTTACAATAGGTAGCTTTTTTCCGTGAGAGATAAAATGATTCTAAAGGTATTGTTTTTAAATAACAAACATGTTATACTTACCTGCTCTCTGGAATGGTTGTACACAGAGCAGCCCCAATCCACTTTTTTTTAGTATGCAAGGTGGAGTATTAGGACAAAAGCAGCTGTTGTGTACAAGATGTAGTATGGATCAAGTAGCAGCTGTTATGTACAAGGTGTTACACAGTAAGGTCATCGGCATGGGTTCATTTTACTACTTAAATATTCCTTCTATCGTGTACATAGAAATGACATAATTTATCTTCAGTGATTAGTGATGTATTAGTATAATGCAGGGGTGGACTGACAACTCATGGGGCCCCCGGGCAATAGGGGATCATGTGGCCCCTGTGTCCTCACCCACACTCAAACCACACCCAAAAAAGCCTATGAAAGGTACTAGGGGCATCTCATGGGGCCTCCTACTGACCCTGGGCCCTCGGGCAATGCCCGAATGCACGAATGGTTAGTCCGCCCCTGGTATAATGGCATTAAAAGTGGATTTTTAGATACTCACCAAGACAGTTGTAAAAGAACCTGGAGACCAGCATGCGAGAAAAAGCATGGGGTGTAAGGCCAAGAAACTCAGAATGCCCATCGCTGTCAATCTGAGAGTATAACTTCCTGTAGGATTAGAGAGCCAAACCGGCACAAGACAAAAGAAAAGAATCATAGGGTTTAGCTACATTTGACATATTTAATGGCCTGAAAGAATAATGTATAATTCCCTTAATTGATGTTGATCTCAAGGTGTCTAACAAGGTGATCTCACGTGACTTGAGCAGTAATAAAAAGAACTTGGTGCACACTATATACCTTTGTACATCTTCCAGTAAAACTCCCTCAGTTTCAGGCATCTCCACAATAAGTTCTGGCATCTCTGAGACTATTGGTAGTAATTTATCTTCCTGAATAGATGGTGTCCTATAATAATAATAATCATATGAATAAAGTCTATGTAGTAGATGGTATTAAAATAAATTGAATTACGTTTTTGACAAGTACAGGATCAGAAATGGGAGAGCTGCACACTGAAGGTTTTTTTACCTTCATGCATATGAAGATAAAAAAAAAACCTTCAGCCTATACAACCACTTTAAGCCACATACAAGGATCAATAATCACAATACAGACTTATGAAAAAGTAAAAAAAAACAAAAAACAATCATCAGGCCTGAAGCTGTTATACTGAATGGTAATATTTCCAGAAAAGAAAAGTTGCTGCACATAATGACAACTAACATTCTCTAAGTCTAAATGATTAACCACAACAGTTTTATATTGCTCAAGATTGATGGGCTGAACACCCCCGTGTTCAGTTCACAACTGAACATTTGAACCTAACGAATGTTTGACCGTGAATGTCGAACTTAATGCAAGTCTATGGGACTCGAATTTGTAAATTCAAAAGTACTTATTTTGAAGGCTTATATGCAAGTTATTGGCCAGAAAAGGGGTGTGGGGACTCAGGTACCGCCCTGAGGGACATGAATCAGTGAAAAAAAAAAAAAAAAAAATCAAAGTACTGTTTTTAACCACTTGCCGTCCGGCCGTTTATATACAGCGGCCAGACGGCAAATGGTTAAAAACAGTACTTTCTGATTTTTTCACTGGTAGCAGTTCAGGGGCGGGTTGCTGTTCATAAACGGCGCCCGCCATTTTGGACTGTGCGTGCTCCCTGGGGGCACACAGCACCGCGATCCGGTGCCTGCTGTGTCCTCTGGACACAGTGGAACACCGATCGTTGTATGGGACCTCTGTGTGAGGTCCCGATCATGTGATCACTGATTGGCCAATCAGTGATCGCATGCAGAGTAGCAAGCAAGATGTCACTTCTGACATCATTGCTTACTACGTGTGAAATCTGTGAATGATCAGAGGTCACATGGTACAAGGCTATTCACAACAGCCTTGTACCATGTGACAAGCTGTGACCAATCACAGCTCACACAGTAGTTCTCAATGGCTGCAAGAATGCAGCTAGAGAGAAAGACAAATGATTGCTTTTACAGCCTTTTTGGGTGTAAAAGCAATCAGTGTAAAAAAAAAAAATCATTACCCCCCCCCACAAGTAGTACAGTGTCACCATGGTGACACTGTACTGCTAGGGTAACAGTATGTAAAAAAAAAAAACAATATAAAAATGTAAATGTTTTTAAAAAAATATAACTTTTGGTTATAAACTAATTTTGGTTATTTTTTTTTTTTACTAAAAAGATAACTGAATAAATTTTGGCCAAGATTTATGATGAAATATTATTTATTTGCAAAATTTTATAAGAAAAACTTTTTTTCAAAACGTTTGGAATTTTTTTATTTATATAGCAAAAAAATAAAAATCCCAGTGGTGAATAAATACCACCAAAATAAAGCTTTATCTGTCTCAAAAAAATGCTAAAAAATTCATATGGGTACAGTGTTGCATGACTGCGCAATTGTCATTCAAAGTGTGATAGCACTAAAAGCTGAAACTTGGCCTGGCAGGAAGGGGGTGAAAGTGTCCGGACTGGAAGTGGTTAAAGGGGCAGTCATTTTTCATTGCCTAAAGTAAAGAAAAAAAAAAAAAGAAATTCCTTTAAACATCATGCCTGGTTGGTCCTCTTAAACTACCTGAAAACTTGCACATTTGTATAATGTATAGAACCTGCTGCAGCAGGATTGACTTTTTGTTTTGTTTATTTTAAATGACATTTTTATTTAGAAAAAAACAAAAAAAAACACATAGGTCTGGTAGGAAGGTTAGGAGGGACCCCACAGTAGATTTTTTTTTTTTTTTGTTTCCCCCTAAAAGCCATACCAGGCCCTTTAGGCCTGGTTGGACTTTTAAAGGGAACCCCACCCCCAAAACATTGGGGGAAGCGTGGGGTCCCACCTAAATTCTTACCAGATCCTTGATCCAAGCACAGGCCTGGCAGTGCAGGAAAGGGGGGGATGACCGAGTGTCCCCTTCCCCAAACCGTACCAGGCCACATGCCCTCCACATAGGGGGAGCGCTTTGTTGATGGGGGCAAGGGCCTCTTACCCACAACCCTGGGCTGTGGTTGTGGGGGTCTGCAAAGGGGCCCCCAGATCCTGGCCTTCCCCGTTGTGAATGAGTATGTGGTACATGGTACCCCTACCCATTCACCAAAAAAGGTGTAAAATGTGAATAAAAACACAACAGTTTTTGACAAGTTCTCTTTATTAAAATGAGCCAAAAAAAATGGTTCCATTGTAATCCATCGACAATTATGATGACACCAACTCGCCCAAAAAAAAACAACAAAAACCACTGACCCATCTGCACCATCCGAGCATTTGCTGCTATCTGACATTTGCCTGTAAAATGTACACAACTGGGTGGAGCTAGCGATGTTGTCACTGCTAGCTCCTCCCATTGTGTCGTGACTGGCCAAAACATTGCATCTGATCTGTGGTCAGGTGCATTGCTTTGGCCGATCACAATCCACTGTCAGAGCGCAGTGCATGGTGGGGCGCGGTGGGCAAACAGCCCACAGAATGCCCTTATCTTCAGATCGAATATCAAGGCCATCACTATTGCTCAAGAGTTAACCCATAAACTACTGTCCTGCCCAAATGTATCCTATTACAGATATAGCCATAGGTCTTCAGGTTGTGCAGCTATAAAAAAATCAATATTATTTGCTCAGGGCTTTATGAAATAGATTTTCCTTTATAGATGCATACTATATGGTTGTGTACAGTCCTGTATGTTATTAAAAATCGAGTTGTCACTCCCAATATACACTGCTCAAAAAAATTAACGGAACACTTTTTAATCAGAGTATAACATCAAGTCAATGAAACTCCTGGGATATCGATCTGGTCAGTTAAGCAGCAGAGGGGGTTGTTAATCAGTTTCAGCTGCTTTGGTGTTAATGAAATTAACTAGATGGGCAACAATGAGACAACCCTCAAAACAGGAATGGTTTTACAGGTGGAGGCCACTAACATTGTTTTCCCTACTCATCCTTTCTGACTGTTTTTCACTAGTTTTGCATTTGGCTAGGATCAGTGTCGCTATTGGTAGCATGAGGTGATACCTGGACCCTACAGAGGTTGCACAGGCAGTCCAACTCCTCCAGGATGGCACATCAATATGTGCCATTGCCAGAAGGTTTGCTGTGTCTCCCAGCACAGTCTCAAGAGCATGGAGGAGATTCCAGGAGATAGGCAGTTACTCTAGGAGAGCTGGACAGGGCCGTAGAAGATCCTTAACCCATCAGCAGGACCGGTATCTGCTCCTTTGTGCAAGGAGGAACAGGATGAGCACTGCCAGAGCCCTACAAAATGACCTCCAGCAGGCCACTGGTGTGAATGTCTCTGACCAAACAATCAGAAACAGACTTCATGAAGGTGGCCTGAGGGCCCGATGTCCTCTAGTGGGCCCTGTGCTCACTGCCCAGCACCATAGAGCTCGATTGACATTTGCCATTGAACACCAGAATTGGCAGGTCCACCACTGGCAGCCCTGTGCTTTTCACAGATGAGAGCAGGTTCACCCTGAGCACATGTGACAGACGTGAAAGGGTCTGGAGAAGCCGTGGAGAATGTTCTGCTGCCTGTAACATTGTTCAGCATGACTGTTTTGGTGGTGAGTCAGTGATGGTCTGGAGCAGGGGCGGACTGACCATTTGGAAACTTGAGCACTGCCCGAGGGCCCGGGGTCAGTAGGGGGCCCCATGAGATGCCCCTGGTACCCTTCTCATAGGCTTTTTTGAGTTTGGGCAAGGACACAGGGACCCCATGATCCCCTATTGCCTGGGGGCCCCATGAGTTGTCAGTCTGCCCCTGGTCTGGAGAGGCATATCCATGGAGGGACACACAGACCTCTACAGGCTAGACAATGGCACCCTGACTGCCATTAGGTATCGGGATGAAATCCTTGGACCCATTGTCAGACCCTACACTGGTACAGTGAGTCCTAGGTTACTCCTGGTGCAAGACAATGCCTGTCCTCATATGGTGAGAGTATGCAGGCATTTCCTGGAGGATGAAGGAATTGATACCTTTGAATGGCCCCCATGCTCATGTGAATCCAATAGAACACCTCTGGGATATCATGTTTCGGTCCATCCGACACCGCCAGGTTGCACCTCAGACTGTCCAGGAGCTCAGCGATGCCCTGGTCCAGTTCTGGGAGGTAATACCCCAGGACACCATCCGTAGTCTCATTAGGAGCATGCCCCGATGTTGTCAGACATGCATACAAGCACATGGGGGCATAGAAACTACTGAGGACCAGTCTTAGTTGCTGCAATGAAATTTCAGCACAACGGACTAGCCTGCTGCATCATTTTTTCACTTTGATTTTTGGGGTGTCTTTGAATTCAGTCCTCTGTATGTTGACAGGTTTCATTTCCATCAAGCGATGGGCCATCCTTACGTTCCTAACACATTACCCTGTCCATATCAGTATAGATATCTAGCATGATATTTTTCCCATTGAGATCTGATGTGTTTTCAAAGTGTTCCTATAATTTTTTTGAGCAGTGTATAAAAAAACTCTACAGTGTATACAGAACAAGCTTAAAGTGTTTCTATAAGCTGAAGGTTTTTTACCTTAATGCATTCTTTGATAAAAAAAAAACTTTTATGCACAGCTCCCCCCCAGGCCCCCTAAATATTTACCTGAGCCTAATCTTGATCCAGCAGTGTGCCCAAGAGCAGAGGTGCTGCTCTCTCTCTCTGCACTCAGTAGACATGGAGGATATGCAGCATCAGGACGCAATGTCTGTCAATCAAATCCTGTGAGCAGAGAGTTGGGGGCAGGGCCAAGCCACGGTGTGTCAATAGATGCTCAGGATTAAGCCTGTACATCTGCCCCTTTAGCAAGCGGATAGCTGTGGGGGCAGACAAAGATGAGGAGGAGCCAAGAATGTTGGTGAGGGACCCCAGAAGAGGAGCATCGGAGCATTGGGGGCCACTCTGTACAATGCCATTCCACACAGCAGGTAAGTATAACATGTTTATTATTTTAATTTAAAAAAGTAACCTTTAATGATATTTAAATTAGCTGTTCTCTTTAGTTTAATGGTTCTTTCCCTCATATGGTAGGACTACCCAATGCAGTGACATTTTTTACTAATATGTCCAGTGCAGCAACAATAGTTAGACAAGTTGTGCCATGGTTTAAGACGTCAAAGAGCCATGGCAACAGAGAATGCATTGAAAAAATGGACTGCAAGAAGATTTAATATATTTACTAAAGTATATTGTATTTATTATCCATTTTGAATACTTTCAAAAAAAGGTCAAGCTTTCATTTGAGATCCCGGCATTGCCTTATTCCACAATCACCGCTCAGTGATGCCCTGGTCCAGTTCTGGGGGGTAATACCCCACGACACCATCCGTCGTCTCATTAAGAGCATGTGTTGACATATGTTAGTAAAACCGTACATATCATCACAACTACTTTGTACATCCAGGTGAATTATACCGCGTTTTTTTCAAATTGGGCTTTGATTTGGTGATAAATGGTAATGGATATCTCCTGATTTGTTTTTATTATCAAAGGAAAAGTGGTCCAAAATAGTAAAAAAAAAATTTTTTTTTTTATTTAGCTGTGTGTTTCTGGTTACTACCATAACCTACCACCAAAAAACAACCCAAAATAAATTCTCCAGCTCTTGACAATCGCAGCGATATCATATATGTGTACCTTATTTGTTGTTTGTACTCATAGTACAGCCCAGAAACAATAGTGTACATGGTGTTTTTGTTTTTTTTTACCTGAAACACAGATATTGACACTAAATGACACCAATTTTTTTTTTTTATCCTGACCTTTGACCCTGACTTTGACCCAAACACTAACCCTGGCACTGAACTAGATCAAACCTTGATCTATGTATTTTTTCTTTTCTTTTCTTTTTAATATTTATTTTTATTTTTTTTACAAACATTTTTTTCCTCTCTATGCCAAGAGTTGGAGAGATACAATGTATCTCTCTCCTCCATTCATAGAGAAAGAAAAAAACAAGGGGGCCGGGCTGTACAGTGACTGATCACTGTGATGGCCAATCAGAGGCTATCACAGCGATCATGTGACCCTGAATCGGGAGTCCCGGGACCCGATCGTTAGAACGGGACCCAGTGCTCTCAGTGACACCGCGGTCGTTGGGCTGGGAGCGTACCATCCTGCGCGCTCCTAGCACAACAATAGGTTAGCAAATATGCAGCCCCACGGAAAAAAGCCCAGTTCTGTGAGGCCACATATTTGTGTTACGTTGGCATCAAGAGGTTAAAACAAAGCCCTACGGCAGCGCTGTCACCACTAACAGGGCTTCCATCTTCACCCGGTCTTCCTTACGGGTTTGCGAGCTCCGGACGTCTGACTGGCTGAGCCATGATGACATCACTCCCGCGCATACGCGCAGGAATCCTGCACCACGGCACAGTGCTCTGAAGGAACAAAAAGAGCTAATATCTCCTAAATGGTGCACATTTAGGAGATAATCATTTTACCTACAGCTAAGCTTTATTGTAATAGTTTACTACCGCCTTTAGAACCTGTCTGTCTGCCCCTGGGCCCTGTGGTCCTGAAACCTTTGTGAGCCTTTATTGACATTTATCAGCTAAATCTTGTTGTATGCCTCTTACCTTCCTTCTTCAGGAGTAAGTATTATTGGTCTGGAGCGGTCCTCTTCAGACACCTCAAGGGACACTTCTGTGGGATAAAATAGAGATCGAACAATTTGAAATTCCAGCCATGATCATCATTAAACATACCAAATTTAGGTTAAGTTCTTATTCAGCATTAAATTGCCCTGCCTCCTCATACTGAAGGGCTGCACCCCATTCATTTGTATTCTTAAAAGGTTTTCCCAAAAAATAGTAGAATTATGATTACATTTTGTTTTGTCTGCAGATCTCAGTAGGAAGAGTATTGGGTGGGTAGGATGGAACCAGAGCATACAGTGTTGTTCAAAATAATAGCAGTCAGACATCACTAACCGGATCAATCACTGTTTTTGGTAAAAATGATATTTCTACATGGCAAATAATTTACTAGCAGGTGTAGTAGAGTAATAGAAATCCAACAGACCCAACAGTCATGACATGCATGCTGCTGATTCTGTGTAATTGAATCACTAATTGAAAGGGGCATGTTCAAAATAATAGCAGTGTGGAGTTCTATTAGTGAGGTCATTCATTCTTTGAAAAACAGGTGGCAATTATTGCCCTTATTTAAGGAAGGAAGGCAGCAAATGTTGTACATGCTGGTTACAGTGCATTTCTCTCTGAAATTCTGAGGAAAATGGGTCGTTCCAGACATTGTTCAGAAGAACAGCGTACTTTGATTAAAAAGTTGATTGGAGAGGGGAAAATATATAAAGAAGTGCAGACAATGATAGGCTGCTCAGCTAAAATGATCGCAAATGCTTTAAAATGGCAACCAAAACCTGAAAGACGTGGAAGAAAGCGAAAAACTACCATTCGAATGGATAGAAGAATAGCCAAAATGGCAAGGACTCAGCCAACAATCAGCTTCAGGAAGATCAAAGAAGGTCTAAAGTTGCCTGTGAGTCCTGTTACAATTAGAAGACGCCTATGTGAAGCCAAGCTATCTGCAAGAAGCCCCCGCAAAGTCCCACTGTTGAAAAAAAGACGGGCTGAAGAGGTTACAATTTGCCAAAGAGCACAGTGACTGGCCTAAAGAGAAATGGCACAACATTTTGTGGACTGATGAAAGTAAGATTGTTCTTTTTGGGTCTAGTGGCCGGAGACAGTTCGTCAGACGACCCCAAACACTGAATTCAAGCCACAGTACACTGTGAAGACAGTGAAGCATGGTTGCGCAAGCATCATGATATGGGGATGTTTCTCATACTACGGTGTTGGGCCTATTTATCACATACCAGGGATCATGGATCAGTTTGAATACATCAGAATACTTGAAGAGGTCATGCTGCCTTATGCTGTAGAGGAAATGCCCTTGAAATGGGTGTTCCAACAAGACAACGACCCCAAACACACCAGTAAACGTGCAACATCTTGGTTCCAGACCAACAAGATTGACGTTATGGAGTGGCCAGCCCAATCCCCGGATCTTAATCCAATAGAAAACTTGTGGGGTAACATCAAAAATGCAGTTTCTGAGGCAAAACCAAGTAATAAAGTAGAACTGTGGAATGTAGTCCAATCATCCTGGGCTGGAATACCTGTTCACAGGTGCCAGAAGTTGGTTGACTCCATGCAACACAGATGTACAGCAGTTCTCAGAAACAGTGCTTATACAACTAAATATTAATTAAGTGATTCAAAGGAAAGCAAAATCTTCAAACATTTTTCAGTTTATATAGTGAATGTTTAAGTTTGTGAAGCAGAATACAAACACTGCTATTTTTTTGAACAGTCTAATATTCACTTTTCTTCAATTTTTTTAGAGGAACAACACAGATTTAATATATTTTTCTTCAGGTTTTGATTTGGAATAGAATGTGTAGTGTTCCCAATGCATTTGTGTGTATGGAAATAAAAGCTATTAGAAGGATTTTGAGCTTTATTCACTTTTTTCAACACACTGCTATTATTTTGAACACAACTGTATGTCATCATCGTGCACCGACACATGGCGTCCATCTTATTGGTTTGTAACCATCTTTGATGGTTATGGAGACATGCTGTTTTTTATGAGTTGGTGATGTATGTGTATTACTATTTATCCATTAAATGACCGCTATGAGAATTATTTCTTTGTTTTAGAATATCCTATATGAAGTCATGAGGAATTTAGTTGCTGTTCGGTAGAAGTACCATTCTTAAGGACGGAAGTTCAAGACATACTATTAATCCAGTTATTCTTTCTGTGAAACATACAGAGCCTATTGACCTTCCTTTGGGGTTCAAAAGTATCCGATAAGGGGCAGTGTGTTTAGTGTTGGTGGAGGACCCTTTCCTATTTCCCCTTTTGATGTTTCCTTTGGACATACATTGCATTTATGTTGTTGCTCCAACACTGATCTTTTTACATTTTAAATGCTGAACTTTTTGTACTTCAGTTATTCTTGTTATGCTTAGCGCTGCATTTTCCAATTTTGTTTTTTAGTAGATAGAGTATTGCCTCAATCATGGACCTATGTATTCCTAAATACATTCTGCAAGCATTTCAACACCTGCTTACAGTTCTCAGTTGTGGAATGCATGTGACATAAACAATTCCACAAAATACTTTCCAATGTAGTTGGTACAGCTTACAGCACATGTTAAAACAGCTTGGCTTCCATACTCATAAAGATGGATTTAGAGGAATGACTCACCTGAGGACTGCATGATGCTGACTCCAGAGTCGGTGACTGCACGTACCACCTGAGGAAAGAGACGTACAATCTTACATGACCTTGTTCCTTTCCACTTGTAGGAGTGATTGACATCAGAGATATTAGTAAAGATCATTTTTCGCCCTTTTTATTGAAGTGTCATCTGTCAGAGTATTGTTAGGTGTCGAGAACCTACCTCCAGCTCACTAAAGGTTTCTTCCTCCCTCTCCCGGATATACAGCAGTGGCTCTAACACAGCACATCTACTCCACAGTGCGGTCAGCTCTGGTGCCATGAATTGATCTAGTGCAAAGGTAACATAAGCAGCAGTGAGTAAAATAAGGACTTTATACTGAACCTGTCAGTCATTCTAAACATTTCAAAGTAAAATGAATGACAGTTCTGTAGTGCTTCCTCCTCTTTAATCCTCCACCAAGAGAGTAGTGCTGCAGAACTGTGATTAGACTTTGGGGTTGATTTACAGGAGAGTGCAAAATCTGATGCAGCTGTGCATGGTAGGTTATCATGGGGGCACCCGCCAAAGAGGAGGAGCCTGGAGCGCCGACAAGGGACGCCAGAAGAGGAGGATCTGCTGCTCTGTGCAAGTATGACATGCAGGGCTGTGGATAAGGGGGTACCACCAGTCCTCCTGTAGGGGGCCCAAGCCAGCAGGGGGGGCCCAGGCAGCTGGGTGAATCAGATGTGGGCAGGGAGGGTGATTGGCAAGGGGAGGTGGCAAATACTGGAACCGATTCCCTGTATGGCTTTCTCTGCAGCAGCTGACAGCCAGCTTCTTCTCTTCTCCCTCCATTGGCTTTCAACTGATGCAGAGAGAGCCATATGGGAGATTGATCCCGATAATTGCCTCCCGCTGCATCCCTGTGCACCATATGTTTCCCCCTGCTGCCCAGGCCCCCCCTGTGTGCCCCCCCAGTGCTGGCAGAGTCCCTCCACTCCTTTCAAGCGGCAGCTGCAAGCCCGCAATAGCATCCTTCCAAGATGGAGAGGTGGCAGAAGGGTCCAGTAGATATGTCCCATTTACCAGGTACTTCCTTTCCTGAATGAACACAATGAATGATCGATCACTCATTGTGTTCATTCATTAACTGTGTGGTGTTGTTTTTTGGGGGGGGGCCCTGTTAGGTTGGCTGTATGGGTCCCCGTGGTTTCAAACAGCAGCTCTGATGACATGTTTGTTATTTTAGTAAAAAAAAAATGAACGTTTAGTCTGGGTTCACACTAATGCGGTGCAGGACACTACATGTAATTCACACAGGAATCACACCGCATTCCTGTGCGAATTACATGCAATGTCTGCGTGGTGAGATATGAGCCATACATTTTGTATGGCTGAAATAGCCTCACATCCACACTTGATTCGCATCGCATAGGTGTTCTCACCCATGTAATGTGATTTCTGGCAATCGCATCGAGTTTTGTGATCTGTTTCAGGGTGTCATTAATTTAACATTGACGCACGCACCAGATTTCATGAATGTTTCAAAAGGGGTCAAATATGCATACATCATACATACTGGGGGGGGTACAACTGGAGGAATCAATGGTGAAGGATCTGGGAGTTCTGGTAGATCACAAGCTTAATAATGGCATGCAATGCCAAGCTGCGGTTTCTAAAGCGAGCAAAATCCTCTCTTGTAATGAGCAAAATCCTCTCTTGTATTAAAAGAGGTATAGACTCCAGAGAGAGAGATATCATTCTACCCCTGTACAAATCATTAGTAATATGCTGTTCAGTTTTGGGCACCAATTCACAAAAAGAACATTGGGGAACTGGAGAAAGTACAGAGAAGGGCAACCAAACTGATAAGAGGCATGGAGGAGCTCAGCTATGAGGAAAGATTAGAGGAACTGAATTTATTCTCTCTTGAGAAGAGGAGATTAAGGGGGGGATATGATCAACATGTATAAATACTTCAGTGGTTCATATAGTGAACTCGGTGTAGAGATGTATTCACCCTGAGGTCATCACAGAGGACAAGGGGGCACTCTTTATATCTGGAGGAAGAAAGAAATTTAATCACCAAACACAGAAAGGTTTCTTCACGGTGAGAGCTGTGAAAATGTGGAATAGACTTCCTCAAGAGTTGGTTCTCGCCAGCTCAGTGGATTGCTTTAAAAAAGGCCTGGATTCTTTCCTAGATACACAGAATATAACTGGATACTAACATTTATAGGTAAAGTTGATCCAGGGAATATCCGATTGCCTCTCGGGGGATCAGGAAGGAATTTTTTTCCCTGCAGGAGCAAATTGGATCATGCTTTATTGCGGTTGTTTTTGCCTTCCTCTGGATCATCTGTGGGTATAGGATTATAACTTTTTTTTTTTTGTTTTTTAGTGGTTGAACTGGATGGACTTTTGTTTTTTTTTTAGCCAGACTAACTATGTAACTATGATGCGATTGTAATGCGGTGTGGGAAATGCACAGGATTTGCAACGTTGCACGCACTGCATTAGTGTGAACCCAGGCTCCATGTCGTGTCAAGGTTTGACAAAAAGAAAAACTTGACAGCTGATTGGTTTCTAGGCAGAGCGGCATTGAGGAAGCACATGACTTCATCTGTGTGAAGATTATTATACACTATACATTGTGACTGCACTATCTGCTTTAGATCTACCATCATCTATATCAGGGGTCCTCAAACTGTGGCCCGCCGAGGACATTTATCCAGCCCGCCGGGCAGGGGCGTATCTGCCGCGAGGCAAGGGACTAGGGTTTATTTTAGCAGGTCGGGAGAGCTCGGCAGGGCTCGGGCGGGAGGCAGGAGGGCGGGATCAGCAATTCTAGAACAGGGGAAGGTGGGCTCGGCTTATGAACCCGCACCACTCACCTGGCCTCTCTGCAGCCAGCCGGCCATCTATTCTGATCAGTGCATGCAACCGTCACAGCCGGAGGGCGGAGCCTAGAGCTGACCATGAAGAGGGGGAGTAAGAGAGTAGACTCTATCGCTGCATGTCGGGTATCACGGCCACGGACCCTAGATAAGTGCAATAGATGATCAATCTCCTCCCTCTCTCTTTCCCCCCTCTCTCCTCTCTCCTTCTCCCTCCCCCCTCCTCTCTCTCACCCTCCTCTTTCTCTTTCCCCGTTCCCCCCTTCCCTCTCCTCTCCCCCCCCCTCTCTCTCCCCTCCTTATCTCCCCCCCCCTCTCTCTCTTTACATTGTACACAGATCTGACCCAACAAGGTGTCCTGCATTTACTGTATATTTCGCTCCATAAGACACACTTGGGGGGAAATGTCTGTGTGTCTTATGGAGTGACCGGCCCAGTATTCCCGCCGCCGTTGTATGTTCGCAGTCTCTGGTCATCTCCTGTACTGTGTCCGCAGTCTCTGGTCATCTCCTGTACTGTGTCTGCAGTCTCTGGTCATCTCCTGTACTATGTTCGCAGTCTCTGGTCATCTCCTGTACTATGTTCGCAGTCTCTGGTCATCTCCTGTACTGTGTCCGCAGTCTATGGTCATCTCCTGTACTGTGTCTGCAGTCTCTGGTCATCTCCTGTACTGTGTCTGCAGTCTCTGGTCATCTCCTGTACTGTGTCTGCAGTCTCTGGTCATCTCCTGTACTATGTCCGCAGTCTCTGGTCATCTCCTGTACTATGTCCGCAGTCTCTGGTCATCTCCTGTACTATGTCCGCAGTCTCTGGTCATCTCCTGTACTATGTCCGCAGTCTCTGGTCATCTCCTGTACTGTCCGCATTTGTTCATAGTTTTTTTTTTTTTAAACTATAGTCCGGCCCTCCAACGGTCTGAGGGACAGTGAACTGGCCCCGTTTAAAAAGTTTGAGGACCCCTGATCTATATAGTGCACGGTCTGCCCAATTTGATACAAACTAAAGGTGTTGTTTAGATGTGTCCTCTATAGTTTTAATAAATCTAAAGAAGAATGTACAATCAGATTGCTTAATGTATAGCCAGCTTTAGGATCACCATGTTACAATATGATCATAGAATTTTTGTAAAATCAACTTTAGATTTACAAAAAAATATGCATTATAAGCACCTACCCAATCTACTTAATTGATTTGTATCCAATTAGGCAGGCAATTTCACTAGATAGTTGGTAGATCTAAAGGAGATTATTATGTACAGTATGTAGTGAGATTTGCTATGATTTCAGAGTAAAACTTCTGCCTAGAATTAAATGCCACAAGACACCTGCTGGTACATGTATTATCCATTAAACCAGCTTCTCTGTTTCTTTCTAAAACTAGTTTCACTGGGGTTTATTTACTAAAGCTTAATGCACGGTATTTACTAAAGCTGGTTCACTCAGAATCTTGTGCACTTCTCCATAGAAACCAATCAGATTCCGAGTTTTATTGCTACAGCTTAATTGAACAAGCTGAGGTTAGAAGCTGATTGGCTACCATGCACAGGTGTACAAGATTCTGAGTGAACCAGTTTTAGTAAATAAACCCCACCGTGTAGCTAGGGGCCTGACTTCGGGACTAAGCCTTTTCAGCTTTTGTTCCACTATCCAATGAGAGTGCCCTTATTGGCCACTGAGGCCACTAAGACCCTATAAACAAATCTGACAAGTTCCTTTTAATGCAGTGTTGTGTTAATCTGGTGTATGACAGTTTACTGAGAAGGGCCAATAGAGATCAGAGAATAATAATGTGGAGATCAGTGCCTGCACTCACCATAGGTTGGGGATTCGATAAGAGAAGCTGCTGTTCTAGGCTTCATATGAGGAAGTATTACAGGGCCCTGAAATAACAATACAATTTACTAGTCATCCTTTTTATTACTGAAAGAAAAAAATCTAAATGGCTATACTGACAGCTGAGGATTGTTCTTTTGTCCTTGGCATTTGTTGTAACATACCACTGGCTGTGTGAATACATGCGGATCACTTGTTTGCTTTTGCATGATCTTGCTTTCAATCTGCGTATTTTTGTCAATTATTAGTCTGCTTCTTTTCTGAGTTCGCCAGATAGGTCGGGCAGCCAGCTCAGGCACTACCAGCTATATCAATGAAAGAAAAAGATGTAATGACAAACAGCAACACAATAAGTACAATATAAATTAGCTTGTTTATATGCAAGTCATAGCTCATATAGTTTACTTAGTATTGAAAATAGTTATTGACAAATCATACATTAATTGCCAGTTTACACCACAAAAACGCACTTTGGATGTGTTCCGGATGTGTTTTTGCTTACAGTTCACACTGCACTCCATTCTGGTGCGTTTTTTATAAATTTTGCTGTGTACAGTTCTATGAAGATAAAATGCAGAATATTATACTTTTTTTTCTGCACTGAAGCTTACTGGAACTGACTGCACCGGTGTGAACTAGTGCCATTGGAATACATGGAAAACTTTAAGGAATTTTTTGACCAGCAGGAGCGAATTGGATCATGCTTTACTGGGTTTTTTGCCTTCCTCTGGATCAACTGTGGGTATAGGATTATAACTTTTTTTTTTTTCTGTGGTTGAACTAGATGGACTTTTGTCTTTTTCAACCAGACTATGTAACTATGTGCATTCTTTTTTTTTTTTTTAATGCAGAAAAAAATGCACTGGACTGCATCTGGTGTGAACCAACCCTTAAAACAGACCAAGGGTGAAAAAAGATTCTGTACTCTTTGCAAACTAACAGCAGCCATTTTTTTTGTATAAAATGCAGGAAAAAGTTCACGTCAAAAGAATCATGTCAACAGAAACAGCAAGAAGATGTAACTAGAGAGAAGTAGAGAATTCAGGTGACTAGATCAGAGAAGCAAAGGCTAATGTGATGCAAACAAAAATTGTTCATATTCTAGTACTGGTAAAATGACCAATGTAAAGCCTAGTACACGCTGAGACTGATCATCTGATTTTCCACTTCAGTGCATATCATGATGTAGTCGGAATGGTATTGACTTGTAAGGTATTTCTCAGCCAACAAAGGCAAATGTAGGCAAAAATAGCTATGTACTAGCGTAGTAGAAGTGTAGGATCGTTTTATGCTTCTGATCATGCAGGTTTTTTTATATTTTATTATTTCCATATGATAACCTTACACTTTAAACAAAAATTGGATGTTGTGTTGTCATATGATAAAAATTTTCTAGTTTGCACCATCTATTTTTGTTATCCAAAAAGTGGGAACTGGCTGTCAAAAACACTATACTAACTATCAGATAATCGACCGATCGTTCCTTGTATGGAGATTTTCCTATGTGTACAGGCCAAAAGTTTATATATATGCAAGTCATACACAAAGAGCTATGTACATTTGCTTCCGTGTGGGGGATTTCACAAGTTCACTCTAGTCTTAGATACCCTCCGTTCAACTAACAAATTATTATTATTATTATACAGGATTTATATAGTGCCAACAGTTTGCGCAGCGCGTAACAAATGAGATAGCGAGTCATACTGGAAAATTATATTTTTCATTTAACTTTGCATCCAATCAATTTCAGGCACTATTCAGGTATTCTAACAGCCGTGACTGTCAGCTGTCAAATTACAGTAGCTGGCATTGGCGATTCATCCATTCATGCTATTTAGCATAGATGGGGAATCAAGTGATTTCTCTTGTTCAACCCCAAAATTTTCAAGTGCAGGACTAGTTTAAGATGAATTATTATCATCTTAAAGACTGTTATAATATCCTTTTTTTTCTTTTGCTAAAAGATAAATATATGTTATAACAAACTGCAATTTCTCCTGGTAGGGCTGTGGTTTGTAATTTTACATGGTATGCAGCTGGAGCCTGCTAGAGCTACCTTCCAATTTTTCTATGTACTTTATATGCAGCTTAAAGGGTTGTTCACCTTTACCAAAAAAACTGCCTATGCTGATAAGGGACATCTCTAGAAATAAACAAACTGTGCAGCTTTGACCAAAGTTCAATAATACCCTTGCTATAGCCATAGGCCAGCTATGGTACACTATATTGCCAAATGTAATGAGACACCCCTCCAAATCATTGCATTCAGGTGATCCAATCACCTCCATGGCCACAGGTGTATAAAATCAAGCACCTAGGCATGCAGACTGCTTCTACTAACATTTGCAAAAAAATGGGTCGCTCTCAGGAGCTCAGTGAATTCAAGCGTGGCACCATGATAGATTGTTACCTGTGCAATAAGTCCATCCGTGAAATTTCCTTTGTTTACTTTGCACTCCTGTGACCCAGAATCACAGAAGAAAGATGTCACAGAGTCGCTCCAGTCTCTGGATGTATCCCAACAATAATGTTGAAGTCCACCCAGATGCCCGGACCAGTAGCTGTCTCAGCCTCTCAGCACTCCACTGAGAGTCTCAGCCAGCCGCTCCTGCCTTTTCCACAGCCCTGCGCTCATGTCAGCACTGATGGGGCATAGCACAGAGCATTGACTGACAGTCATCGCTTTATGCTGAGTGGAGACTGAGAACTGAGCGATCAGCAGTCATGTGATCGCTCAGTTTTCAGACTTCAATCTAGTCAAAGACAGCTGCAGGGGGAGTGTGTGTGTGCTTTTCTTTTATTCCTGCTCTTCTCCTTTAACCCCTTCGCACCGAGTGTACGCAAATTTACAGCCCCACTGGACTGGGCTTTTTTCTGTGGGCCCACTAATTTGCGTACCTAAGTGCTGGGAGCATGCCACACAGCGCACTACCAGCACAGAGATCGGGGTCTCACTGCAAGCCCTGGGTCCCGTTCTAACGATCAGGACCCGGAACTCCTGATTCCGGGTCACCTGATCGTTGTGATAGCCTCTGATTGGCTATCACAGTGATCAGTCACTGTGAAGCCCGCCCCAATGTTTTTTCTCTCTCTGAATGGAGGAGAGAGATACATTGTATCCTTCTCTGTTCTTTCAGAGAGAAAAAAAAAAAGTGTGTGTAAAATAAAAATAAATAAATATATTGATGATAAAGAAATAAATTGTTTTTAAAAATACCTAGATCAAGGTTTGATCTAGGTCAGTGCCAGGGTTAGTGTTTGGGTCAAGGTAAGGGTCAGGGACAGTATCTTTTTTTTTTTTTGGTCGGGATTTTTTTTTTAACTTTTTAAATTATTATCAGTGTCTGTTAGTGGCAGGATAAAAAAAAAAAAAAAAAAAGCAAAATGCACAGTGTTGTTTCTGGGCCGTACTATAGGTACAAACAACTAAAATACACATACGTGGTATCGCTGCGATTCACGGGAGCAGAAAAATTATTTAGGGTTGTTCTTTGGTGTTAGGTTATGGTAGTAGCAAGAAATATACAGGTACATGTAAAAACTTTTTTTTTGTAATACTATTTTGGGACAGTTTTCCTTTGATAATAATAATAATAATAATAAAAAAAAAAGAATCAGGAGATATCCATTACCATTTACCACCAAATGAAAGCCCAATTTGTCCTGAAAACAAACGTGATATAATCCACCTGGATGCACAAAGTAGTTGTGATGATATATACAGTTTTGCTAACACATGTCAAAGTTGCAAAATATATATATAGGTGGAAAGTAATTTAATTCTTACTATGATGCAAGTGGAATGCCACTCTTAAGTACACTAAGGACTACAAGCTAAACAAATGTTACTGGGCCATAACTTACACCCATGCTTTTTATGGGACATGTCACCTGCACACCTCGTACATGTACTTAAAGTGGTTGAAAATCACATTTCAGCACATTTATCTGTAGTGTTTACTTGTCTCTCCAAAGACACAGCAGGGCCGGATCTGGCCTCTCTGATCTGCAGTAAAAAAAAAGTTAGAGGGCATGATGCCAACACTGTGTGTGAGTCACTGACAGTCTGTCACACAATATCACCACCTGGGAAACACTATTATGTATCAGGCTGTCATTGGTTTAGGGTGATTAAACAGCTGTACCCCCTTATATCAGATGTACCTATCAGAGTCCCCATTTACATCAGCTGTCCTCATCAGAGTGCCCCCATCAGAGTACCCCCTTATATCAAGGTCCCCATCAGTGTGCTCCCATATATCAGGTGCCCATTAGAGTATCCCCTTACATCAGATGTCTCGATCAGAGTGCCCCCTTACATCAGGTCTCAAAATCAGAGTGCTTTCTCACATCGGTGACCCCATCAGAACACCCCCTTACATCAGTGTCCCCATCAGAACACCCCCTTACATCAGTGTCCCCATCAGAGTGCCCCCTTACATTTGATAAGTTATTCCCATCAGTGTGCCCCTTACATCAGTGTCCCCATCACAGTCCCCCCTTACATGGATTGTCCCTATCAGAGTGCCCCCTTTAACAACTGTCTGCATCAGACTGACTCATGGATCTGTGAATGCACTCTGAGACCTGGGGGGGCATGACTAAAATTTGGGGGGCACGGCCCACCCTAGCATCCCCCTAGATCCAGCCCTTGCTCTGAGTGTCATTTCTCTCTGGTGTTTAGTTCCTCTGTCATCAGCATGTGTCACTTTTGACAACTTGTTGCAACACCAGAGATAAAATGGTGATGGGGAGGAGAGCTCAGGACACAGCTTGTCTATTCACAATACCGATCTGCATCACTCCTTAGTTCCTTTGCTGTGTGTGAAGGGGGTGTGTTCCTTTCCTCCAATCAGCTCACAAACTGTACAAAGGCTCTAACTGCAGCTCCCCACCCCCTCCTCTGTACTACTGACAGATGCAGATGCATTTGATCTAAATCCAGCACTTTTGAAGGGATGTAGAAAAGAGAAGACTGTAGATAAACAAGTAAAACTTATGTAGGAAGATATGTTTCATTTCTCTGTATCACTTGATGCTATTCACTTCACTGGGTATATGAGAGGGTTTACAACCACTTTAAACTGTACAGCGGAAACACATAAGAACAAACCTATCTTTACTACAGTCTGATATAATACAGTCTTTTTATACAACACCTCCAAATAATGGATTCTGAAATATGAGCAGAGAAAGAACACCAGAGTGTGCTGACATGGCATAGCATGTGGCTTGAGAAGATTACACATCCTGCAAAAGAATGTGTTGTGATGTCATGGTCTATTTACTGTGTACATTAGAGAGAAGTCCAGGAGGCCATTAATAAACGTTTATTGATTTTGACAGGACACACCTGAAAGCTATACTAACCATAAAAATAACAGCAGAAGTGTACCTTAGATTGTACGCCCCTATAGGGTTAAGGACTGATGTGAATGTATAATATATATGTAAAGTGCTGCGGAAGTTGACGGCGCTATATAAGTACTTAAAATAAATAAATAAATAGGTGTAGAGAAAAGAACAGAGCAGGCAGATGTGAGATTATGACGTAATACCTGTGGAGAACGCAGCAGTGGAGATACTTGTTGGGGTGATGGCATTTCTGGTGCCCCTTCTAAAAAGACAGAAAGTCAGCTTGATTTCAGTACTTCTAACTATAAACAGGAGAATTTAGTGGCTTCTTTACAATATGGGAAATCTTCTTGTCCCCCTCTCACTACAAAGTCAGCAATCAATATCCATAGCTTTTCCTTGATTGGCTGGTGTCCTTAATACTTATTACAAATTTACCTTACTATAGGAATTAAATAATTGTACAACATTACATTGCTGGTAGTAGAAAGTAACACATTGTTAAGGAGATGTGAAAGAGGTTCTTCTCATTGGCGACAAAGCGGAGAATTGTATCATTACCAAACATAGGGCAGGATAAAAGATTGGGTCTTGCTTAGTATGACCAATTGGTGTAGGGATTATAATTAAAATGTTTGTCACAGTTGTACACTGTAATGTGCACACAATGACCTAATCAGCCTTCCTTGTCATTATAATTCTCACCAGTCAATGCAAGACCTTGTCAAGCTTCCAAGAGCATTGTGCTGTTATCATCTATGTTACATAAACATACATTTGATGGCAAGCGCCTCCATGTTTGGTTAGATTGTACAAAAATAAGATGTAATTAAATGTGTCAATTCAATCAATCAACATATATGATTTGGGGGGCAAGCATCTGAAAGGATTAATGGGGGGTTCTGTTAACTTAAAACCAGAGGGATGCATTTGCTCCCAATTCAAATTTTTCAAATTTGTTTTCATGGCTGCTAAGCAAAGTTTAGCAAAAGCATCAAATCTGGCTATTCCAACAGAACAGTTAAATGAAAATGTCTTGGAACCTCGGTTCTGGACAAAAGTCCTTAAACTTCTACAATCATTATTAACCTGTCCCATCCCATGTCCTGTTGGCATATCCCGTGGAATGTCCTGCTACATCTGAAATCACTGGTCCTCATTAAAAAACAATTTAAACTGGCTACGTATGTACTACTGGCGGCAAAACAAACCATAGCAAAAGCTTGGAAACAACAGTTCATACCCTTTACAGAAGTCATCCGCATCTTGGATTTCTTTTTCATTAATGAAAAGCTCTCCAGCATCCTTTTAGATACACATGAGAAATGTCTTAAAATATGGATCAAAGATGCCTATCCTACTATGGCAACAGCCAGTTACACAATGCTATTAACATCGAGGGCCCAGGGCCCAGGCTCACGTACGTTTGATGTCCCCTCCAACTTCTCTCTCTCTCTCCCATCTTTTCTTTTTATTTTCTAGACTCTTCCGTAGGGATCATTTGTGATTTGTTCTTATGCATTTTTCATTCTGTTTCTTGAATAGTGCATTTTATGCATTGATGTCTACTTTACCAACGCCTGATTCCTCAATCAGAGCATATGGCTCCTTTGTTGTTACTTATGCTGTTCTTCCTTTGATGTAACATGATCAACGAACTGTTTTGATACACCATAAGCCTTGTTTTTGTTACAGTTTATATATATGTACAATCGCCTTGGTTTGTATGCTATTGATCTCATGTATCTGTTTGTAAACATGACAGCGGTTATCATGTATACCTAAAACATTGTTTCACTAAAAATTTATTGAAAGAAAAATGTATGATACCTGATCAATGAGGAACTTTCTGTGATATTATATGACTCTGTGCCTGCATTTCAAAAGGCCTGTACACCATGGATAACTCACTATGGGGTGGATTTTCTATAGGAAAATAGATTGCACTCTGCAAGTGCTGTTGCTCCAGAGCTTAGTAAATGAGGGGAAGCTCTGTTGACTTCCATCATCCAATCGTGTACAAGCAAAAATGCATTTTTTTTTAAATTCTCTTTGCATGTGATTGGATATTTTTTGTCAAGTGAAGTTTTCCCTCATTTACTATGCTCTGGACCAACTACATTTGCAAAGTACAGTCTATTTGCCTTTAGTAAATGAACCACTATATGTCTCCAAATTTTGACAATACATTACTCACTATCTGATACGCTAAGGAGCTTGTAATTAGCAAGTCTGCACCACCCCCGGTCTCCTACTTTGTTTCCCACTCCTTTCTTTTTCTTGTTACTCCATCTATCTTTCATTTCTTCACACTTCTGTACTCTGATTCTTTCCTACCCTCTCCCCACCATTGTTCTCTTGTTCTACCTAGGCACTTTTGTTGCTTTTAAGTAGACCAATGAATGCAGGTTCATAAGCCCAGGTACACCGGCTGTTACCAAATTTCAGTGTGCATTATTTCTTGGTTTAGTATGATATTTTCAAATGCAATATGTTTGTATACTATATATTCTTTTGTAAAAGGCTGTTATGCTGATTTTGGAAGGACCTGTAACCTTTGGACAGAAGTGCTTCTTTTAATTTTGAAAAACTCAGTAAAAAGTCTATTGTTACAAAAAGTATGTCTGTCTGCCTGAAGTTAGAAAACCACACCTTGTATTATGCCATAGCAGTTATGCCCTTGTGTAACATGTTTTATTTCCCCTTTTTTATCAGTAAACTGCAGCAACCATTTCAGTCTTGTGGTTTATGTGTCTTAAGACTCTTTAGAAAATTATACAATAGAGTAATAGAGTTCATAGAAATAATGCATTAGTATATATGAAAAAGTAGTAAGGTTACCATATTGATTGTGACTATATAAACCCATGGACTGTCACAAATTCACAAAATCATCAAGCTGCAACAGCACTTTAAAGCTTGCCATATACAGTGAAGGAAATATATATTTGATCCCCTGCTGATTTTGAATGTTTAAAGATTTTGAACTTACAAAGAAATTATCAGTCTAAAAATCGAATTGTAACACTGAGAGACAGAATAGCAACAAATGCATGTCTAACAAATTATGCACTGATTTGCATGTTTATGAGGGAAATAAGTATTTGATTCCCTATCATTCAGCAGGATTTCTGGCTACCAGGTGTTTTTCATACAGGTAACAAGCTGAGATTAGAATCAGTCTCTTAAAGGGAGTGCTGCTAATCTCATTTTGTTACCTGTATAAAAGACACCTGTCCACAGGAGCAATCAAACAATCAGATTCCAAACTCTCCACCATGGCAAAGACCAAAGAGCTGTCCAAGGATGTCAGGGACAAGATTGTAGACCTACACAAGGCTGGACTGGACTACCAAACTATCACCAAGCAGCTTGGTAAGAAGGTGACAACAGTTGGTGCAATCATTCACAAATGGAAGAAACACAAAACAACTGCCAGTCTCCCTAGGTGTGGTGCACCATTCAAGATCTCATCTCGTGGAGTGTCAATGATCATGAGAACAGTGAGGAATCATCCCAGAACTACACGTGAGGATCTTGTCAATGATCTCCAGGCAGCTGGGACCACAGTCACCAAGAAAACAATTGGTAACACACTACGCTGACAAGGATTGAAATCCTGCAGTGCCCGCAAGGTCCCTCTGCTTAAGAAAGCACATGTCCAGGCTCATCTGAAGTTTGCCTCTGAACATCTGAATGATGCAGAGGAGGACTGGTTGAAAGTGTTGTGGTCAAATGAGACCAAAATCGAGCTCTTTGGCATCAACTCAACTCGCCGTGTTTGGAGGGGAGGAGGAATGCTGCCTATGACCCCAAGAACACCATCCCAACTGTCAAACATGGTGGTGGAAACATACTGCTTTGGGGGTGTTTTTCTGCTAAGGGGACAGGACAACTGCACCGCATCAAAGGGACGATGGACGGGGCAATGTACTGTCAAATCTTGGGTGAGACCCTTCTTCCCTCAGCCAGGGAATTGAAAATGGGTCATGGATGGGTGTTCCAGCATGACACTGACCCAAAACACACGGCCAAGGCAACAAAGGAGTGGATCAAGAAGAAGCACATTAAGGTCCTGGAATGACCTAGCCAGTCTCCAGACCTTAATCCGATTGAAAATCTGTGGAGGAAGCTGAAAGTTAGAGTTGCCAAATGTCAGCCACCAAACCTTAAAGACTTGGAGAGGATCTGCCAAGAGGAGTGGGCCAAAATCCCTCCTGAGGGGTAAAAACATGCCAATCGCACGTTCCTATTATTTTCTATGGGAGCTCCAAAACATTTTTGAGCTTCTGGCGTTCTGCTTTAAGCAACTTGGCATAGAGATGTGAACCATCTCCATAGAGTAATATTGATTTCCCCCCCCGAGCTTTTTGGAGCTTTGTGCTTCACGCTACAAAATGCTTAGATACAGATTGGTTTATTATAAAGCCTAAGTTTACCTAAAAAAAAAAATACAAAATAGGACCCCCACTTTGTCTCAGCAGTTGACAGCAGAAAGGAGGACAGAACTCCTCCTGCACAAGGGGAGGGACCTGAACGTGGCGCTGTGAGTGGTTTATGCTCCAGGCACCCACCACCTATGTAACATGCCAACAAAGACAGCCAGCACCCATTTTCCTAGAGCTTACCTGGGGGGGGGGAGAGTCCTGTGGCCATGGAACTGGGGCGGCCTCAGTGTCTCGGCGGTCGGATGGTCCCGGTGATGGCAGGCTGAGTCGGAGGCCCCCGATGGAGTTGGGCAGTGGACGGCCAGTGGTTGTTGGCGGCCGTAAAGTGCCCAGGAGTTCCGAGTCTCCAGCGGGCCGGCAGCAGGAGGCGGCGGCTGGGAGTACCCAGGTGACTGAACACTCCTCCCCCTTGTGTCATGTGACAGGTGTCAAGCCTTAAAGGTCTAGGAGTGATGGGAGAGGCTCCACGGATGAAGAGGAGACAGGGCACTGGAGGGATCCCCCCAGGTGCTGAGCTATAAAATCCAGGAGACCTGGAGACCCCCCCATATCACAGTGAATAAACAGAGTCCCCTCACAGGTGTTCAAACAAGTTTGGCTGAGCGACCACAGCTGGAACTGAAGAGCTAACAGGGTCTGAATGACCTGGAATGGTCAGTTCGGAGGGAGATGGTGAGTTGCTGTGAGCAATGACAGGACATTTAAATCCTTGTTGTATCTGATGCTTGTGTATTAAATCTAATACATACCTGAGTTTTGTGGGTGACTGACTGGGTATTCTGGCCCCAAAAGTAATTGAATAGGGGTGGTAAAAATTACTAGAGAAAAGGAAAAAGGGACTTTTCTTTCTGAGGACGATATTATTGCATTCTAATAGATAACCTGTTGAAGGGATGTACAGGTGACCATCTATGTGACAGCCCTTGGAAGTCTGTGATAATAGTAACAAGAGAGCCGAGCAGAGATGAAAAGTAAACCAGCTAAAGGAGGGGAAGTAAAAAACCCCCAACTGAATGCAAATGCCAGTATAATAAAAAAATACATGCCTCCTCAGGAGAAAAGTCCGGCAAATCGAATCCAGGAAAAATATCAAGAAGGTACTAGAAAATTGGATGGAGATCAATCGAGACTGTCAATCGAGTCCCAGAAAGGGAACCAGACCAGCGAATCAATAAGCATGGACAGTGTCATGGAGCAAAGTGTCACGGAACAACAAGGAGCCATGTCATAAATTCCTACAAAAACCGAAATGGCGGTAATGTTTGTAAAACTAGAGATGTCCATGAAAAATGAGATGGGGACATTACGCAATGATTTGGGTAGGATACTAACGAAAGTAGAAGAAGTAGACGGGAGAATGGAGGCACATGCTCCAATTATTAAGAAATTAGAAGTGCAGGTTGAGGAGATGCGTAGAGAACAGAGAAAGTTCTCCTTTAAATTAGAAGACCAGGAGAACCGGGATAGAAGAAATAATCAAAGGATCCGGGATCTACCAGAAGAACACAGAGAGGATCTAAGGGAGAAAATAAGGAGAGTGTGTAATCCAATAATGGGAAGACCAGTGACTGAAAATCGAGAGGGTACATAGGATTAGACGGCCACAAGGAGTTCTGCGAAAAGCCCCAGAGATGTGATAGTTCGATTTCATCTCCTAGATTGTAAGTTCCAAGGATCAGGCCCTCCTAACCCTCTTGTATTGAACTGTATTGTTGCTGTATTGTCTCCCTTTATATTGTAAAGCGCTGAGCAAACTGTTGGCGCTATATAAATTCTGTATAATAATAAAAATAATCACTATGAAGACAGAGAAAGAATATGGCAAAGTTTGTGGGACACTACCGATATAAAGTACAAGGAAACAAAGTTGCTTATTTTTGCTGACATTGCTCCAGAGACACTGGCTAGAAGAAGATCCTTGAAACCGCTGCTGGAGCATATGAGAGAGAAAAAAGTTCAATAGAACTGGGGATTTCCAGCTTGCCTGATCAGATGGAAAGACGGAAAATTGGCAAGGCTGAAGTTCCCAGAAGATCTCAGTGATTTTTGTGAGAAGTTAGACTTACAGAAGATAGACCTTGAAGGGTGGTCAGAGAGGTTTAAGGAGGGCAGGGGTTGAGAAATTGGCAGCGGGCAGCTAGGAAGAAGAGGTAGGGGGGAGTGGTGAGGAAAGGGTGGGTTGGAGAGAGAGGGAGTAAGGGGATGGGAGAGGAGGAGTATCCTTAGGTGTACTCTGGTATGTTACCCCCCTCTTCTTCTTTTTTTTTTCTCTCTCTCTCTCTCTTTGGCCCATCCCCCACTGCTCTCCCCCCGGCTGCATCACGGGTCGCTTTGCCCTTGGTCCCTTTCTTCCCAGCTGAGATTGCCGGGTGGGAGGGACGGAGCGATAGGGGGGGTTATGGGTTGGCGGATAGCCTGGAGGTCAGACATGCTGTCAAACTCCAATCAGATCAATGATACAAGCTAGGGATTGGAGTGGGCGTGCATGTTTTGAGTCTCACTCCAAATTAGGAATCACTAGTGGATATAACTCACGAAAGATTCCAGGGCAATATGTGGGCCATGAAGGTTTTGGGGGTAGGATGGGTCGGAAGTAGGGTGGTGGGGGGAGAGGAATGGTGGGAGGGAGGGGGGGGGAATGTCCACACCTTAAGTTGTCTGTGTTTGGAAAAGTGGATAGGGTGGTGTAATAACATCAATAATGAGCTTGATTAAGTATATGACTTACAATGTGAAAGGATTAAACTCACCAACAAAAAGGCATAAGATACTTAGGGAAATACACCAACACTCCATCGATGTAGTGTTTCTACAGGAGACACGTATAACCCATCATATATATATATATATATATATATATATACAAAGTACTATCCTATGTGGTTCTATGCTGATTCCTCAGTTAAAAGGGCTAAAGGAGTAGCAATCGGGTTTTCAAAAAATGTTAGTTTTTACCCCAGAGGGGAGACTGGAGGACCCTTCTCTCAAGGGAAAATTACAAGGATTTAAATATACTCTACCTAACATCTATTGTCCGAATAAAAATCCAGTAACATTCTTGGAGGGCATGTTAAGAAAACCGTCTGAATTTAAAAAGGGTAGTCTGGTTGTGGCAGATTTTAATTTGTGTCTGGATCCACAGTTGGATATGTCATCGGGTACACAGAGAGAGGGTGGCAGGAAATTAAAATTTCTGAAGAGGCAATTATATCAATATCAATTGATGGATACTTGGAGAGTGAAACATCCAAGAGAAACAGATTACACCTTCTTCTCTTTAGTACATGGAATGTATTCAAGACTGGATTATATTATGATTGAGCACAGACAATTGGAGTCATTGGTGAGCTCCAACATAGAGGTTATGTCCATTGCTTATCATCCTCCTCTCACAGTGAGGCTGCGGGTAGGAGGGGATCAGGATAGGACAAATACCTGGGGTTAAATGAGACGCTTATACAAGATCCTAAAATAGAGAAACGGTTAAGGAAGGATATTGAGCAATTCTTTGAGCTCAATGAGACTGAGGACGTTTCTGCGGCTATAATTTGGGAGAAACATAAAGCATGTATTAGGGGAATATTGACTGTGATATGAGCTAAAAAAAAAAGAAAGAACGGGGGGAAAAAATAAAGAGGGTGATGGATGAGCTTTATAAGTTAGAACAGTCACATAAAAAGAAATTAGGTTCAGATTTATACCAAAAAATAATTATTAAAAGAGAAGAATTAAAAGACTTTATGGAACAGGAGTCGAGAAGGATACTCAATAGGGTATCAAAAGAAAGATATCAGTGGGGGAATAAACCTGCAAAATATTTAATGAGGAGGTTAAAGGAAAAAAAAATCTAAAAATTTTATAAATAAAATTCAAGATGGTAAAGGAGAACTAGTGTACGCCACTACTGATATCGCTAGCAGGTTCCATAGTTATTATAGTAAGTTATATGATGTGAGCTTCAGAAACCAAAAAGAATTGGAGGATGAAAAAAAGAGAAGTAGACAGAATTATCTAAAGGAGGTCGAGTTGCCAAGAATAGAAGATCAAAAATAGAGGCCATAGAGAGATCTACTACCTATGAGGAAATTATTTTTGCAATTTATCAAACTTGAACATAAACCCCGCAAAGTCAGAAATCTTAAACATCAATATCCCAAATTCAGAGAAGCTGAGTCTACAAAAAGAATTCACAGGTTATCTGGGAATAAAATTGACCCCTTCAATAAAGGGCCTATATTGGGCAAATTATATCCCTTTAATAAATTAAATAAAAGATGAGTTGGGGAGACTTTCCAAGGGAGTAGCTTCCTGAATAGGTCCTATAAACCTGATAAAGATGGTGATTGTACCAAAAATGTTATATAACTTTCACATGCTTCCAGCAAATCTACCAAGGCCTTATAATAAAGGATAATAAAGAAGATGATGCTCAGATTTATATGGGCAAATAAGAGACCGAGAATTCGGTATGAGGTATAGTGTAGGGCTAAAGGGAATGGGGGATTGGGTTGCCTAACTTTAGGAAGATTAGTAGATTGGACAATAAATTCACAAGGGAAAGTTTGGGTAAATATGGAAGGGATTTTGAGTAAGGCACAGTTAGGGAAGATTTTTTAGATACCACATACATTTCGTATATTAAAAACACTAGTTCACTGACAAAGAAAGTTTTAAGTGTTTGGGATATAACATATAAGCAAGGGATGGAAATATAATTGAGTATTGACTCCCCTGGTGGGTACGGAGTATTTCCCCTCAGGGATGGAAAATATTTCCGATAAATGGATTAATGATAAAAATGCACGTTTGAAGGATATTTTGAATAAAGGGAAATTGCACACTTTTCAGGACTTAAAGGAAAAAAAGTTATTTCTAACATTAGATGAGTGGCGGTACTGCCAATTAGGACATTTTGTTGCAATGCTCCCAAAACCATTGAGAACACCGGAGGATATGTATCCATTTGAAAAAATTATTGAATGTAAATGTGGCGCCAAAAAAAATGCACCTTGAGGATATATAAGATCCTTATGGATCTGGAAGGAACTGATCCACCCCCGTTCTTGGGAAAATGGGAAAAGGAGCTTGGAACAGAAGTGAATGAGCAAAAAAGAATAAAACATTCACATTTAAATGAAGGGATAAATATGAGCACAGTGGAAATAAATTACAAATATTTGGTGAGATGGTATGTTACACCAAGTGTGGCACATAAGCAACAAGGGGATGTTTCACCTTTATGTTGGAGAAGTTGTGGGAAAAAGAGAACAATGGCACATACAGTTGTGTTCAAAATAATAGCAGTCAGACATCACTACCCTGATTAATCACTGTTTTTGGTAGAAATGATATTTCTACATGGCAAATAATTTACTTGCAGGTGTAGTAGAGTAATAAAAATCCAACAGACCCAACAGTCATGACATGCATGCTGCTGATTCTGTGTAATTGAATCACTGATTGAAGAGGCATGTTCAAAATAATAGCAGTGTGGAGTTCTATTAGTGAGGTCATTCATTCTTTGAAAAACAGGTGGCAATTATTGCCCTTATTTAAGGAAGGAAGGCAGCAAATGTTGTACATGCTGGTTACAGTGCATTTCTCTCTGAAATTCTGAGGAAAATGGGTCGTTCCAGACATTGTTCAGAAGAACAGCGTAATTTGATTAAAAAGTTGACTGGAGAGGGGAAAACATATAAAGAAGTGCAGAAAACGATAGGCTGCTCAGCTAAAATAATCGCAAATGCTTTAAAATGGCAACCAAAACCTGAAAGACGTGGAAGAAAGCAAAAAACTACCATTCGAATGGATAGAAGATTAGCCAAAATGGCAAGGACTTAGCCAACAATCAGCTCCAGGAAGATCAAAGAAGGTCTAAAGTTACCTGTGAGTACTGTTACAATTAGAAGACGCCTATGTGAAGCCAAGCTATCTGCAAGAAGCCCCCGCAAAGTCCCATTGTTGAAAAAAAGACGTGCTGAAGAGGTTACAATTTGCCAAAGAGCACATTGACTGGCCTAAAGAGAAATGGCGCAACATTTTGTGGACTGATAAAAGTAAGATTGTTTTTTTTGGGTCTAGTGGCCGGAGACAGTTTGTCAGACAACCCCCAAACACTGAATTCAAGCCACAGTACACTGTGAAGACAGTGAAGCATGATTGCACAAGCATCATGATATGGGGATGTTTCTCATACTACGGTGTTGGGCCTATTTATCGCATACCAGGGATCATGGATCAGTTTGAATACATCAGAATACTTGAAAAGGTCATGCTGCCTTATGCTGAAGAGGAAATGCCCTTGAAATGGGTGTTCCAACAAGACAACAACCCCAAACACACCAGTAACCGTGCAACATCTTGGTTCCAGACCAACAAGATTGATGTTATGGAGTGGCCAGCCCAGTCCCCGGATCTTAATCCAATAGAAAACTTGTGGGGTGACATCACAAATGCAGTTTCTGAGGCAAAACCAAGAACTGTGGAATGTAGTCCAATCATCCTGGGCTGGAATACCTGTTCACAGGTGCCAGAAGTTGGTTGACTCCATGCAACACAGATGTACAGCAGTTCTCAGAAACAGTGCTTATACAAATAAATATTAATTACGTGATTCAAAGGAAAGCAAAATCTTCAAACATTTTTCAGTTTATATAGTGAATGTTTGAGTTTGTAAAGAAGAATACAAACACTGCTATTTTCTTGAACAGTTTAATATTCACTTTTCTTCAATTTTTTTAGAGGAACAACACAGATTTGATATATTTTTCTTCAGGTTTTGATTTGGAATAGAATGTGTAGTGTTCCCAATACATTTGTGTATATGGAAATAAAAGCTATTAGAAGGATTTTCAGCTTTATTCACTTTTTGCAACACACTGCTATTATTTTGAACACAACTGTATATGGTGGGATTGCCCAAAAATACAGGTCTATTGGAAGGAAATAATCCATTACATCCAGGAATTATGTGGGATTACCTTACATGAAGACCCATGGACATGTTTATTGTGTAACTTTGAGCATTCAGTGAAACCGTACCAAAACAGGATATTATATCATTTACTCAGTGCGGCTAAGGGCCTGATCCCCAAGTTTTTGCTTGCCCCAGAGCCACCAAGAATAAATTATTTGAATAAACAGAGCTGAAAATATTTATAGGTTGAAGGAGCTATATCATTTGGAGGAGGATAAAATGGAAACATTTAGGAAAAAGTGGAGTGGTTGGTCACATTTTAAAACATCTAAAAGATACCTGGACCTAGTCTGCAGTTCAGGGGGATTTAGGAAAACGTGGAGTGGTTGGTCACATTTTAAAACAACTAAAAGATACCTGGACCTAGTCTGCGGTTCAGGGGGATAGTCTAGAGAGATGACGATAGAGTCTCAGACAGGGAGAGTGGGCTAGAAGTGAAAAGCTCACCGATATAGACAGATAAGTGTAATGAGGAACTGAAATCCGTTAACAGGTGTGGACAGAGGTAATTGGATGGGGGAGCCAGATAGGATGGGCGGGTTTTGGGAAAGGTGCTTTAAAACGGAATTTATGTATTTATAAAATGTGCGTGTATTAGGTTGTTTTATATCTGTATTGAAAAATGTAATAAAAGATATAATACAAAAAATACAAAATAGGCACGAGAGACAATACTTTCCTTCAATGTGATGTGTCCCATTTGATTGTCTTCTAGTTCATTAGAAATCCTCCTCTTCCGATGCCTCCCCCCCCAACCCTGTAATCTTCCGGTGTGGCGTGTCTTAATAGAACGGAGGAGCTGTCACAGCCACTCATCAAGAGAGCCCAACTTTGTCCACCCCTTCTGCCCAGCTCCTCCATAGAAGAATAATTGCATGCAAACGTGCTGAGATATCTTACCAGAAGGTATAGCGATTGGTTCTGCTGGTACTTCCTCCAAATACATTGGAACATCAAGCTCTGAAACCATTTCTGAAGGGACACTGAAGAGAAAAAGAAGGAAAGTCTGTAGGAAAGTACTGAGCAAATGATAACAGAATGTTCCATGAAAATAGAGTGAAGTGGCCTTATATATCATTTCAGTAACATGAAATATAAAACATAATCTCTCTGAGCAAGCAATACGATTAAAGGCAACCTATCAAGATAGACCATGGCTAATACTATTACGGAATATTTTGTAAAAGTGCAAACTCTGGGACTGTAAACCTATTGCAGTTCACATGTTACAAACTTGATCCAGGTCAGTGGTTCATTAATATGCCCATTTAATAAGGCTTGATCCAGCCTTACTTTTTATTGTTTTTTTTACACTTTTTGTAGCAGCCCTGTTGGGGAGTTTTGGTGAAATATCAGGGTTTTCTAAACAGACTCCTGATGTTTCATTTTTGAGAGAGAAAAAGAAGATAAAGGACACAGTCCTCAGTTTTCAACTCTGCAGCCTCAACTACACAGAATGAATGGACAGGAAGAGCTCTGCACTCTGTTAATTTACAAACCAAAGCATTGTAAACACAGTGATCAGTACTGATCATTCACTGTGTTTGTTTAGAAAAGGAAGGGCCCGTATACTGACATATTTACTGGCCCCTTCCCTGCTCTTGATCCTGAAACATCCCCTGCAGCAGCCAGGGGAAGGGGACCGGGGGAGCACACAGAGGGCCCAGACAGAAGAAACAAGAGTAACCTGGACAGGAGGGGTGGCAGGGGCAGCATATACAGTAAAAAAAAATACCCTCCATTTTCCTCCTGCAGCCGCTGAATGCCAATGGGAGGGAGAGGAGGAGAAGCAGGCTTTCAGCGGCTGCAGGAGGAAAACGGAGGGGATCTGTTCCTGTATATACCACCCCTCCTGTCCAGGTGTAAAACCGAATGTGACAGGGAGGTCGAACGGGCCCCATGGAGCACAGGTAGGGTCACTATTGTGACCCCTGAAACTGCACCACTGTATTTTGGGAATACAGATTAGATATATTTGAAGCCATTAGCAATCAGTTACGATCTAAGATATTTCTTATTTAGCCATCCACCAGTTAGTAATTTGCTGTTAAGGCATTTGTTCACAAAACACTGGCAAGAAAAACGTGTTACACTGTTTAACGTTCTCCTTATTTTAATAATATGCTGTAAGTGAATAATCATAACACATGTCTACTGTTACTTTACCCTGGAGTAGGGGAACCTTTAACTTCTGTTACACTTCTACGGGTTTTGTCCACTTGCTCTGAAAAAAAAAAAATAAAAACATAACCCAGAGGATTAAACCATCTTGTTTATGCTTGATCAGGTACGACTCTCTCGGATATACAGTACATTGTGCTATGAGATCATGTCAATGCTCTATTCTAAGTACTGATTTCTTGTACTCTACACCTCTTATGTTTTCTGTGGTTTTCCATCTGATCTTCCTGAAAGACTCCAGAGATTGGCTAATAGGTTTGATGGTACTACTTCCTCTGTAAAACAATTCTTTGAGTGTTTTCTGTACTACAGAGTGCTGTAAAAGCTATTTTAAGTAAAAAAAAAAACAATTAAAAATGTTACTTAAAAAAAAACATGAAAACGTATTTTAATTAGTAGAGATGGGTAACATAGTCCAGTAATTTCAGCAACCAGTCCAGATTCTTGTTTTACTTAAAGGACTTAAAAATATCATTGGTTACTATATAGCTTTCTACAATTTGCATAGCTTTGTTCACTATCTAAACAAAATCTAAATAACTAAATGGCAAGTCACACTGTAGCTTTGTAACGTTTTTTCAAACCCAACTGAACCTTTAGTTTAAATTCGCTGAATACATTTCAGGTTCATCAAAACAAAAGATGTTCATTGCCCTACACATTTGATGTCTTTAGAAAGCTGCCACAGACTGAATAGAAAAGCCAGTCCACTGCCAGCATGGTGCAAAGAAGGATATTTGCTCTCTGCAGGGAAGCAGTGGTCTCTCTGCAGAGATCTAATACTCTCCTGCTAAATCGAACTTTATGGGTCTGCAGTCAGTACAGCTCATGTTCTCTGCTGATTGGAAGAAACCTTGCTCTCTCTGGAGATGCAGTGGTCTCTCTACAGAGGTCTAACATGACCCCTACCAAACTGGACCTTATGGTTCTGCAATCAGCAAAGCTCATGCTCTCTGCTGAATGGAGAGTTATTCAGAGAGACTACTGCTTGCCCACAGAGAGCAAAGATCCTGCTCAGCATGCTGACAGGGAACATGCTTTCTACTCAGGCTGTGGCTGCTTTCTAAAGAAAACCAGCAGTTCTTGTAACATATTTTGTTCTGATTCACCTACTGTGTTTTTAGCTGATTAAAACTGAAGTTTCAAATGGGCTTTAAAGGAGAAGTACAGCCAAAGCTTGTTTGGCTGTACTTCTCCTATGGATCACAGGAGTGCAAGTCTTCAGCCTACATCAGGTTGAAGTCCGCTGTCGGCTGACATAGCTGAGGTGGTCCAGGCTGGGCAAAGATTGCGACAATATGGTCGGGATCCACCCAGATGCCTGAACTGGCACCTGGCTAGCCTGAGCCTACCATGCCTGCCCCTTCCACAGCCAAGGGTTCCAGTCAGTTAGCACCACTGTGCTCTGTTCAGAGCAGTGGGGAGAACGGAGAGGACAGATGCAGCATTGGATTGATACTGCATCCACCTAGGTTAGTGTACTGTAGTTTTAACAAAAACCTTCTCTTGTGAAATGCAGAAAAACACATAAAACATGCTAAAATGCAATGAAGCAAACTAAAAGTACATCACAATCTATGCAAAACCACAATGTTATTTAACCAGTTGTGGACACAGAGCATGCTGGTTCCCCATACCACTTGCCAGCAATTTCTATATGTCAAGGTAGGACTTGCTGTGGAATACAGCAGATATTATGATCACTGCTGTCAAAATTGGTCTTGAACAGTGGTGTTACTTTATATTTACTCTGTTTTATTGATCTGCAGATCAAAGGGGTGAACTTTGATCTACATAAAAGGTCAGTTACAGCAGCCTCATCAGCAAAAAAACGAAATAAAAAAAAACTAATAACGTTCATGTCATTAATACCAGGGCAAATTATAGAATAAAGTGTATTTTCTACAGTAAAAGAGTAAAATATTTTTAACTGATCAATGTAAAAAAAAGCGTGTTTTTTTACGTTTTATCACATTTTTTTCTATGGATTTTAGAGAAAATAAAACTGCTTTTGCAAGGCAATATCACCAAAAGAAATTATTGTTTGTATGTATGTATATATATATATATATATATATATGCTTTACTTTGTTGTTTTAAGTACTTGCACAGTTGTTGAATAAGCGGGCACATAACAGAAATAAATTAATTTCTCCGGTCCATACGGTGTGTACAGGTTTGAGAGCAGAAGTGGTTAAACGCTACAATGTGAATTGGGTAGAAATGTTCTGGCTAATTAAATATTTTAAAGGATGAGTTCACCTTTGGAACATGTACATGTAATATGTTCCAGTATCAGCACCCCAAACCCCCATTCCTGTGACAGTGGACAGGGGATTTTCTCCTTGCATCCACTGTCACAATTTAAAAACAAAAGCATCCGTGCGGAGCTCTGCCTGCACAGTCCCGTCATTCATTCACAGTTTCCTGTGAATAAAGAGAGGATTCCTAGTGTGCATCTGCCTTAGGGACCTTTAAATGCTTGAGAGTGACAGCTGCCATGCAGGGAAAACTGGAACAAGCACTGGAGCAGCACTTCTGTGAGTTGAAGCAGACTACGAGTAGACAGAAGAGTAGGCAAGAGTGCGCTTTTAAGTGCAGTATTGCCAGAGTTTATTAGTAATAATGATTAAAAGCACTTACAGCATAAAAATGGATCACAGGCCAAACAGATAGAATGGACGTCTTGCTGGACTCCTATCACTATCTACTGCACCCGATGTGCCGACCAGCAGCTGCAGGGAGAGCTCAGGATGTAGTAGCAAAATCACCGCAGCTTTTCCTGCATTGCTGTAGAACACAAGGACAGGAAGTAAAGTCAAAGGGGGCGGTGACGCATTTCGGAGCATTCGTAAATCGCTCCTGCTTCAAGACCATGCACCAGGGGAGGTAAAGCCACATAAATAGGGATAGAAGGCAGAGACAAGGCAGTACAAAAGCAGCTAGTAATGCCCAGCTGTATAGGAAGTGGGGAAAGAGGGTGGAAGGGTGGACAGTAATAGACAAAAAAAATAATAACACCCAGCTCTGTAAACAGACCGGAAAATACAGAAAAAAAAATGATCTGTTGTACTTATTAAGCATTTTAAGAATCGATTTAAAGAGGGGGAAAGTGAGAAAAAAAAATAAGGATTACTAGTGATGACTCTATGCCCAATGATGGTAAATGGAAATGACTAAATGAAAAATGGATAATGCAAAATAAAAATAAACCATAAAAAATAAAATACAGAAAACAAATAAATGAAAAATGAAGAACAAAAAATTGAATATTGACAGTGGCACTGTACCTGAAGGAGGAAAAAAGCAATATTGGGGCATATAAATAAATGTTGTTGACAGGGACCATGCAAGAAAAGGCTTGCATAAAAAACTTACGTAATACGGCAATTTTGCAGCAACAGTAAATATAAAATTGGCGCCCATGGCTGTGCCTTGCACTTGGCGATACCCTTCCATATATAAACAGTCACAAGTAGTAAAAATAAATAAATAAATGCCCAGCTGAGCACTGCACTCCCAAGTAATAAGTAATGGATTGCAAAGTGATGTGAAAAATGCACAGATGCAATTAAATTATAAGTGAAAAAACATAAAACATATTTATGATATTAATATTAAAAACCTGGCTGAGTGCTTCACAAATAGCCCATAATGATCAATTACAATAGGGCAAAACTAACGATTAAATAAATATATCATTAGAATAAATACAACATAGTCTCTTGGTGAAAAAACTTCACACTGAAATCAATCCACCAGTGATCTTCATAGTTAGGCAATAAATGTGCTCCTCCACCAGCTGGTCGACGTGCGTTCCACAGCGATCCAGGAAGACTGGCAGCCATCTTGCCACTACATGCTGAGTTCAGGGGCCTCCCTAGGGTTGGTGTCACCTGGTGCGATAACACTTGGTGACACCCCCTTCAATAAACCCCACAGAATGGATCGGAATCGTCGGCATGCAACCTATACGGGGTGACATTGGACCCGCTCCACGAAAAGGTAAGTTGTAAAGCAAGCTGACAATCCCTGCAGAATGGGTCAGATCTGTGGATCTGTGGACTCAAATCCATTATGCTCAATCCGCAGATCCGATCCATCCTGCGGGGATTGTCAGCTTGCTTTACAACTTACCTTTTTGTGGAGCGGGTCCGATGTCACCCCGTATAGGTTGCATGCCGACGATCCCCGCAGGATGGATCGGATCTGCGGATTGGGGAGGATAATGGATCAGACTCCGATCCATTATGCTCAATCTGCAGGTCCGATCTATCCTGCGGGGATCGTCGGCTTACTTTACAACTTACCTTTTTGCAGAATGGGTCCGGTGTCACCCCATGTGGTAGGTGTCACCCAGTGCGGCGCGTTCCCCCCGCACCTGCCTAGGGACACCACTGGCTGAGCTCCCCCTGCAGCTGCTGGTCAGCACAGCGGGTTCGGTAGGAGCCCTGCAAGACGTCCATTCTATCAGACGAGCCTGTGATTAATTTTTATGCTGCAAGTGATTTTAACCATTATCACTAATAAACTCTGGCAATACTGCACTTAGAAGCGACTTCTTGCCTCCTCTCCTGTGAATGAATAGCCTACATGTCACACCAGCCATTGCAGCTGATGGCTTGTAGTTCTCAATGAACTACGAGGGCACAGGTGAGCGCTATGGTAAATCATTGATTCTTCCTGCTCTCAAGTAACTGCCTGCCTGTACAAGAGTGTAATGCTCTGCAGGCTCCTTAGAAAAAAAATTATAAATGCACATTTTTTTACCTGCAAAAATGTACATTTATTATTTTTTTCAAAAGATGAACTTAGACATTAATATGTTTTATATTATTAATGTATCTGCTTTTTGTGAGGGAAATAAAGGTTGTGATACATTTAAATCGAAAAAATGTTCAGCCCAATCCAGATAAAGGATCTAACTCCAAAGAAACCCATCCACAGGGGTGGCTTGAAAACTTGCACCCAGTTTGAGAACTAAGAAGCAAAATTATTCTGGGAACTAGGTAGCAAAATTATCCTATCAACTAGGAAACATTAGGCAAAAAACTATTTTTTACAGTTAGGTAGTACAGTTAGGTATTTACTAAAAACCAGTGTACTGGGGGGACGCACAACCCAACAAGCAGGTCACACAGGAAGTTGCAAATTTGCAACAGCCAACAGTGGTGTCACCCTCCTGGTTTTGCAATGTGGTGTGGGTATGCACAAACTCTCCTTTCTTTTGCTCCGTCCAGTGCTCTTATCAGCCACTTGGAGTAAAGAAGATTTGTTAGCGTATGGAGGAACATGTGATTCAGTCCACATGACAGCACGGATGCTTGGTAATTGGCCCAGCACTGTCACATGGTAGTAGGGAAAGTCCTTAACCTTTTCTAAGCTCTAAGCTTACACATTACTTATTTGCCTTGCTTCCCGAGGCTGAACTGAGCAGTTGGAGAGTGAAGGACAAGTGATTATGTGCTGCTATGGAGAAAGCATTAAGGCCTTGATCACACCAGTGTGCAGAGACATGAGTTTTTCTGCAGGTTTTCTGCAAGGGTACAAAGAAAACAAATGTTCTCTGAGTGCCCTGTTCACATCACAACACTAATATCACATGCAGATTTTTCTGCAACATGTATAAAACTCACTGAAAAGTGCATGAAAACTGCTGTAAACTCGTGTCTCTGCAAGTGGAATCCGTGCTTTTTTTCATCGGTTTTTCTGCACGTATGATGTGAACAAGGCCGAAAGTTAAGATTTTGCTTAGCCTTGCATCGATCAAGCACAAGTTCATCTTAATTAAAGCAGAGCTCCACCCAAAAGGGGGAAGTTCCGCTTTAAGGCTTTGTCCCCTCTCCCCATTAAGGATTGGCACCACTGAGGACCGGGGTACCCGCTCCCACTTCTGCTGCGATCGCCTATTCGATCGGAAGCGAAAGTTATCCCCCCTCCCTCCCCAGAGTCCTCTGGGACATGTGACAGGTCCCAGAAGGCTACGGGACTATTCTCAAAGCTCAGCACTACTCGCACATGCACAGTGGACAACCAGCTGTGAAGCCAGATGCCCATACTGAAGATGCCGGCGCTGGGGAGCGAGAATGGCCAGTGAACTCAGCTGCAGTGACGACACCGCTGGGCCGAGGGTCAGGCGAGTGTCTGTTTTTTAAAAGTCAGCAGCTACAGTTTTTGTAGGTGCTGACTTTTATTTTTTTTTTTTTAATTTGACTGGAGCTCCACTTTAAGAACACAAGTCTTTCATAATTCTGCTTTACACTGGCCACTCATGTATTGGTCTGATCGATTGATAATTGCATGATTTGATCAAAATAACATCATATTTCGATAACAATTCAATCAATTTTGATTGGCCTTTTTGGCTATTTTGAAGCTGCTCCTCTGGTGTATGGAGAGGTTTGGTTTACTTTCTTTTAATATTCTTTTGAAATTAAAGTTGATGAATTTTAATGCAGAATTAAGTTTGTGCTGTGTAAGTGCCGGTTCACATATATGTGGATTGGATGAGGTTTGAACCGCATCCAATCGCATGACATGTGAAAAAACATTGCTTCCTATGGTACCTGTTCACATATGTCCGGTGCACTGGCAGTGTGGATTCAGTGTGGGTTGAAAAAGAGTGATGTCTGATTTCTGAGCAGTGCCCTCAGGTTCAGGTGAGGATTACAGGCTATTGACATCTATGAGAACCAATTCTTAACCACATATGGGTGAACAGGATAAAATCCTGAGCTAATTCTGTCCTGAACCTGATGTAAACCTGACCTGAACCGCTGAACAACTACTGTATCAATTAGTTGTGAAGCCTGAGCTTCAATCCGCACAGCACATGTGTGAATCAGCACTAATAATCATTTTAGCCATGCAATCACATAGAATGGTCAATGCATGTATGGCCAGCACTATCCTGTATATTTGAGAGCCTTCTACCTCCCTCTGTTCTTCTCCTCTCTTCTTCCATCTCCACAAGGGACTTCTTCAGTGCTTCAATTTCCTGTTCAACCTCTTTTAATTGTTCCCTCTCTCTCTCACGTTCCTTCAAACGCTCACTCTCCTTTTCTTTTTCTAGTTGAAGCTGCAGTAACTTTTCTGCTTCCCACTGGCTTGCTCTCTCTTTCTGTAGCTCCTTCAGATGCTCTATTTCTTTTAGCTGCTCCAGCAGGAGCTCTTCTGCCGCACCAGTGATTTGAAGATAATCCAGCTCCTCTCTAGCTTCTCTCAGATGCTCCATTTCCTTTTCCAGCTCCTGTAGGACTTCCCTTTCCAGTTCCTTTCTCATTTCTTTCTCTTGTTCTCTTTCAGATTCTCTTTGGCGCTCCATTTGTCTTTGCTCTTCCCTTAGAAGTTCTATGTTTCTTTCCATTTCCTGAAGCTCTTTTCTTCTTTTCTCCATTTCAGCCTCGCTTTCAAGTTGGAGTTGCCTTTGCTTCTCCATTTCCAGGCTCTTATCTCCATCATCCTTCTGGACTTCCTGTTCCTTCCGGGGCTTTTTGGGTTTTTCTGTATCTGGCAAGCCATTGTCCTTTGGTTCTCGTTTGCCTCTTTTACGAGGCTCTGGTATGGTTTCAGCTTCAGGAAATGCAGGAAGGTCGGATGCAAGTAACTCCAAATCAAGGGCACTCAGCTCTGGGAGGTCTTGACCAATCTACAAGGCAAGGGGACTCCAGTAAGGAAATGACAAACAGACATGAGTATGAGAGCTAATGAAAACCATATTCCATTTCGTATCTATGATTTATTGTAATACAGGTTTGCTACGGTGCAGTTAAGGAACAAAAGCACTCAATTAATACAGCAATATGAATATACTATACATACTTATCTATATAAAATATACCCCTCTATTAAATGCTTCAGCATTCTCCCTCCGCCATTTAGGATGTTATTTACATCTGATCTACAGCCCTGTGTCTTTTTTTTTCCAATCACCCAATGAGATCATGAATACGAATCAAATGAAATGTGCTGGACAAACATGAATAGTTTTCATACCTGCTTATCTGTGTTCCCTCTGCAGTTTACAATTGTTTGTGAACACACATCTGTTCATAGGGAAGCAAAACAACCCTTGGAATAATCGACGTATTCCTCTGCTCAAGCCTGGAAGGCTTCTGCCCATTGGCATTTGTTGAAACTTTGAGAGAACCAAGTCCTTACTTCACAGGGCTATACACCTTCAGCCAACTGAAGACCAAAATGAGGTTATTTAAAGGAAACTTGTCATGGGAGAAATACGGAGGCAGCCACTGATGGATTCAGCTCCTGAACTTGCTAACTGTCTGACTCTCAACGCAGTGGTGTCAATGCTGATCTGAAACCAGAACAAGTAGGCAGCTTCCTGAAATGAATATTTGCCTCTGGTTAGTGACTCAAAATGTATTTAGGCTAGCAGGTCAGTATAACAGCTAGGCAACTAGCATTTTCAGAAGAAGGTCAGCTATGCCAGCCATTGTATCTCATTCACTATAGTTGTTTTTAAATTGGTTAGACCACCATATGGAGATTAATGTTCCACAGCATGATGCCTCAGGAGTAGCTATAGGAATTCTCTCATGCAATAGGAAGAAGGGTCAGTCGCACACCGGAGGATTGATGAATATAGTGTGTATTTATTGATCCATAGGACACACAAAACACCAGGACATGAATACAGGACCTGTTACCGCGTTTCACATGATCTCGTGTTTAATCATGACATGTTATGATTAAGGACGAGATCGTGTGAAACGCGTTAACAAGTCCTGTATTCATGTCCTGGTGTTTTGTGTGTCCTATGGATCAATAAATACAAACTATATTCATCTATCCTCCTGTGTGTGGCTGACCCTTCTTCCTATTGCATCGTGTGTGGTGGTGAGCCAGAGCCTGCACCTGTTGTGGATTGATCTGGATTGTTTGCCTGAGCAGTATACCTTTTTGTTCTTAGGAATTCTCTCATGACAGGTTTATTTTAGGTATACAGACTCAGTGTTAGCCAACACATGACACCTGCTACAACTAATGGGAAAGAGCTAAAAGAGGCCTATTTGACAGGTCTGAATAGTGACTGAGAAGTTACTGAGCTGTCAAAAAGCTGGAAAGATTGTGGTGTTTAAAGAGTTATGAGAAAGTTTGGTACGGATGGCCTGAAGGGCAATTATAGACACATTTCAAGTGGCTAAACAGTTGCTTGTGTGAAGGATTTGTGGTCAAAGGGCTAAAACTGACAAGCCTCTGGAGGTAAAGAAAATTGAGTTGAAGAATTTCTGACTGATTTAGGGTTTGTTTACATGTGCTTCAAAATGTGGCTTCAGACAAGCCGTTTTAAAGATTTCTGAATGCCAATCTGTCACATACCTGACCGGAGGCTGGAATACAGAGGGCTCCCCTTACGGCTAAGTGCAGTGCACCCCTGGAGGTGGTAACAGGAGGTGCAGTGCCCATAGAAGCACAGGTTGCCAAGGGTGTTGCTGCTTGGTCATGCTTGATGAGACGGAACTCGTGGGTGGTCCAGATGCAGGAGGAGTTTCTCCAGAGGACACGTGGATCCCGGAGGATGAGTAGCCAGTAGCCAGGGTCAATACGGAACAGCAGACAAGAGCAAGGTCAGGATCAAGCTGGGGTCATACACAGAGCAGCAGACAGGAGCAAGGTCAGGATCAAGCCGGGGTCATACACAGAGCAGCAGACAGGAGCAAGGTCAGGATCAAGCCGGGGTCATACACAGAGCAGCAGACAGGAGCAAGGTCAGAATCAAGCCAGGGTCATACACAGAGCAGCAGACAGGAGCAAGGTCAGGATCAAGCCGAGGTCATATACAGAGCAGCAGACAGGATCAAGGTCAGGATCAAGCCGGGGTCATACACAGAGCAGCAGACAGTAGCAAGGTCAGGATCAAGCCGGGTAGAGAGCCAGGAAGAGAGCCAAAGCATGGTCAGGGTCAAGCCGGGTCGGTAACAGATAATCAGCAGTAAACACAGGAACACGGGGCTGACGATAATCCAGCAATTTTTGAGCAGAGTTGCAGTCCTTATAAAGGCCACTGAGCATCAGTAATTATCATGCCCTGGGTGTGCCGGTGTGCTTTGGTGCACAGGAATGCACGATTACGAGCTGCCCGCATATGCGCATGCACACATTTTTTGCGTGAGTTGGCATGGCCATATTGAGCATTGGCACATTTGCCGGGGGTTCCTCGTCTTTTCTCCTGACACAGTCAAAGCCCCTGTCACTAAATAAAATGGTTAGCTTACAGTACTGTTTACACATTTTGTTTGCTTTGCTTCGCTTCAAAAACTATACCCCATGTTGCTTTATGGGTGTTTCAAAGCGTCTTCAGAGCCTCCATAGAAGTCTATGAGAAAGCTCGCTTACAGCACCTGCAGCTTATGAGAGGCTTTTATTCAGTTTCGGCTTCACTTTGTTTCGGAGGTATTGCAGGTATCAGATATCAACACACACACAGGGCATCTGGCAAGCTTCATTAAAGCTTCAAAAAAGCATCATCCAAACACCACTGAAGCTTTAAAAACACATAAAAAAACATTATTAAGTGGTAGGCGCTTTAATGTGTGTTGAAGTCGAAGTAAGTGTAAACAAGCTCTAAAGAAGCCTGGCAGATGCTGTGTGTGTGTGTGTTGATATCTCATACCTGCAATACCTTCGAAACAAATTCACGCTAAAGCTGAATAAAAGCCTTTCAAAAGCTGCAGGTGCTGTAAGTGAGCTTTGTCATAGACTTCTATGGCAGTTATGAAGATGCTTTGAAGCACCACTAAAGCGACATGGGGTATAATTTACGAAGCAAGGCAAAGAAAACACAACCTGTAAACAGGACTGTAAGCAAACCATTTTATTTAGTAACAGGGGCTTTGATTGGCATTCAGAGTGCTTTAACCACTTCCCGTCCGGCCCATGTATATAGAAGGCTGGACGGGAGCAGTGCAGCAGAGAGTTGCCATTCATAAACGGCGCCCGCCATTTTGGACTGTGCGAGCTCCCCGATCGCTGTATGGGACCTCTGTGTGAGGTCCTGATCGTGTGATCACTGATTGGCCAATCAGTGATCACATGAATAGTAGTACGCAAGATGTCACTTCTGACATCATTGCTCACTATGTGTGAAATCTGTGAATGATCACAGAGGTCACATGGTACAAGGCTATTCACAACAGCCTTGTACCATGTGACAAGCTGTGACCAATCACAGCTCACACAGTATTTCTCAATGGCTGCAAGAATGCAGCCAGAGAGAAGGATAAATTATTGCTTTTACAGCCTTTATGGGTGTAAAGCAATCAGTGTAAAAAAACAAAAAATCTTCATCACCCCCCACAAGTAGTACAGTGTCACTATGGTGACACTGTATTGCTAGGTTGACAGTATGTTAAAAAAAACATTAATAATAATATAAAAAAAAATTAAAATGTAAAAATTTTTTTTAAAAAATTATAATTTTTGGTTATAAACTAATTTGGGTTTTTTTTTACTAAAAAAGATAACTGAATACATTTTGGCCAAGATTTATGAAGAAAGATTATTTATTTGCAAAATTTTATAAGAAAAACTATTTTTTTTTCAAATTTGTGAACTTTTTCATTTATATAGAAAAAAAAATAAAAATTCCAGTGGTGAATAAATACCACCAAAATAAAGTTTTATCTGTCTCAAAAACATGCTAAAAAATTCATATGGGTACAGTATTGTATGACCGCGCAATTATCATTCAAAGTGTGATAGCGCTGAAAGCTGAAAATTGGCCTGGTCAGGAAGGGGGTAAAAGTGTCCAGACATGAAGTGGTTAAAGAAGCATGTCCAATGCCTAGTTTTGAAGCTAGTGTAAACGAGCCCACAGGGCATTTGCCAAGCATCATTAAAGCTTCAAAAAAACCATCATTGAAGCATTGTTGAAGCATCACCGAAGCATCATCGAAGCATCAAAAACACATAAAAAAAGCATGTTGAAGCGGTATGCGGTTTAATGTGTGTTGAAGTTGAAGCAAGTGTAAGCCCTTGTTATTTCACAGATCTAGAGATTCATGAGATTGGAGTTTTAGGTTGTGGACCGAATATGTTGAATCGGATGGTAAGGTCCAAACAATAAGTATAAGTAATAACAGCTAGTTTATAACAGTAGTCATGGAAGCAAACAACAGAGGAGGTCTGACCTGAGTCAGGAGTCAAAAAATTTGGATCTTCTGTTTTGACACGCATACATACTATATTTCTATCACAGGCAGGTTTATTGCCTTTAATTTACCATTTTCTTAAACATACAAAGAAAAAGATTACACTCAGATTCTGAAATGTCATCACAGAAAGTTGATCATTATCAGTCTAACTTTGTTTCTTTGATTAATCCTTTGCACCTTCCTGCCATGCTAGGTAAATCCCTGTGGTTGCTGGTTTCCTAATCTCCTGAAAGTTCCTTTATTTGAGCCTGTAAAAATCCGAGCCAGCTTGTTCAGTGGTTGCAGCCCACTTTGGACTGTGAGAAGGATGATACACCACACAGCATACTGTAACAAGTGCTTGAAATACCAACCAGAAGAGCAGGAAAAAGCCCCATAAATCTGGTTGCAAAGGGGTATATAAACATTAAATGTAAACTGAATATACTTTCGACTATACAATGAACCATTACAGCATTAACAGGTCACATGAGTTATACTTGATGCCTTGCAACAAGTCTTGGAATAGCACAAGCCAGGGGCGGACTGACCATTCGAACACTCGGACACTGCCCGAGGGCCCGGGGTCAGTAAGGGGCCCCATGAAATGCCCCTGGTACCTTTTATAGGCTTTTTTGTGTGTGCTTTGAGTGTGGTCCCCATGATCCCCTATTGCCCGGGGGCCACATGAGTTGTCAGTCCACCCCTGGCACAAGCTCTGACTGAGTGAAACAATCTCTGTATATTGGATGATAGTTTGTCACCAAAAATGACAATTCTGGCAAATGGTGCCGCATGAGACAGATGTAGCAACTTGTACTAGGAACACGAAAGAAAGAATGTAACTCTTTTTCCTAATAGGTTGCCTAGAATTCAAGGATATTTATTGCGTATTTAGACTTTACTGACATAAAGAGAGTGGAGGGCAGCACAGTGCAGGCACTCCTTTCCTTTTGGTCTATTTTACGCCATTTACCTCTGATGGTGGCAATAGAATAGGCTCCACTTCTCGCATAGTTATAGCCTCTGGAGATGCCAGGTGATCACTCTCTAATAAGGAAAGAACAAAAACAAAACACTAGTTAAGACATCTGCAGAGTTTCTTCCCATGGGAACCTCATGTGAGCTCTGACAAGGGTACCTGCTCCTCTGGAAGTTCCAAAAGGAATCTCTGAGTAGACAGAATCTACCTACTATAAACACTATGTTAGACCAAAAAAGCCTAAAAGATCAAAAGATTGCACTCAAACTTTGAAAACCCATAGCAGTATGTTGCTCATTATCAGTCTAATTTTGTTTCTTGCACCTTCTTGCCCTGCTAAGTAAATCTCTTTGGTTGCTGGTCTCCTATTCACCTGACTGTTCACATAGTTATTGCTCCTGGAGGTGCCAGGTGATTACTCTCTAATAAGGAAAGGACAAAAACAAATTACTAGTTAAGACGTCTACAGAGTTTCTTCCCATGGGAACCTCATCTGAACTCTGACAAGGGAACCTGCTCCATTTTGAGTTGCAAATGGAATGTCCTGCAACCATCAGATTAGACCAGGGAGGCAGTGTGTTATGTAGAGGTATGATACTTATAGTTAGAGCTGCCTCTATTGCTTGGTCACCACAATCCTAAAATGAAGGGCTTATACCACCTGACACCTTTGTCACGCAAAAATAACAGAAAACCCCTTTAAGATATATGTAAATCACGTTGCTCTGTTCTGTATGCATGATTTTATGACAACCCTGCTGTAAAGATACACACTGGCAAATAATATAATTCTTTTGGTGTGAGAATAATTGAACCAATTGAATTAGGAATCATCGTTAAAGGGTATGCAAAGCCTAACAATGGTCTTCCTCTATTTTGTCCCTTTTGGTCTGATAAATATATGCTTTGCTCTATCTGTTTTATAAGTGCAAAGAATTGCCTGCTGATCTTGCCAGAAATGTTGCCAGATGATAATATTCTGAGTTCTATGTCTGTGGTGCAGTTACTTTCTTTTTAGTTACTGTATCTCTAAGGAAGACACATGTCTGCCCATCTATGTTATGGAGAAAAGGAGAGGAGGAGGTTTCTGCAGTCCTGATGTTGTTGTCCTGCCACAGTAGAATGAGTGAATGTTGTCACCCTACAACAGGAAGTGTGCTACTGGCAGAAACCACCAGGTGAAAATAAAGGAAAGTAGTTTGAAAAAAAAGATAACAAATGTAGCCACCAATCTTAAGGATTGAAAATCTGCAATGTTTAAAATGTTTTAGATGCACTTTAAAATGTGGATGTACAATATCTTTCAAGATGAATTGTAGATATGGAGATTTTAAACATAGCTGTATAATAATAATAATAAACATAGTTATATTGGTCCAGCTTAGACCAATGTAACTATGTACTGTATATACCATATCTGGCCAATGCCCCAAGAAGCTGGAAATCACTTACGTAGACACCAGTCCACTGATCTCCATTTGATCTGGGTTTCATGCAGACCTGCTGCTTTCTGAACACAGGAAGTTGGCCGCTCAGTTTGGGCACCATGCAGAGAATGCTTTGTGTTTTCTGAATGAATGCAAAACATTCTTTGATTGGATGAGGTGGAGAATGTGGCATCACTGCCTCGCCTCTCCACCTCCTGTGCTGAGCTGTGCATCTCTTGTGTTCAGTAGTAGTGGAAGTGCAAGTGTGTACTGACTGAAAACAGATTGCTTTGTGCATGTATACTAATTATATAAGTCTTCTAAACAGACTGCTTTGTGCATATATACCAGGGGCGGACTGACCATTTGGAAACTCGGGCACTGCCCGAGGGCCCGGGGTCAGTAGGGGGCCCCATGAGATGCCCCTGGTACCTTTTTCATAGGCTTTTTTGAGTTTGGGCAAGGACACAAGGGCCCCGTGATCCCCTATTGCCAGGGGGCCCCATGAGTTGACAGTCCACCCCTGATGTATACTAATTATATAAGTCTTCAAAACAGATTGCTTTGTGCATGGCTATTTAATGACCAATAAATCATTTCCTGGTCCTATCCTATATCCTTGATTCTGAATGCATGCTCTGCGGTTGAGTACAGTAGTCTATAGCATTCCTATTTTTCACTTACTCTTGTATTCAGTAAAATAAATTGTAAAGTATAAACCTTTTTTGCCAAGGTCCCACAGGAAAAACACATTGGGTTTGAATGTGTATCTAAAGCTAAAACGTTTTATTATTTTTTGTTTAATTTGAGTAAAGGAACTTTTAGAGCTCATGGGTTTTTTTTTTTTTTACTGCATTTGGCTTGCTGGAAAGATTTCTGTCAATTCTTGTCCCAGAAACAAACAAAGTAATATGAAAATCTCCATTTCGATATCTGTCAATGAAACATACTTCCACATTGGACGTTTTCCCTTCTATTTCTGTTGTGGCAACTTCAGTGTGGTTTTTGAATTTAAATATACATACTTTAATTTGTGAAGAGATTTCTTCTAATTATCTTTTATTTTTTTAATTAATTCTCTCAGATTTCAAAAGGGACACAATAAAGTCTATTCTAATTAGTTTAATGCACAGCAATAAAATGCAGAGGTGTCAGCATGCAAGTCATGGAACCCTGTATTTGACATACAAATCACACTTGTGAAATATCAGATGCCTGGTATTTAGTGAAGGCCTTATATGCTTCCTGCATGCCATCCTAGCATCCTCTCTCACCTTCTTTGCGGCTTGTTCTGCGGTGTCTTGGTGGGGTTCTTTCATATCTGACAAGTTCAGGACCAGACGTTTCCAAAAGCGTGCAGATCTATTTTAAACAAATTAGCGTTATGTAGCTATGTATGGAATCATTTTTGACAGTTTTGGTTTCTTCACTACACAGAACAATTTCCTTTGTATGTACATTTCAGAGAAGTGCGCTGAATGTATTTGTGTAGATTACATAAAGCTTTCATGTCAAGCTGACATTTCCATGGAATAATTGAAAGTGGCGTTGTGAGACAGGCACCATTTTACCTGTGGGATCATATATGGATCTGGTAGTTCTGGGGGAATGTCCATCATCCCAAAAAAAGGATCAGGAGCATCTTCCAGCATCTGCATGAGCACCAGACTGTCAGGGAGTAGCAACTGCCTGAAAAAAATATTTGGATATTTCAGCTGACAAATGCAAATATACAAAAGTTATGAAAATCTGTGGAGCCAGTTGATTGTACAGTGTGACTGCTGATGCTTACTAAAACAGGCAGCATTACTATTATGATCGGGGCAGACTGACAACTCATGGGGCCCCCTGGCAATAGGGGATCATGGGGCCCCTGTGTCCTTGCCCAAACTCAAAAAAGCCTATGCAAAAGGTACCAGGGGCATCTCATGGGGCCCACTACTGACCCTGGGCCCCCAGGCAGTGCCCGAGTTTCCAAATGGTCAGTCCACCCCTGATTACGATCAGCCTTTAATATCCCACAACTTGTGCTAACAAGTGCTCAAGAGAGCTGCTTGTATCTTACTCGGAAGCTTTGCAAATGCCTTGTGAACACTGCTGTACACACTGCTTTTCCACAAACTGAAGCTTGTATGTACAACACTTAAAGTTTTTTAAAGGAAACTTGTCATGAGAGAAATATGTTTGTTTTGATTGCTGACTTTTGCTGAAAATGTAGGCTGCCTGGCTGCCATGGTAATACTTTGGCTTCAATAATTTCAATTATGAAAATATAATTCTAACTTCTCTTCAACTTTCATTTGCTGCATGCTTCCTCCAGGTCTGTGACTCAGAAGCATTGAAGGCAGTTAGCATTTTCAGAAAGAGGTCAGCGCTAGCAGCCCCTATTTACTAACATACTTAAAAAGTTTAAAGCGATATGTAAACGTTTTTAATGCTCAGCAAACAATCTGAAAATGAATTTTGTACTCACTACAAAATACTTTTCTTGGTGTCCGTTGAGGGACTCAACTAGACTGTAACCTTCTGGTTATACTGTCGCCTACAGAATTGGACACTGGCAAACAAAATAATTGTAGGCCAGTACAGGATAACCCTTCCTTCCTCAGTTTGTATCAAGCAGTACCAAAAGCATGATCATAAATACAAAGAGTGGGATCTGTGTTCCTCAATGGACTACAAAAAGGGATTTTACAGTTTTCTGATTGTCCGCTCTGCGTTAATACAACAACAACAAAAAAAGCTATTTTCTCAATTGTCCATTAAGGGACAGGAAGACTAACTTTCAGGACTTCAAAAGACAGCTCAAAGAGCTACCTGCAGGCCCCTATGCCTGAAGCTGTTATCTAATAAAACCAGAACATCCACCTTGTGGAACTTAGAAAATGTTTGAGCCAGGTAGCAATCTAGGAAACAGTAGGCTAATAAAGAAAAACCCAAGAGGCACTCACAGATCTAGTGGGGTATGCCTGGACAGGAAAGGATGGAACCTGATCTTTGAGACCATAAGCTTGAATATTGGTTTGTCTGAGCCACCAAGAAATGGTGGGATGAAAAGCTGGTGCACTTCTACTGGGAACATTGGGAATGACAAAGAAAGTGTCAGTCTTTCTGAAGAAAGCTGTGGCTGAGAGACAGAGAGACTCTCACAGCCTTATCTATATTCAGGCAATGGGGGGGAAATCTCCATATGATGAACTGAAGCAGGACAGAAGGATGGAAGATGTCCCAGTTTTTGTGAAAGGCCACAAATAAGTTAGCTAGGAAGGAGGTTCTGAGCCTTGACACCACCTTGTTCATGTCTAAGACCAGAAAGGGTTCTTTACAGGATAAGGTCTCCAGCCCAAGGGGATGGCTACAAGAAACACCTCCTTATGGGTAAGAAGGAAAAGAGAATAGTTATGGATTCAAAGGTTGGTTTCTGAAGTGCTAAATGAATCATAGTCACAGGGAAACAAATTGGTAAAGCCTGATGGGAGACACCCTGAACAAATCTTAATCAAGAAATGAAAAGCCAGTGGTGTCTGGAACAAGAGAGCAAGTACAGACCTGACCCTTACAATTGCTAAGGGACAAATTCTGGTCCAGACACTGTAGAAATTAGAGGATTTTTCCCACTGAGAATCTCCTAGGCAGAGGTCTCCAAACTTTCTAAACAAAGGGCCAGTTTACTGTCCTTCAGGGGGGCTGGATTGTGGCCAATGGGGATAATAAATATTCTGGATTCAGTGGGAATAAACAATGCCTCAGACTTTGTGGTAAGTGGGAGCAAAGAAATTACATAGTGGCTTTGGTCAGTTGAAGGAATAGTGCCCCATCATTGATATCATGTTGGAGGAATAGTACACAATCGTTAGTGTCAGTGGCAGGAATTATGCCCCAATCTTGGTGTCAGTGAGAATAATAGTTCCCAAAGAGCCATATAAAGGCTAGCAAAGGGCAACACGCGGCCTGCGGACCGCAGTTTGGAGACCACTGTCCTAGGGTAAAAGCTTCACATTTCACACCGAGTAAAGTATGCCTTCTATATACGGTGATAGACCTTGCAAGAGGTAGACTTCCTAGCTTCTAGCATTATGGGAATGACCAATTGAGAGGTACTCCTGTCTCTCAGATCCTGGGTTTCAACAGCCAGGAACCGTGAAGCAGGGTGGTAAATCAGTGATTGAGACAGAATATCTTGACGATCTAGAAGAAACCATGGAGTGCCTGCCAGGATTCATATCAGCTCAAAGTACCACATCTGCTCTCCTTCTTGATCATGCAAAGCAGACAAGTAAGGAGTTTTAGGGGGGGAAAGGCGTATATCAGGGTGCATGGATCCCACAGAGCCACAACAGCATCCACTGATAGGATCCCTGTACCTGGAAACAAACTTGTCTAATTTGTTTATTGACCTGGAGGCCAGAAGGTCTACATCCAGGATCCCACATCTGCACAGGTGGAGTGCTGCTGATGGCTGAGGAAGTCTGTGTGCAAACCGTCCATGCCTGGGATGTAAACAGCAAAAAATCCTGGAACGTAAAGTTCTGCTTAGGACATGATACTCTCTACCTTTCTTACCATGGTGAGACTTCTTCCCTGATAGTTGATGTATGCACTGTGGTGTTGTTTGACTGAATATAGGTTGGACAACCCTCCAGCTGGATGGTCCAGCAGGGACAGACAAATCATTTTTCAAAGCTCCAGGATCTTGATCAGGAGATGAGATTCATTTGATATCCAAGTCCCCTGCACTGACAGAGTGCCCAGGACTCCTCCTCAGCACAACAGACTGGCATTTATAGTGAGGATGTTCCAAAATTTGTGCAGGACTTCCCCGAATCCAGAGCTAGATTCCTGAGCCACCAAGCTAGAGACAACCTAGTCTCTTGTGCCAGAACAATTGGTCCCTCCAGGTACTGGACCAACTTGCCTCATGACAACAGAGTACAAACTGGGCAAATAGGACCTCCTCAAATTAGGCTTTCACCAGCTCCAGGACTCTCATAGAAAGCTAAGTGTTGGACAGTGCCGGAACTAAAAAGTATAAGTCTGAGAGCAGAAGTTTGGAGTTTTCGCTGCGAAAGAAAAACTTTGGCTTGGGCTGTGATTAGGACTCTCTAAATAACCCCACACTGCGAACAGCAAAAGTGTGTTGCAACAGGCTGATGCTCTATCTTCAAAGTGAGGTGTACTGCATTAATAAGAGCCAAAATGGTCTCTTTCAGTTTGGGAATGATGTCAGAAGACTGCGACTCTTCAGTAGTAGCTGTGACAAGGACTAGGGAGACCTAAAAACAAAAGTTCAAAAGTTGGTGGCATGGAGGCCACTAAGGCATAGGCAGACCAGGTATAGAATCTGTGGGCAAAAGTGTTGGTGTCTGCTTATGGCCTTTGCATTTAGAGTTATCAAAGTGTTTGATTTCAGCCATAAAGTCATGCAAGACTTGTGAAAACATCCAGCAGAGGAAGTGGCCTAGTCCAATGAAGCTTGAAGAGATACTGAAGATGACACAGACCTAGCAGCAGAGAGCACACAAATTGAAGACTGGAGATATTGGCTGCATAAGTAGGCATGCTGTAAGCAGCACCAGAGCTGCTAGTGGAGTGTTAGCTAGGGGTACCTGGAACAGCAGGACTGTCCCGTTTCTAGAGTTAGAAATATTGCAAGGGGTATAGAGCAATGATATGAGACAAGACAGCAGGTTCTCACAACACCCAACTACTGGTAGCAAATGAAGGGTGGGATGGCTAGATGTGACCAAGTCACTGTACATGGGCAACAAGATTGGACTGCAGAGTTGTATGTGGCTCTTGGAAATGTGGGAGCAATATTGGGGAAGTGCTTCCTCAATGTTGAATGGCAGAAAAGAGAACACAGAGCACATGAACACAGTGACATTCCACCCAGTGGTAGTCCACCCAAATGTCCTCCTTAAGGCTAGGTTCACACTCGAGTAGGTTGCGGTTGAGCTGTTTCTGCATTGCATTTTGTGTTTTTGCCCCATTTTTGATGTGTTTGCGGGGGGGGGGGGTGTTCCATTATTTTTAACTTTTCTTGTTGTTAGGCAGATTTAAAACTCATCAAAAATGTAGCAAAAATGCAATACATGCTTTTCTGCAGCGTTTCCAAAAATGCAACTTCTTGCGTTCAAAAAAGTCCCTGACCCTTTCCAAAAAACGCACCGGGTGAAAATTCAGAGGTGTAAACATGTCCCATAGGAAAGCATGTTAAATGGACTGTACTGTGTTTCTGCAAAATGCAAAACGCTGCAAAAAACACTTAGGTGTGAACCATAGGGTTAGGTGTCATCATATCTGAAAGTTATAGTCTGATCGTGTCTTTCAATGAATGAAAAATAAATATTTTTTTGCCAACCTATTATATGTGATGACTGTAAACTGAGTAAATCTCAATAGTGGGAACGTATGGGGTAAATGCTTTGGATTACTCCCCTTTGCTTATCATAATTGGTCTATATTAATAAATCATCCTAACTGTACTAAGTTGGGGGACGTACTGATGGCTGAGATAGTACAAGTAATTAATAACCCCTATATTAAAGTGAAACTGCAGTCTACTTCGGGTTTAATCAAGTATGTATATAAGGGGGTGGGGGGATCAGGGGGGTCTGAAACCCCTCCGTGAGCAGTTACTATCTGGTATAGGGAGAGACTGTAAAAAACCAGCGCGCTTTGTTCCCATCCGTAATTGTACAGGAAAAAGCTCCTAAGAGCACTGGCAGTCTGTTAATCTGCTGCTGTTTCTTCCTCCTCCTCCCTTCAAGCTGCTCAGTGGAACACCTCTCATCCACCTGCAGTAAATCCTGACATACTAATGTGTGGGATGGCTGGAGCTAGGGGGATCTGGGTTGGGCTGCACCCACCCAGGCAACTCCCCCCCCCCACCAATGATATTGTGCCCCAGCAGGGTTGCCAATCATCCATCAAGAGGAAGCTGTTTATAAACTTTGGGGTGGGCTGGTTGCAGCTGTGATGTCTGAGTGTCTATGACTCTTATGTAAGAGGGCACTCTGCTGCTTTCTAATGTAAGGGGGAACTCCATGGTTTCTGATGTAAGGGGCACTCTGTTGGTTTCTGGTGTAAGGGGCACTCTGTTGGTTTCTGGTGTAAGGGGCACTCCTTGGATTCTGATGTAAGGGAGCACTCCGCTGGTTTCTGATGTAAGGGGTACTCTGTTGGTTTCTGATGTAAGGGGCACTCTATTGGTTTCTGGTGTAAGGGGGCACTCTGTTGGTTTCTGGTGTAACGGGCACTCTGTTGGTTTCTGGTGTAAGGGGGCACTCTGTTGGTTTCTGGTGTAAGGGGGCACTTTGTTGGTTTCTGATGTAAGGGGCACTCTGTTGGTTTCTGATGTAAGGGAGCACTCCGCTGGTTTCTGGTGTAAGGGGGCACTCTGTTGGTTTCTGATGTAAGGGAGCACTCCGCTGGTTTCTGGTGTAAGGGGGCACTCTGTTGGTTTCTGATGTAAGGGGCACTCTGTTGGTTTCTGGTGTTAGGGGGGCACTCTGTTGGTTTCTGGTGTAAGGGGGCACTCTGTTAGTTTCTGATGTAAGGGAGCACTCCGCTGGTTTCTGGTGTAAGGGGGCACTCTGTTGGTTTCTGATGTAAGGGAGCACTCCGCTGGTTTCTGGTGTAAGGGGGCACTCTGTTGGTTTCTGATGTAAGGGGCACTCTGTTGGTTTCTGGTGTAAGGGGGCACTCTGTTGGTTTCTGGTGTAAGGGGGCACTCTGTTGGTTTCTAGTGTAAAGGGGCACTCTGTTGGTTTCTGATGTAAGGGAGCACTCCGCTGGTTTCTGGTGTAAGGGGGCACTCTGTTGGTTTCTGATGTAAGGGAGCACTCCGCTGGTTTCTGATGTAAGGGGCACTCTGTTGGTTTCTGGTGTTAGGGGGGCACTCTGTTGGTTTCTGGTGTAAGGGGGCACTCTGTTGGTTTCTGGTGTAAAGGGGCACTCTGTTGGTTTCTGGTGTAAAGGGGCACTCTGTTGGTTTCTGATGTAAGGGAGCACTCCGCTGGTTTCTGATGTCAGGGGCACTCTGCCGCGAGCTGAACTCCAGAAAAAAATATTATCTACGGCCCTGGTTATAGTGGATAAGGCATAGAAGCTTCACTGGATTTTTACTGCTGCTGTATCCCCAGTGGGGATTTCTCCCTATGTCCAGTGTCAGAGACACAGTGAGAAGAATCTCACCTTTGACAGATGTCAACATGTGTCCTTTTAGATCTCCCTTAACTTCTTGCCCAGGTGATAGTAACAATGGAAGAGCCAGCATGTTAAAATAAACAAAATGCATAACAAAAAGACTTAAAACCACCCTGTGAGGAAAAAAAAAATATGGATCAAAGGTATAGCACATTGACTAAACGGTTAGCACTTCCACCTGGCAGCACTAGGGTCGTCGGTTTGAATCGCAACCGTGGCACCCCCTGCCTGGAGTTTGCATGTTCTCCCTGTGGCTGCGTGGGTTTCCTCCCACACTCCAAAGACATGCTGGTAGGTTAATTGACCCTAGTATATGAATGTGAGTTAGGGCCCTTAGATTGTACACTGCTTGAGGATTAGGGACTGATGCAAATGTACTATATATATATATATATATATATATATAGCGCTGCATAAATTGACAGTGCTAGAAAAATACCAGCAATAAATACATATTGAATAGAAGAGCTTTTATATTCACCATTTTGATGGTCCATGTTTCCATTTCTTCGCTGCAGCCTCTGTAAGACTTGTTGCCTTTCAATACATTTAGATGTGTCAGATACCTGTGTCCCTTGTGAAGTTCTGTGGATCCATCCCCTATCCCTTCATCACTCGGCAGAGATATAGGGATCAGATTATGGAATCACAGCACATTGCAGGGGTCGTGTTTTACAGAGAGCGCAGTGTTAGAATAGAGGGATGGTGGTCGACAAGGGCTACTGAACAGGTGAGTATAAAAGCTTGTCTATTGCAGGACACTTTGATCCAATTTTCCTTTTCTTTTATACATTTGACAGGGTAGCTTTGTTTAATTGTTTTCCTTTAAGTAACCTGAAGTATAATTAGTTGTTTTGAGTTACTGCACTTAGGGCACCAATTTGCTTTCTGCCTTGTTAAGTCTAAAAGTGTATTGGGCTAGGTTTCTTGTGGGAACCTTCTTGGTCTATGAATTATACCTCCGCTATATCTACAAATAAGTGAACAAATATATTTGTCTTTCTGTGTTATTATTCACAATAAACATTTGCCTAGTCTCCAGACTGCACAGGTCAATATATAAAGCAAATAAGGAAAAGTCCACCTTCTTGCAATGATGGATTGAAACCTGTTTGTCCAGCTAGACTGACAAGGCTGTATATTCTTGTTTTATTATCGTAAATAGATGTGACAAGATGGAACTTCAAAACCAGTGCAGACAGGAAAATATGCACAGTGAGAGATACGTACTGATCCGATTGCAGCAAATCAATTTTCAGCTGTTTCTCAGTTTTGTACAGGCGTTCCAGTGTAACCTTCATTTCCTCTGAAAGATTGGGAGATGTTAGAGCAGGGATAAAAGCAGAGAGAGAACTGGAATATTTGTATACTATAATACTTCAGGGTACTGAGGGAGTTCTGATCACTCAGGAAAAGTCAAATATTAAGCCAACCGCTTGCACCTTTTAGAGAGTAAAGAACAGTGGGCTCCATTCACAGAAGCAGATCACGTGTGATATTTAGATGTCTGGACACATTTTGCTTACATATGTCATGCGATCCTGAAACTGTTAATTCACTATACCGTTTTGCAGTATTTGCCACAAAACATTCAGTAAATACTGCATGAAAATATATTAACCTCAATTCACAGAAGAAAATAAATAATTAAATGCATGCGATAATTAAGTAGTGGTCCAGGCATGCGGTATTTAGGAAATGTAAAAATATAATAGGCAATTTTGAGTAGTTTCTGCTTTTTTGGATCGGTTCGCTCAACAGTTTACTTGAAGAATAACTAAAAAAATGTTTTGTTAAACTTTTGGATAGAGTGGAGGTGGATTAGAACACCTGTCAGGTTTTTATTGTTAGGGAGATTCACCCTCTCTATTTGTCTTATTTACCATTATCGTTGAAAATTAAAGTAAAAGAAAATCCCCAATTTAGTTTTTTTTCCCCAGAAAGGTAATAGAGGGCACATTTTTCAATAGGGACACAGATGGCAAAAAAAAACTGACAGGGGTTATAAACCTCCCTTACTCTATCCAAAATGGAAAAAAAATGTTTTGCTTTAACCACTTCCAGTCCAGACACTTTCACCCCCTTCCTGTCCAGGCCAATTTTCAGCTTTCAGTGCTATTACACTTTGAATGACAATTGCGCAGTCATGCAACACTGTACCCATATGAATTTTTTAGCATTTTTTGAGACAGATAAAGCTTTATTTTGGTGGTATTTATTCACCACTGGGATTTTTAATTTTTTTGCTATATAAATGAAAAAGTCCAAAAATTTTGAAAAAAGTTTTTCTTATAAAATTTTGCAAATAAATCATATTTCATCATAAATATTGGCCAAATGTATTCAGTTATCTTTTTAGTAAAAGAAAAAAAATAACCCAAATTAGTTTATAACCAAAAATTATAATTTAAAAAAAAAAATGTTTACATTTTTATTTTATTTTTGTACATTATTATTTGTTTGTTTTTTTACATACTGTCACCCTAGCAGTACAGTGTCACCATGGTGACACTGTCCTACTTGTGGGGAGTGATGACGTTTTTTTTTTTTACACTGATTGCTTTTACACCCATAAAGGATGTAAAAGCAATCAGTTCTCCTTCTCTTTGGCTGCATTCTTGCAGCCATTGAGAAATGCTGTGTGAGCTGTGATTGGTCACAGCTTGTCACATGGTACAAGGTTGTTGTGAATAGCCTTGTACCATGTGACCTCTGTGATCATTCACAGATTTCACACGTAGTAAGCAATGATGTCAGAAGTGCTTACTACTCTGCATGTGATCAGTGATTGGCCAATCAGTGATCACATGATCGGGACCTCGCATAGAGGTCCCATCTGACGATCGGTGTTCCACTGTGTCCGGAGGACACAGCGGGCACCGGATCGCAGTGCTGCGCGCTCCCAGGGAGTGCGCACAGCTTGAAAATGCGGGTGCCATTTAGGAACGGCAACCCACCCCTGGAGTGCCACCGTCCTGCCGTTTATAAACAGCGGCCAGACGGGAAGTGGTTAACCACTACCATACCGGGCAATTTTACACCTTCCTGCCCAGGCCAATTTTCAGGTTTCAGCGCTCTCACACTTTGAATGACAATTGCGCAGTCATACAACATTGTACCCAAACTAAAATTTTAGCATTTTGTTCACACAACTAGAGCTTTCTTTTGGTGGTATTTAATCACCACTGGGGTTTTTATTTTTTGCTAAATTAACAAAAAAAAACAGAAAATGTTTTAAAAAAATTTCTTTGTTTCTGTTATAAAAGTTTGCAAATAAATAATTGTTCTTCATAAATTTAGGCCAAGATGTATTCTAATACATGTCTTTGGTGAAAATAACCCAAATCAGTGTTTATTATTTAGTCTGTAGGAAAGTTATAGAGTTCACAAACTATGGGATATATCTGACAATTGATCAATCCTGAAGTACTGATGGACAATCTAATTTCTTGAGGCCCAAAAATGTCAGAACAGTACAGATATCCCCCAAATGACCCCTTTTTGCAAAGTAGACAGTCCGACATATATCAAGAGACATGGCAAGTTTTTTGAAGTTGTAATTTTTTTGTCATAATTTTTCGGAAAATGAAATATTTTCACAATTGTTTTTACGCACTGTCACCAGTACAGTATAGTGTCAGCATATAACTGGTGTAGTGGTGATCAGGGACACTGACTGGTGACAGTACTGAAAAAAAAAAATTATAATTTTTTTTTTTTTTTTTTTTTATTAAACGTTTTTCTCTTTTTTAAGATTTATTTTCATTATACACTATTACCAAAGTAGTATAATATTAACATAGTAACATTGTACTATGGAGAAGTGATCAGTGTTTTTTTTTTTTTTACACAATTTGATTGCTTATAGCAAAGAATTTCTTTGCTATAAGCAATCATTTAACTGAATGATCATTGATTCATTCAGCTTTTTTTGTTGTGATTAGCTGTGATTGGCCACGGCTAATCATATGACACAGATGGGCTGTGACTGGCCCATCCTGTGCATGTGATCACTGTGACCATTCACAGCTATACACACTTGTATACAATGAATGGCATGATAGGAAGCCATCCATTGTATACAACTGTCATGTGACCTGCTGTGATTGGTCACAGCAGGTCACATGGTACTGGCAATGGGGCTGGTACACAGATCTGTCATCGACCGTGTCCAAGGTACACAGCCGGTGACAGATCTCGCCACAGCGCAGCCCTGCGGGCATGTGCAATGCGTGGTCCAGGAAGGACGTCATATGATGCCCTCCCAGAGGGACGAGAGGTTTGCTCGGCCGTCATATTACTATAGGCGGTAGTTAAGGCAAATAGACTGTTCAATTTGCAAGTTGCTCCAGAGCTTAGTACATAAGGTTTATAGCTTTTTTTGTGAAGCATGTACATCATTTGCTGCAACAAACCACCCAATCACTCCAGACATAATACAATGTGCATGCATATCACAATGCTCTAATCCCTTGTTAGAACATATATGTCATATACAGTATGTAGTGGGGATACATAACCTTTTCACAATTATTTTTAGAAATATCTTCCCACTGACAAGTTGCCAACAGACACTATTGATCTTTTTAGCTATCTATAAGGGAGGAATTCTTCCCAATGACCACAAATGCGAGGAGCATTCTTCCCACTGATCATCACATTAATGTATCATGAGTTGTAGATATAGTCATTTTTAGCAGGGGTTTCCTGAGATTGGAAAAATATTTCAAGGGTTCCTCTGTGCTGAAAAGGTTGAGAGAGGCTGCTTGAAAGTGTAACTAAAAACAAAACTTTCTTTTTTTGTTTTGGATAGCGTAAGTGATGGTTCACATTACATACAGTCCAGTGCGTTTTTTTGCATCCAAAACACACAGAAAGTAGGTTAGGTGGTTGTCAATGGCATGGTTCACAGCAGTGCTTGCAGTTCCGATGCGTTCTGATACCAGAAAAAAAAGTAGAACATGCTGCATTTTTACTGCACAGAACTGTTCTGGAACTCAGTAAAATGCATCAAAAACACACCAGGACATGATACAATACACACTAGACCCCAAAAAAAGGGGGAAGCATCTGGAACACTTATAAAATGCACCAGAACCCGTCAAAACCACGCCTGCAGAAATGTATCCAGACTGCGTTTCTATAGTGTGAACCAGCCTTAATGGAGGGTTGGAACCCCTGTCAGTTTTTTTGTTGTCCCACTGGGGAGATTTACCTTCATGATAATGGTAAACAGGACAAATAGAGAGGGTGAATCTCTCTAATGGGGGCACAGACTGCAATAAAAACCTAATAGCTGTTCTAATGCTTCTCCACCTTACCCAAAACCTTTAGTTTTACAAAATATCTTTATAAATGGCAAATATTGAAAGAAAATAGTATTAAAAAAAAATCACACACACACATATATATATATATATATATATATATATATATATATATATATATATATACACACACCTTTCTTCCACCAATAAAAAACACAAGGTTGTAAAAGAAGGGTGGTTATGTTTTGATACTATTTTCAGTCAATTTTTGACATTTATAGATATTTTGTATTTACTTAATGTAATTTAGTTGTTTTTGATACACCACGTGTGTCCTGTGAAAGCAGCTTCCTTTTGACTAGTACTGTAGTCACCTCTTTTCTTTTGTATTAATACATATGCTGCAGGGATTGCACTGATTTAGTGAGTTGGAATATTTCTTTGGTTTAAACCATTTTACCTCTTTATTAGCAATAAAAACTGACAGGGGTTCTAATTCTTCTCCAATGTATCCATCCCACTGGATATCGCATGAGATAAAATACTGCATGGTTTCATGAGATAAATACCACATATTTCCATGAAATACCGTATACCTTATTTTAGTAGCTTTTTTTATGATTTGCAAAAAACTTTTTGAAAATGCTATGAGGTATTTTACTGGACGTTTTTAATAGGAAAATACCGCTTTGTGAATGGAGCCCATTGTCCGTGGCAAAGCCTGTGGGGCAGTGCTGCAGCAGCTTGCTTAACTGCTGTGTCCGGAATTAGCAACAAGATCTTCGTGAACATCTTACTAAGTGTAACATGCAGAGGCGCAGCTTGTGAAGTTTGTGGGCCCCGATGCAAAAGTTGACCTGGGGCCCCCCCAGTGGGGCCCCCCACTACCTTCCACCATGCACCAAGATATGATAGCTGTATGGTGGCTGTCTCTCTCTTCTCTCTTTCCTGCTGCCATCTGTATGTGCACACAAGCTGGGGGCAGGCAGGCCACACTCAGCTGTCAGGTGAAAGCTGTAGGTTTGTATGTAAAAGAGGAAACTCAGCAGGCCCTCTAACTTCCAGATCCACATACAAGCCCACCACTTTCACCCAGCAGCTCAGTGTAGTCTGCCAGCCCCCACCTTGTGTGCACATTAAGGGCTGAGTAGGGGCGGGAGGGGGGTACTGTACTGGGCTGGGTGGGGGGCTGATCAGAGAGTATGCCACTGCAGATATTACACCTTTTTTTTTTTCCTTAAAAATACCCTTCTTTTATGTGTTATTAACCTCTTCGTGCTGGCCTCATGCAAATGTGCGGCCTCCGGGTGTCTGGGACTTGACGCCGAGGGGCCGCACATTTGCGTGCAATTAAGAAAAACATATGTGCTGAGAATGCATGCCCTGTGCACTCCCAGCACACATGTCCAGTACTCACGGAAAGGTCCCGATCTCCTCTTTCGATCGGGACCTTTCCCGATCATGTGACTGCTGTGACAGCGAATCACGGCGGTCACATGACCCTAAAACCCTGCCCCACCTTCCAGCTTCTGAAACCAGGAGGCGCCAGCACCAAGGGGTTAAACAGCACCCAGTTACCTCTCTCGTGGCCAGGCTGCTGTGATATGGAGGTGCAGGGTATTAAGGAAAAGTAACACCCCCTTCCTGATAATGACACATACCCTCCTGCATCCTCTTGGTATTGACAGATGACCCCTTCTTCAAGAGCCCCCCACTTCAGCTAAACATAGATTACTCCCTCCTCCTGTAAAGACAGATGACTTCCCCTCCTACTAATGACACATGTCTCCCCACCAGGTAATGACATATGACCCCCACCAGGTAATGACAGATGATCCTTCCCCCCCAACCATCAAGTAATGACAGATAACCCTTCCCCCCTCCCCCCCACCAGGTAATGACAGATACCCCCTCCCACATCAGGTAATGATGGATATGAATATTCTTTAAATAAACGACTTTAACAATTTGATTATTTAAGCAATATATAGAATCTGTATGTACAGAAAACCATATAAAGCTAAAGGGATAAAAAGTGAACCAGGCGATTTGGAATATTCCTGATGACTCCTTATTATTCTCCGCTATATGTCTACCAGCTACAATCTACCATATAGACATCAAAATATTTGTGCGGTGTAGTTTGCCTTTGAATTCATCTTTTTCTGACTGTCTTCATGGTTTAAGGCTGGGTTTGATCCGTGACTTTACATTATGTTAACTCCTAATTGCTCTTACTGGAAATGCTTGTACACGCGAGGCTCCATGTTTATTAAAATTTGTTCTAGGAGGAACTCCAGCCTGTAGCTGTTGACTTGTAATAAACAGGAACTCATGAGCCTAGGGATCCAGTGCTGTCATCTCGCGTGCCAGTTCTTTGCTAGTGTTCGGGTCCCCAGCACCACCATCTTGAGTGTGACAAGCCAGCTGTGACTTCCTACTGGCTCGCAGTTGGCTCCCCACTGTGCATGTGTGAGTCTCGCTGCGCTCTGTGAATGGACCCACAGCCTCCTGAGACCTGTGATGTGTTCCAGGAGGTTGTAAGTGGGGGCAAACTTCTGGTCAGATCACCTAGGCCACAGGTGTCCAACTTGCGGCCCTCCAGCTGTTTCCAAACTACAAGTCCCATGAGGCATTGCAAGATTCACAGTTACAAGCATGACTCCCAAAGGTAGAGGCATGATGGGACTTGTAGTTTTGGAACAGCTGGAGGACCACCAGTTTGACACCCCTGACCTAAGCAATCCGAGAGGAAGTTGGACTGGTTACCTGTCAAAACTACCCGCTCCCTGAAAAAAAACCTTCCAAATATTGTAGAGGGAGGGTGGGGGTGGAAAAGTGGAATTTCCCTTTTAAGTTGTGCTTTAGCCCGGGTTCACACTTCTGTGGTACGGCATATGACATGCGATTCGCACAGGAACCACACTGCATTCCTGTGCAAATCACATGTGCATTCTGTGCAGTGCGATTTGAGCCATACATTTTGTTTGGCTCAAATCGCACCGTATCTGCACCAAAAAAGGTGCAGGACCTTTTATTTTGTCTGCATTAGAGTCCGATCGCATGGGTATTCACACCCATGCAATCTGATTCTGCACATCGCATCGTGTTTTGCGAACCGATTTCAGGGTGCTGTCAACTTAACATACACACCCACAGCGATTCACATGAACAGGGTGCAATTCTGACGCTGTGCAGAATTCGCACTGAAACTGGTGCGAATTCTGCACCACATCAGTGTGAACCAGGGCTTAAGCAGTTTTCATGTACACATTTATAAAAATCAAGGTGAGTTAACCTTGTTATATGTAACAACCGACAGTACCTTATACAGACTTTGAAATAAAAACAAAGGAAAGAGCTGTGATGATATGCAAAGTGTAGCACCCATAGCAACAAGTCAGAAATCAGCTAAATGATGTAACAGATAAATCATTTTTTTTTTGCTATGGATTACTGCATTCTTCACATCACTGAAGGTCTTTTGTGCACCAATAAAAAATAAAACTTCCACGTTTTCACCTTAGTGGCTGAAAAGAAAAACATGAATCATGACTTACGTGAATAATACCTCCTTCTACAAACAGCTAATTCTTCCAATATTTGTTATGTACACATTGCAATGCACATTTACCTATAAGCAGGTCACATTGGCGGTGGTAGACACAGACTACTCCATAGCTGAGTTGTGCCGACAGATACAGTGACAGCCGAGGGATGGGACAGCCATGGTATGGTGGAGGGACCTGCTGCAGAATGTACTGCATAATCTTCCGGCTGAAAGTACAGAGAGCATAACATTACATGAAGCCAAAAAAAACACACACAAATATGTCCTTGTGTAAGATATTTTACCCAAGATTGTTTATGTATAAAAAAAATATATATTTTATTATCACAAAAAAAAGTCACCCACAACAGCATTTCTAATATATGATGTCATGCTACTACACCATTGTGTGATTAAGGATTTTCTTGAACCATAGTTAATCATGGTGGCCCCCCTTCTGACTTCTTTTGTAACTATTGGGTTTGGATTTCTAATGGTCCTGTTTATATACGCAGCTTCCACACTTCCGGATAAAGGAGGTCAGAAGAACTGAAAATGTCCTAAATTCACCCTGGTCCCATCACCATAATCAGTTTGTGATATCTGAATGACTCATCTCCTAAATATATAAAGCGCTGATCTTTGTGGCACTAAGTACATAACGTTGAAACCTGAATTGTTGAACATTCAATATTTACTGTGATTGGCACGTCAAGCTTTATTTATCTATCATAACTTTCCTTTTTTTAGAACAAAGTTTCTGAATATGTGCAATTGCTTGCAATAGTATTTATATTAAAACTGACAGGGATGCATACAGTAGTCGGCTTTTATTTATTTATGTCAAAACTTTATTTGAAAAGGGCAAAAACTGTTGCTGCATATGTCTAAAAAGTGTTACCTCGCGTTTTCTGTTAAAAAAAAATGTGTTAGCTGAAGTAGAGTTTTATTTAGTTAGTCAAATACATCTAATTTTTCTAGTCCATCTAAGACTACCCCCACCCCACATTAATCATGCTGCTATCCAAAGGTGTCTTTGCTGCTCCTTCATGCAGAGTGTAGACACCCTGAAATAGAAAGTGCGTTTCACCAGGTGATAAAAAACAGAAAAAAAAAGAAAAGAAATGCAGTCAACACAGATTGGTAAGTTGCAATATATTACATTGTTTTGGGGTTTAATACCACTTCAATATTCTTTTTGTCAGCATTAATAGGGATGTGATGGGTTGACTCAATGTGCCAGCTCAAACTTATATACAGCGGGTAAAAGAAGTATTGAACACATCACCATTTTTCTCAGTAAATATATTTATAAAGATGCTATTGACATGATATTTCACCACGTCGGTAACAACGCATGCAATCCATACATATAAAGAAACCAAAACAAACAAGTTCAGAAATTAAGTTATGTGTAATAAAGTGGAATAACACAGGGAAAAAGTATTGAACACATGAAGAAAGGGAGGTGCAAAAAGGCATGGAAAGCCAAGACACCAGCTGAAATCTATCAGTAATTAGAAAGCAATCCTGCCCCTTGTCAGTGCAAATTAATATCAGCTGGTTCAGTCTCAACTGATGGCCTATAAAGAGGCCAAGGTGTCACATAAGAAAAATCTCATGATGGGTAAATGCAAAGAGCTCACTCAATTATTATTATTATACAGGATTTATATAGCGCCAACAGTTTGCTCAGCGCTTTACAATATAACGGGAGACAATACAGCAACAATACAGTTCAATACAAGAGAGATAGGAGGGCCCTGCTCCTTGGAGCTTACAATCTAGAATACCTTCGCAACCTTATTGTTGCAAAACATACTGATGGCATTGGTTAGAGAAGGATTTCTAAACTTCTGAATGTTCCAGTATGCACTGTTGGGGCCATAACCCAGACATAGAAAGAACATCATTTCACCATAAACCAGCCACGGCCAGGTGCTGCTCACAAAATTTCTGACCAAGGAGTGAAAAGAATTATCAGAAGAGTTGTCCAAGAGCCAAGGACCACTTGTGGAGAACTTCAAAAAGACCTGGAATTAGCAGGTACTATTTTTTCAAAGAAAACAATATGTAATGTATTCAACCGTGGTGTGTTCCTCAACACAGTGGAGCAGTAATTCTTGCATATGCTGTCTGTTTATGTAGAGTACATAGGTCATGTTATTTACCTGTAGAGGAAGTGGCAGCATAAATTATTAGTTACATAGGAATCATAAATATAGAGTTTCTATTGCTAAAAAAGGGTTTCCATAAGGAGGAGTGTGTGAGTAGCTGCATATAATTTCCTTTCCCCACTTTAAATGTCGTGGGCCCTGGGTAGAGTGACAACATGGGCCTATTGAAAAATCCTACCCTGCTTTCCTTTAATACATGGAGAAGAAATGGGGACAGACACAATACAGGGCATTCATAAAGGACACTACCTCTTTGTGCAGCAGGGCTTCTCTTGTTCCCACTACCCCTAGGTTGAAGGGACAGAGAACAGAAGATGATGACTGACAATTTAAAGTCGAGATCTTTCCCCAGCCTGGAGAAGCTGAGTGATAGCCCACTGTCACCTGAAAACAGTCACAGGAGTGCAGAACGAACTGCACTCCTGTGATCCACAGAAATACAGCCAAAAGGGCTTTGGCTGTACTTCTCCTTTATATCCAATTGAGATGCTGTAGCATGACCTTAATGCTCAAAAACCCTCCAATGTGGCTGAATTAAACAATTCTGCAATGAAGAGTAGGCCACAATTCCTCCACAGCACTGTGAAAGACTCGTTGCCAGTTATCGCAAACGCTTGATTGCAGTTGTTTTCAACAAAGGTAGTACATCCAGTTATTAGTTTTAGGGGGCAATTACTTGTTCACATAGGGTCAGGCAGGTTTTTTCCTTTAATAAATAAATCATCATTTAAACACTGCATTTTGTAAAGTTTATTGTTGTGTCATATTAAATTAATTTGATGATCTGAATCATTTAAGTGTGACAAATATGAAAAAAAATAAAAAATTAGGAAGAGACCAAATAGTTTTTCACAGACAGCACTGTATATTAGGATTGCTTACCAGCAACTGAATAAGACTGATATTTTAGTTTGGGGCGGTGTTGCCCCATCTGCTGCTTAAGTCAGAATAAAGTTAGAGACACTATGACTATAGGACACAAGTACGGTGAAGATACGGACACTTGGGGTATTGGCAAAGGTTAACATTTGAGGGCTGAGACATCTTTATTGACTGATGCCATGCTGGCAATAACAGGTACTTGGGGCGATCGCAGAACAATCAGCAGTAGGAACCAGAACACTACACACATTCCAGATCAGTCACACTCAGGGGCAGACTGACCATTTGGAAACTCGGGCAGTGCCTTGGGGCCAGGGGTCAGTAGGGGGCCCCTTGAGATGCCCCTGGTACCTTTTTCATAGGCTTTTTTGAGTTTGGGCAAGGACACAGGGGCCCCATGATCTCCTATTGCCCGGGGGCCCCATGAGTTCTCAGTCCTCCCCTGGTCACACTCAAAGTGTTACTAAACCCAGGAACTTGCATTCACTATATCTGGTCTCCCACTGTACACACAACATGGAAATGCAACTATTTTAGTAAATATAAACTGCTAGAAACCTTTTCTCATTAGCATTTAGAGCAGTCTTGTGACTTCTATCAGTGTCCAGTAGAGCACTGGTTAATCTTGTAGGAGGAGATTTCATTCTCCCCTGATTATCCTATGAGGCTGCAGGATTCCTGCCCCTCTGTCTGGACAGTGCTGATTGGCACAGTGCTGATCACATGCACTCTCCCAAGAAAAAAAAAACTATCTAGCAATACACACCAATATGAGCATGTGCAGCTTACCCCCAAGGCTCTGTTCTATCAGCAGATGGATTGGGGACAGTAGAAGAAAGGGAGAATTAGAGAAGACAGGATCAAACATCCTTTTTACACAATGTGGAGGATTAGCCCCTTGGGAGCCACAGTGAGCACAACAAGCATGCTTTACTGCATATACAGACTGATTTTACTGTTGTGGGTTTAGTAATACTAAGCTGGCCATACACCAGTAGAATTTAGTTTAAACATTTCAATAATGGACACTTTCAACCACTTCCTGCCCAGGCCAATTTTCAGATTTCAGCGCTGTCACACCTAGAATGACAATTACTCAGTCATGCAACACTGTACCTACATTAAAATGTTATCATTTTTTGAGCTTTCTTTCAGTGATATTTGGTCACCACTGGGTTTTATTGTTTTTGCTATATAAACAAAAAATACTGAAAATTGAAGGATAAAAAAAAACATTTTTTAGTTTCTGTCATTTTGCAAATAAATCATCTTTCTTCATAAATTTAGACAAGATTGTATTCTGCTACATTTCTTTGGTAAAAAATAATTCAAATCAGCGTATAGTATTTAGTCTGTGTGAAAGTTATAGATGATCAGTACTGATGGCTTATCTCATTCTTGAGGCCTTAAAATGCCCCCAAATTACTCCTTTTTGGAAAGTAGACAGCCCAAGTTATTTAGTAAGAGGCATGGTGAGTTTTTTGAAGTTGTCGTTTTTTTGTCAAAATACTTTGGAACATGAAGAAATTAAATAGTTTTTTTTGCTGTCACCAGAGCAGTACAGTGTCACCATATGACTGTTGTGGCAGTGATGATAAACACTGACTGGTGACAGTATGTCAAAATTGAAAAAAAAAAAAGTTATATTTTTTTTCAAATTTTTTTAAAACATTTTTTTCTGTTTTTTTCCTTTTACCAGAACAGTACAGTTCACCATAGTGACACTTTACTGCTCTGGAGAGTTCATCAGGTTTTTTTTTTTTTACACTATGATTGCCTTTTAAAGTGATGATCACTATACAAGCAATCATCTTTATGAATGGCATCTGTTCATGTGCTAATATGTACAGTTGTGATAGGTGTGATTAACCCTGTACCATGGGATCACTGTGACTAATCACAGAGATCATAACAGTTCACAATGAATGGCTAAGAATGAAAGCCATTGTGTACAACTGACATGTGATTTCTGTGACTGATCACAGAAATCACATGGTACCAGGGCCGGCACAATACAACGATCTGTGTTCCTCTGTGTCCAGTGGACACAGCAGGCCACATATCACGCTGCTATGTGGCCGTGAGTGACAGGATGAGATATGACATTCATCCAAGATAATGGTGCTCCCATTCAGCTGTATTGTTATACTGGGCCAGGCCAGAAGTGGTTAAACGTTCCTATAGAGATTCTGAAAAATCATGTGTCAGAGCATGTGTCAGAGCATTCAATCTTACCATCATAGAGTCAACTAATTTTGTTCTTAAGTTCCTAAAACCTGACTCAGGGAAAATGAAAAGTACCTTGCAGGAGTGCAGGGGAAGAAGGCTATTACCTAATGGACGCAAAGGATTAGGTAATTAAAACTTCTTTACCCAGTCCACTAGACATAGTTCCCCTGCGAAGGAGGATTTTTACTTTTCCCAAGGTTCAGTTTCAACATTTTGTCCAGACCTGCTTCTTGAATGGAATATCAGATTAAAAAAGGCGTATTTTGTGTCTAAAATAAGCACATTACGAAATGTATGATCTTTATTCCTTAACAAAAACCACATTGACAGTTAGAATTTTATTTTCCATCCTGCTCCTTTGAAATTTCTCGTCACAACAGTTAAAAATGATAGACTATTTAACCCCGCTAACCAATGGCAAATTGAACAAATGAACTTCTACTAGTGAATGGCCTGCTTTACATGTGATGTATTAACTACTCATGGATTATAATTATACATACCAAGTGTTCATGACATTTACTTTCAGGTATTCCCGCTTTACAATCCTTGTGCCTTTAGTAGCAGCCAACCTAGGTGACATATCATTAGTTTCAGTTATATGGCAATTACAATAAAAGTGTAAAGTGTCATGAATTACAGAACAACAGCGTAAATGTAGTCAGAATATTCAGACATACAGTATGTGGTAGAAAGATGACTTAGAAATATTAGCCCACTGATTTGTGTTATAGTCAGTGTAGAAGAGTGGAATCTGATATATGAATAAACACACTGCATCATATTACTGCTGTAGCTATACCAGTGATGAGATCTGTTAACTAAGACATCCCGTCTGTCAATGACATCATACTCAGTTTCTGAATCAAGCTGAGCACAGCAGCCATCAGGGCTTGCATCATATATAGACAAAGGTGTAATGATAGTCATAGCAGACCTTGTGATTGTCATGGGGCGTAGAAACACGAGGGGCCCTGTACTCTCTAGTTACATAGTGGCACCATATGGAAGAGAAATGTCACAAGGCCTGAGAAACAAAATAAGAAAGGTGAAGGCTACAAGATCAACAAAGCTTTACTTATCAGTCAGAATACTGTAGCAAAAGTGATACAAAAATGTAACAAAGATGAAACTACAATCATCTCACAGAGATGTCCGGGCCATCCATGGAAGTTAACACTTCGACAGGAGCGTTTTTTGATAAGAGGGGTTGAAGAAAATTGCCATGCAAGTTCACTGCAGTTAGTTAACCGTTTCAATACCGTGCAATTTTACACCTTCCTGCCCAGGCCATTTTTCAGGTTTCAGCGCTCTCACACTTTGAATGACAATTGCGCGGTCATACAACACTGTACCCAAACTAAAATTTTATCATTTTCTTCACACAACTAGAGCTTTCTTTTGGTGGTATTTAATCACCGCTGGGGTTTTTATTTTTTGCTAAATTAACAAAAAAAGACCAAACATTTTGAAAAAAAAACATTTTTCTTTGTTTCTGTTATAAAAGTTTACAAATAAATAATTGTTCTTCATAAATTTAGGCCGAGATGTATTCTGCTACATGTCTTTGGTGAAAATAACCCAAATTAGGATGTATTATTTAGTCTGTAGGAAAGTTATAGAGTTCACAAACTATGGTATAGATCTGAAAATTGATCAATCCTGAAGTACTGACAGCTAATCTAATTTCTTGAGGTCCAAGAATGTCAGAATAGTACAGATATCCCCAAATGACCCCTTTTTGCAGAGTAGACAGTCCGACGTACTTCATAAGTTTGAAGTTTTTTGAAGTTGTATTTTTTTGTCATAATTTTGTGGAAAATGAAAGAATTAAAAAAATTATTTTCACTATTTTTTTTTTTTACATACTGTCCCCAGTGCAGTACAGCGTCATCATATAACTGGCATGGCAGTGAACAGGGACACTGACTGGTGACAGTATGAAAAAAATATATATATATTTTTTTTTTTATTTTTTTTTTATATTTAATTTTTTATTACATTTTTTTTATTTTTTTTAAGATTTTTTTTTTTCATATTTTACTATGACCAAAGTAGTACAATGTTACCATAGTAACATTGTACTACTTTGGGGAAGTGATCAGTATTTTTTATTTTTTTTTTACACAATTTGCTTATAGCAAAGAATTACTTTGCTATAAGCAAGCATTTACCTGAATGAAATCGATTCATTCAGCTTTTTTTTTTTTTTTGTGCTTAGCTGTGATTTGGTCACAGCTAATCACATGACATGTGCATGTGATTAGCTGTGACCATTCACAGCTAGGCACTAGTATACAATGGATGGCATCATGAATGAAGCCATCCATTGTATACAACTGTCATGTGACCTGCTGTGATTGGTCACAGCAGGTCACATGGTACCAGCAACGGGAGCTGGTACTCGGATCTGTCATCGGCCGTGTCCGAGGTGCACGATCGGTGACAGATCGCACTGCTGCGCCGCTCTGCATTAGCGCAAACTGCGCATGTGCGGGAGCACGCCAAATGGCGTGCACCCGGAGTGCAGAGACACATTTGAAGCCGCCAAACGGCCATTGGCCGGGCGGCTAATGGTTAAAGAAGTAGAAAGCCAAAATGGAGTGATTGATTCCTGTGACACAATACGGCGTACACTGCAGAGGAATGGCATGCATGGGTGTCGTCCATGAAGGAAGCCTCTCCTAAAGCCCATGTACAAAAATCCCGCCTAGCATTTGCCAAGGCCCATGCTAAAAAAGAAGAAGACTACTGGGACTCTGTACTCTGGAGTGATGAAACCAAGATAAATGTTTAATGCATAAACTGATGGCTTCAAAGCTGTATGGCGTTGCAATGGTGAGGACAACAAATACAAATGCATGGTGCTTGCAGTGAAACATGGTGGTGGCAGTGTCTTTCTGTGGGGCTGCATGAGTGCTGCTGGTGTTGGGAAGCTGCAATTCATTGATGATATCATGAATTCACAGAAGTACTGCTCTATATTGAAAGAGAAGATGCTACCATCACTCCATTCCTCCTGGTCGTCATGCACTTTTCCAACATGACACTGATCAAAAAAACACATCTAAGACCACTGTTGCATTTCTGAAGAAGAACAGGGTGAAAGTGATTCAGTGGCCAAGTATATCTCCTGAACTGAACCCAATCGAACATCTATGGGGAATTCTGAAGAGACAAGTTGAGCATCCCTCTCCATCCAGCATCCAGGCTCTAAAAGAGGTCGTTCTTGAAGAATAGAAAAAGATAGATGTTGCAATATGTTGTCAACTTGTTCATTCCATACCTAGAAGACTTGGTGCTGTCCTTACAAATCATGAAGGTCATACAAAATACTAGATGTAGTAGTTTTTGTTGTGGGGTGTATTCATTTTTGCATCAACTAATTTGAGAAAAACTGAAGGTATTGTAATCTAAGTTATATTATTAACGTCACGTTCTTGTGTTCATTGAGATATTGATTAAAATCTTACTTTTCAAAAGGGGTTTACTCATTTATGCTGAGCACTGTATATCAACAATTAAATTCAAAGTTGATGTCTGCTCTTAAACAATTCTATATAAGAATAAGCAGGTAATTATACAGTATATCCTTAACATATAATGGAAGAGAAAACTTTTTTTTTTCATTTCATTATGTTTATTGGGTTTAGCAATAGACCTAGCATAATAAAGATGAGCATGTGAGTCACCCATGTCACCCATAATAAACAACCAGTACAGACTGATTAATAACAAGTCAAAACTAACCAAATAGAAGGATTCTGAAACATTGGGATGATAAAAATAGGCTGAAAGTGTGATAAAGCCATGTCCCAAAATGTACTCGCAGACACCAAAGGGAAAGCTCTCCTGGAGCGGTAACTGCAAGAGCATAAACCAGAAAATACTAGAAGGAGAAAGGAAAGGAAGGAAAAGGGAGTGTAGTCAAGAAGGGAAAGAAGGAGTGGGGAACTCGGACTCAGGGGCTCCAAAGGGGGTAATCAGATGGGCCTAGGCATGTAGGTTGGAGTGAAGGAAACTCATATGAGATCCAAGGTTCCCAGACCTTAAGAAATTTAGCATGGGAGTCATTCAAAATACTGTACATTTGCTCATGAAGTATCATTGGGGTTAATTGTGTCTTCACCCCATGAAAAGCCACACGTTAGGTCTTCCAGGCAAGCACTATGGTCCGTTTAGCTGAAAAAAATTTTTTAGCCAATTCTTGCTGTGATGCATTTAAGCCAGGTATGGGCCAATGTAGGAGGGCCAACTTTGCATCCCCGCGAACTGTGAGATGGAAGAGGGTCTGAAGCAGGCCAGAAACCCTGGACCAAAACCCTACTAGTCCACCAGACATAAAAAAAATGTCCTCCCGCTGTCCACAGTTACGGAAGCACCTGTCACTACTTCCAGGGTAAGCATGTGCAATTTGGGCAGGAACCCAGTACCACCTGAGAAGGACTTTGTATGCTGCTTTCAGAGTATTTGTGTTAAAGGAGCATTTAGCAATTATCTTTAAAACCTTACTCCAGTCCCCCAGATCCAAGGGGGACTGGAGGTCTCATTCCCATTGAGACATATAAGAGCGAGATGTTGATGATGATTGACCATTTAGGGACGCATATATGTTAGAGATGAGACCCGGGGCCCCAGGGGCTTGCTGACAAGCATGTTCAAAGAAGGTCTTCTGATATGGGTAGGTGGACATGCGGCATAGGGCACCAATCCAGTGTTTTAGTTGCTGAAAGGGAAAGTGTTCTCTAGTAGGGGCTTCATGCGTCTCCCTGGTGGTCTCCCAAGATGGAAAGGAGCGAGTGGAAAGGAAATTTTGGACCCGCATGAAGCCATGGGAGAGACACCAAGAGAATGCCTGAGGCTTCTCCTGGTCCAGGAGAAATATAAGGTTGTGAGCAGGGGCGGACTGACAACTCATGGGGCCCCCGGGCAATAGGGGATCATGGGGCGCCTGTGTCCTTGCCCAAACTAAAAAAAGCCTATGAAAAAGGTACCAAGGGCATCTCATGGGGCCCTCTACTGCCAGAGTAAAGCTTGCAGTGAAGATGGGTTACAGTTGGGCAGTTGGCGCAAATCTTAAAGGGGGACATCCGAGACATAGCTAACTGAGAAATCTGTGCCACTGCTGCTGCTACCGCATTATACCTAGATACGTTAGGGACCCCCCAGACCCCCTTGCAGTCTATGAACATAAAGAGTCAACTGAGGGGCACTATGACTGACCGGCAGCATTCAAAAATAATAAAGGGCCTTAGGTAAAATTGTCAGAAACCCTCCCTATCCAAAAAAGAGATGGATATTGTCAGGAATGCATAAGTGAGGTCAGAGTATGTAACAGGGGATAGTAGTTAGCAGAGAGGAGTAGGATGGTGTCAATTTAATGCCTAGGTTGTCAATCAAATCAAACGCCCAACAGTAGGGAAAGTGCTCCTGAAGGCGGGCCACAACATCGGCGAAGAGGGAGACGTTTAAAGCCATGGTTTTGGAAGTGATGATCCAAAGTCCAGAAAAGGCTGAAAAATGATCAAGCATGACCTGCAGTTTGGGAAAAGGTATACGTGGGTTGGACAGGAGGGCATCATCTGCAAAAAGATTCACTTTATCTTGAGTCCCAGCATATACTACCCCTGATATGTCCACATTAGCCATAATTGCCACCTCCAGGGGTTCCAGTGCCAAAATAAAAAGCACTGGGGACAGAGGGCAACCTTGCTTGGTGCCCCGGAAAATGGAAAACGGATTATAAAGAAAACTAGCATATTTCACCGAGGCCTATGGCGAGGAGTACAAGGCTTGGATCCAGGATAGAAAATAAGCCCCAAAGCCCCAGCGCGTTAAAGCAAATTGGAGGTAGTCCTAAGAGAGCGATTCAAATGCTTTATAAATATCTAGGGAAAGCAAGCAACCAGGAATTTTACATTGGTTAAGCATAAAGTAAATCACCTTACAGACGTTATCCCCTGCTTGACACCTTGGTACGAAGCCCACCTGATCCCTGTAAATGAGGGCCTGAAGGAATTTATTGATACAAGAGCTCAAGATTTTCCTCAAAACCTTCAGGTCCACATTCAACAGGGAAATGGAATGAAAGGATTGTGGGTCAAAAGCCTTCTCAGACGATTTAGGGATCATAGTAATGTGAGTGAGCCCAGGGAAGACTTCGCCCCATCTTGCAAAGAATTAAAGTAGGTAGTCAGATGTGGAGTAAGGAGAGATTCAAACTTCTTATAATGTAATCCAGAGAAACAATCTGGGCCTGGAGCTTTAGAGGGCTTGAGGGATTTTATAGCCTGTGTGACTTCTAACTCAGAGATAGGAGCATTTAAAGAATACCAGGCCCTCAATGACGAGGGCAGGCATAATGACTGGAAAAAGCTCTCAGCCTTATCTGAGTTAAAAGGAGAGGGTTAGTTATATAAAGAGGAAAGAAAGTCAGCAAAAGTGGAAGCAATCTTAGAAGGGTCTGAAGTGAGCCCACCTCCAGGGCCAGTGCTAGACTATTTTGCACCCTAGGGGAGACCAACTATTTGCACCCCCCCCCCCCAAAAAAAAAGAAATTCAAATTCAAATAAAAATAAAGTAAAACTCCACACCAAGCTAATCCTTGCCAACGTTCGCTCCATGTGGAGAGTGACTTGGAAGCTAGGAGGAAGCGATGTTGAATGCAGCATGGCTTCCGCGGCACCTCGTTGGCTGGATACCTCTTCCTCACGGATTAGCTGAAGTTTGCAGGAGATGGCTTCGTCTGCAGCTAACATCATCCATTGACACCATGACCCAGAAGTAATGTTTTACATATTGCTAGCAGGTCATTAATAGGAAGGGGCACTCAATGAACAGCTGTATGGCAGTGGGTGTTTTACACAGCACCCCGCCACAATTGCCATACCACAGTGGCAGTGCCTTTGCAGCATAATGTGGAGTGGTTGGGGAACAATAAAAGTGTGGCTCAGCCACACATTTTTAATGTCCCTCAAATAAAAGTGTACTTAAGAACTAACAGGAAGCATCTTATTGTGCTTATATGATCATCATCATTATCATGACAACGATCACACAGTTCAGAAGGTGCTATATGCCTGTGTGTACACAGCATATAGCAAGCACAAGGAGGAAAGTGAGCGCTAAAATGGCTAAGCTGCTGAAACACCAAAAAAGGTACCAAAAAGCCTTCCAGAGCATCAATATAAAATGGGTGCGGCGCTAAATATATATTACACACAATAAAGAGTGTCAAATAGAATAATCACATGAAATCTTAAATAAATAAATGAAAAAATATCACAATATTCAACCAAATATAAAGTGACTAGTGATGTGCAACAAGGTGATATTATATCAACCATAAAGCGATTAAGTGATGACGTAAATCTTTGTCACTGTAAAGTGACCACTGGTGCTAAATAAAGTGCTAATATAAATGGTTAAATGCCCATAAAGGTGATTTCTGGAAGATCCAGTGATGATCTTCAATTGCTGGTGATCAATAACATCTATCCAATGGTATGGTGATGTGCCCGGTAATATAAGAATTGCGCAGTCACCAGATGCGCAATCAAATTACGCATTTAGAGATATACGCTCTCAGTAGATCAGCTGGAGGTCCCTTTAAAGGTATGTATGGTCTGGTCTGGAGTTCCCTCACTACTTCCTCTGCTCTCAGCAATATCTCTGCTGTCCTCCTAATGCTCTTCTGTTAGCTGGAGCAGGCAAGAGATTGATGTTAATGGCGTATTAACAAATATCAGCAATATTATTATACAGGATTTATATAGCGCCAACAGTTTGCTCAGCACTTTACAATATAACGGGAGACAATACAGCAACAATACAGTTCAATACAAAAGGGATTTGAGGGCCCTGCTCCTTGGAGCTTACAATCTAGGAGGGAGGGGCTAGTGGTACAAAAGGTAGTAACTGTGGGGGATGGACTGGTTGGAAGAGTAGAAGATTCCAGTATTAGCTGAGGGCAGGATAGGCTCCCCTGAAGAGATAGGTTTACAGAGATCGCCTAAAAGCAGAGTAGGCGATAGTCTGATAAATTGGGGTAGAGAGTTCCAGAGGATGGGGGAAGCTCTGGAGAAGTCCTGGAGATGAGCATGGGAGAAGGAGACAAGGGAGCTAGAGAGTAGGAGGTCTTGCGAGGAGCGGAGAGTACAGTTTGGGTGATATTTAGAGACAAGATCGGTGATGTAATTTGGGGCAGAGTTATAAATGGCTTTATACGTTATTGTTAATGTTTTGAATTTTATCCATTGGGCAATGGGAAGCCAGTGGAGGGATTGGCAGACAGGGATGGCAAATACAGAACGGTTAGTAAGGTGGATGAGCCTGGCAGCAGTATTCATGATAGACTTAGACTGAAGAGGGGATAGCCTGCGATTTGGTAGGTTAATGAGGAGGGAGTTACAATAGTTAAGGCAAGATATAACAAGGGAGTGAATAAGTTGCTTAGTGGTTTCCGAGGTTAGGAACGGGCGTATCTTGGAGATGTTGCGGAGGTGAAGTCTACAAGATTTGGACAGTGATTGGATTTGGGGCTGAAAGGACAGATGGGAGTCTAGGATTACACCTAGTACCCTGGCATGAGGGGAGGGACTGATGGTGTATTTTTGATCTTGATGGAGAAGTCAGGGGAGGGGGCACGGGCTGGAGGGAATACTAAGAGCTCAGTTTTGGAAAGATTGAGTTTGAGGAAGTGGAGTGATATCCATGCCGATATGTCACTTAGTAGGTTAGTAATGCGAGTGGAGACTGAAGGGGTGAGGTGAGGGGTAGAAAGATAGATTTGTGTCTCATCAGCATAGAGATGGTACTTAAAACCATTGGAGTTTATCAAGTGACCAAGGGAGGAGGTGTAGATGGAGAATAGAAGGGGTCCAAGGACAGAACCTTGAGGGACCTCTACAGAAAGAGGAAGTGAAGAGGAGGAGGCAGCATTATAGGTAACACTGAAGGAGTGCTGCGATAGGTAGGAGGAGAACCAGGAGAGAGCAGAGTCTCTGAGGCCAAGAGAGTGGAGTTTTTTAAGGAGGAGGGGATGGTCAACCGTATCAAAAGCCACAGAGAGGTCAAGTAGTAAGAGTACGGAGTAGTGGCCATTGGTTTTAGCAGTTAGTAGATCATTAGTGAGTTTTAGTGGAGTGTAGCGAGCGAAAGCCAGATTGTAAAGGGTCAAGAAGGTTGTTGTCGGTGAGGTGGGAGCTCAGGCGATTGTAGTCTAAGCTTTCTAGGAGTTTAGAGGTAAATGGCAGCAGGGAGATGGGTCTTAAGTTGTTCAGGTTGGTGGGGTCCAGGGAAGGCTTTTTAAGTATGGGAGTGATGTGTGCATGCTTTATAGGGGAGGGGAAGGCACCAGTAGAGAGGGAAAGATTGAAGATGTGAGTGAGGGAGCATAGGATGGAAGAAGAGGGTGACCGTAGTAGTTGTGAGGGGACAGGATCCAGGGGGCAGGTAATGAGACGGGCTTCTGAGAAAACCTTAGTGACCTCTTCGGTAGTAGCAAGGTCAAAAGAGGAAAGTGTTGAGGGAGGTTTAGTATAAGGTATGCTAAGTGGGATGGATGTCTGTGCAGTGGCGATGCCCCTATGAATTGTGTCAATCTTGAGTGAGGTACTGGATGGAGGTGGAGGTGGAGTTAAAAGTAAAGAAGAGACAATGAGGACTGGATGACAAGGTAATAATAAGAGTGACAAAGTAGGCTTGTTTGGCAGCATGAAGGAAGGAATTGTATGTTAAGAGAGCAGATTTATATAGGGTGAATGCTTATTGAGATTTGGTTTTATGCCACAATCGCTCCAGCGCACGGCTATGTCGTTTAAGATTTCTGGTGTCGCCAGTCTGCCAAGGTTGTAACGGTCGGGGCCTGATGCTTCGTCTTGTTAGAGGAGCAAGCGAGTCTAATGCGGATGAAAGCGAACTGTTATAGACAGCAGTGGCCAGGTCAGGGAAGGACAGGGGAGAGATTCTGTCATAGAGTTTTTCAGTTGCAGAGCAGAAAGGAGCAGGGTTCAAGTTGTGAAGGTTTCTGCGGGAAATTGTTTGCCGCTTGGAGGGATAGGTGTTTGAAGACGAGGAGACTGTGAAGGTGATGAGATTATGATCAGAGAGAGGAAAGGGGTCGTTTGTGAGGTTGTAGGGAGTGCAAAGACGGGAGAAAACAAGGTCTAATGTATTCCCATCAGAGTGAGTGGAGGACTGTATACATTGTGCTAATGCAAAAGATTTTATTTATTTATTTCAGGTACTTATATAGCACCATCAATTTACATATATATTGTACATTCACATCAGTCCCTAACCCTCAAGGGGCGTACAATCTAAGGTCCCTAACTTACACTCATACATACACACACTAGGGCCAATTTAGACAGGATCCAATTCACCTACCAGCAAGTCTTTGGAGTGTGGGAGGAAACCGGAGTACCTGGAGGAAACCCACGCAGGCACAGGGAGAACATGCAAACTCCAGGCAGGGGGTGCCGTGGCTGGGATTTGAACTGAGGACCCTAGTACTGCCAGGTGGAAGTGCTAACCATTTAGCCACTGTGCTGAGGTTAGGTTGAAGAGTTGGGATGTAGCTGGGTTGTTGACATTAATGGGGATGTTAAAATCACCGAGAATGATAGTGGGTAGTTCAGAGGAGAGAAAGCAATATCAGCAATATGTCCTCGCACACAGAATGCAGTGTCCTTGCAATTGCTGATGTTTGTTAATGGACGCCATCAACATCAATCTCCAAAGCGGAGGAAGAGATAATCACAGTGAAAGGCTGTGAGCAGCTGCAGCCAGCTGTCAATGATCAGCATTGCTTTAGCCGCATGCTCCTGAAATTAGAAAAAAGGAGTCCCTCTCTTCTCCCCACCTGGGCCCCTTTGGTGAACTGATGTTTCCCAGGGAAAATATAATTATTGTTAAAGCAGAGCCAGCTGTACTGTCCTATCGGTGGCCTTGGCCATGGTTGCACCCTAGGTGGCAGTGCACCCTAGGCGGCTGCTTTGTTTGCCTAGTGGTATCTCCGGCCCCTCCCACCTCCTCTCACCCTCAGCCGAATTGGCCCATGGGCTCGACCCACAAAATTTAGTTTGCTGGCTAACATTGGAGCAGGTTTCTCCTCACTAGTATAAAACCTGTGTTATGTCCAACGCAGGGACTTTTCAGCATGAGTAGTGCCAAGAAGGTCCAGCTCAGTTGCTAGGGTGTCATGGCCTTTTCTGTTTACCACTGATGAGCCTTCTGAGTTGCATCTGCAGCATCCAGGAGAGAAGACAGTTCCCGAATCTGCTTCTTCCTAGCATGTTTCCTGGAGGACATGATCTGGATCAGGTGGCCCCTAATCGTGGCCTTGTGCGCTTCCCATAAAGAAATAGGGGACTCAACCAAGCCCACATTATCAGAGAAGTAAGTTTGGATATGTGGCTGTGTCTGGGCATAGAAGTCCTGGGTGGTCAGGAGGGACTGGTAAGCTGGACAGGTCAATCCAACAAGGAAGACCCTAAAGATCAAAGTGTCATGGTCCAACCACACCGAAGTAGAAACAACAATCCTATCCAAGGATGGTGAGCAAAGAAATGCATGAACACATGCTCTGTCCTGCAAAAGCTCTGGTGAGGATTTGAGGAAAAAGTGAATTCCTGGTGGAAAGAGTCTCTCTCACTCCACACGTCCACCAAACCATGTGACTGGAAGAGAGTGCACAATATTTACTCCTGAGAGGAATCACGGGACGGGGGTACATCCTTGGAGTAACGCCTGTCTAGAGAAGAATCAAAAACAGTTAGAATCTCCTATCATATAGAGTAGGCCCTTCTGGTGCTTAGCAACTACCTGTAGTAAATGGGAAAACAATCCCTGCTGAAATCTGTTTGGGGCATAGTAACCCTCCAAGGTGACCTCCTGGTCACACAGAGTGCCTACCTGTGGGGTGCGCGACTTCCAGAGGCATGCAAATGGGAGATTTCGTCGGAGCGCCATCGACACCCCTCTATGTTTTTCCGGGGCAGAAGCTGTATAATATATAGGGTAATATGAAGACGGGGAGGAAGACTGCGAAAATCTACAGACAGACTACATCCACAGACCAGGATTTCAGGTCATATAAAACTTTGGATATTTTGGTGGAGTAAAACTCATGAATGTTTTGGGAGAAAAATTTCAGCACAATGCAAGCCATCATAAGGGGGAAAACAGGAGCTGTTTAAACATAAAATATTGTGCCGGCTAAAATTCCAGCAACACCACCCAGGAGAGCACCTCGAGTCCGAGAGGTGATGGAAAGGGAAAGAGGAAGAAAGAGGAAAGATAAAGAAAGGAAAACAAGTCAGAATGTACCATATACAAAGTCACCATTTGAAGTGGGAATCTCATCCCAGCTAAACAGGATACACTAAGGGGTGGCTCTATCACTGACCACACAGCTTAAAATTAGCAAGCAGTACCAGCTGCTGGAGGGAAGGTATATAAAGCAAACCAGCCACAATGCTAACAAGAGCGTGGTGGAACAAGAGATATTAAGCACAACCAACCAACATTTCCCATCTGGCTTCCCCCACTAGGAACTGCCAGAGGTCTCCACAGAGTTCCTAGTTTTAAGTGTTGCCCCCCCATCCGGAGGCTAAAATTGACCCCAAATAAGGCAAGGCCAGATTGGGGGACAAGGCCAGACTCCAAGGGAGAGAAGCCAGTCAAATAATTCAAACATACAAAATAAAACAGCAAAAGAAAAAAAAAAAAAAAACAAAACATATCAATTAGCAACACCATATTATGAGGAAGCTGGAAGAGACGGGTGGGAGGAAAGCGGGAAATCCGGGTGGTAGGAAGGTGGGAAAGGGAGGCGGGAGAGGGGAAAGGGGTAAGGAAGGGAAAGTAGGGAGAGCAATGGGTCTCCCAGTTAGTCAAGGGAACATCAGATCAAGGTTGTGCACATAGAGACACAAGGTTCAAGCCACAGTAGGGCAGCAGAAGTTCAAAACAAATAACGAAGATCAGTCTCAGAAGAATCCAAGGGCTGCATCTCCTACAAGACAACTTCTATGCCTGGGGCCGGATCTCAGAGGTAGCTATATAACCCATGCTGGGATCACTGTCTCAAGTCAGAAAGGTTCCGGGCATGGATCCATCCAAATGCAGGCCGGTAAAGGACAAGTTATTCAATAAGGCCTCCGTGGCCACCAATCAGGAAGATTGGGCACAGATAGCTGCCAATATACATAAAAAAACAAAAAACAGGAACAAACAACCAAAGGACAGTCATAAAGTAGAAAATGGTAATAAACTTAGTAACCATGTACCCCATCAAGGGTAGCAAGCGGTTGAAAGGAGAACGAGTCTCAATTGCACTGGGAAATATTAACTAGCGAGCTCACCTATCTTGTTGCTTATCCTCTGTTGAAGCAAGGGGATCTGGAAAGCAGTGGGGTGCTAGGGAGGGTTTACGGCTGACAAATTGCTCCCATAAGTGACCCAATGGCTTGGAAGAAGGCAGGGATCTCGAAGCTCACACCTGTCTGCTGGAGGCCTCCTGGGGGGTCATCAGGTGTAGTGCCTCAAAGGTTGCCTGAGCCTCCTCGACTTTACACCCAATATGGCTCCGACCTTGCTAGGTAAAAGTAAGAGGGAATGGGAAGCCCCAGGTGTATTTGATTTTGAGGAACATCAGAGCTGAGGTGAATGGCTTCATCTGTCAGTGTTTCTGCACTGTGGAGGGTGCGAGATCTGTAAAAAGCTGGTACTTGTGCCCCTGAAAGCACAGATCAGGTTAATCATGTGCTGCCTTAAAAATGGTTTCTTTAGTGCGGTAATAGGTGAATTGATGATGATATCCTGTGGGGGACCTTCCTCTCTCCTTGGTCCCAGGGCTCTATGGATGCGATCAAATTCCATGCATTCAATGGGAATGGCCGGTACCAGCTCCTGGAACAGAGCTGTAGCAATGGAGGTAAGGTCACTAACTGATTCCAGAAGGCCTGCGCAGGCACAAGTTCCCCTGGTGGGACTTGTTCTCATAGTCCTCCAATTTTAGTAATGCCGCCTCCAGTTCTTTCCACAGGTCTTGTAAATCTTGCTCATGGTACTCTATTACTGTCACTGCGGCATCCATTTTGACCTCCAAAGCATTAATGCGGTTACCTAGTTCACAGATCTCCTTTTGTGAGATGGGTGGCCAGCTTAGAAGTAGCCACTGACAATTCGCTTTGCAGCATGGTCTGGAAACGGGCTAATAGATCTGCATCTCCTAAGGACTGTGGTTGATGTGACAGCTGGGCCTCCTGCAGGTTCTGTGTCGGAACAAAAATCCAGCTCCCCGGATAGGAGCGGGGGCAAGGGCTCCATACCGGGGGCTGAGGCTTCCGTGTTGGAGGCCCGTCACTGTCATTCGTTGACCCATCTGCACCCCAAGGGGTGTAAGAGATGGCGTGCCCACAAAAGGAAGGTTAGAGGGCTCTCCAGATGATATTTCTGTGGCTTGTGTAATCGATGGTGGAGGAGTGAGATCACCGTGTGGCCATCTTGGTTCACTGCTCGCGAGCGCCCCCAGAAAACTTTTTTTTGTTATGGACAGAGTGGAGAGGCATTAGAACACCTGTCATGTTTATTGCTGTGTACCTTTTAGGGCGATTCACCCTCTCTGGTGGCCTGCTGACTGAGTGGTCACCAGAGCAGGAAGAGAGGAGAAATATTCTAATCTGGACACTAGTCCTGGTGATTCTAGTGAAAACACATTTGGTTAATTTCTTCTCACTGCTTTTTGCGGCTAAGGTACAGGAAGTGAAGGAAAATCTGCCTTATGGGACACAAATAGCAAAATAAAACTGACAGTGGTTATAGCCCAATCCAAAATGAAGAAGCTGGGCCTTCAATTTTAATTTCAAGTGATATTAACTGCTTCCATACAGGGAACTTTTACCCCCTTCCTGCCCAGGCCATTTTTCAGGTTTTAGCGCTCTCACACTTTGACAATTGCGCGGTCATACAACATTGTACCCAAACTAAAATTTTATCATTTTCTTCACACAACTAGAGCTTTCTTTTCGTGGTATTTAATCACCGCTGGGGTTTTTATTTTTTGCTAAATTAACAAAAAAAGACCGAAAATGTTGAAAAAAAACCCACGTTTTTCTTTGTTTCTGTTATAAAAGTTTGCAAATAAATAATTGTTCTTCATAAATTTAGGCCAAGATGTGTTCTACTACATGTCTTTGGTGAAAATAACCCAAATTAGGATGTATTATTTAGTTTGTAGGAAAGTTATAGAGTTCACAAACTATGGTATAGATCTGAATATTGATCAATCCTGAAGTACTGACGGCCAATCTAATTTCTTGAGGTCCAAGAATGTCAGAACAGTACAGATATCCCCCAAATGACCACATTTTGCAAAGTAGACAGTCCGACGTATTTCATAAGAGGCATGGCGAGTTTTTTGAAGTTGTAATTTTTTTGTCATAATTTTTCAGAAAATTAAACAATTAAAAAAATTATTTTCGCTATTTTTTTTTACATACTGTCACCAGTGCAGTACAGCGTCATCATATAACTGGCATGGTGGTGATCAGGGACACTGACTGGTGACAGTACGAAAAAAAAAAAATTTTCATTTTTTTTTTATTAGTTTTAATTTTTTATTACTTTTTTCTCTTTTTTTAAGATTCTTTTTTCCATATTTCACTATGACCAAAGTAGTATAATGTTACCATTGGGGAAGTAATCAGTATTTTTTTTTTACACAATTTTCTTATAGCAAAGAATTTCTTTGCTATAAGCAAGCATTTACCTGAATGACATTGTTTCATTCAGGGTTTTATTTTTGTGCTTAGCTGTGATTTGGCCATGGCTAATCATGTGACACAGCTGGGCTGTGATTGGCCCAGCTTGTGCATGTGATCGCTGTGACCATTCACAGCTAGACACACTAGTATACATCGGATGGCATGAAAGGAAGCCATCCATTGTATACAACTGTCATGTGACCTGCTGTGATTGGTCACAACAGGTCACATGGTACTGGAAACGGGTCCGGTACACAGATCTGTCATCAGCTGTGTCTGATGTACACGGCCGGTGACAGATTGTGCTGCAGAGCGGCACTGCGGGATGGCGCACTGCGCATGCCTGAAAGGACGACATATGGTGTCCACCCGGAGGGACGAGGTGTTTTGCTGGCCGCCTTTGTGCTATTGGCCAGGCGGGAACCGGTTAAAGACAGATTTCTTTTAATAACAAACATATCATACTTACTTGCTCTGTGCAGTGGTTTTGCACAGAGCAGCCCCGATCCTCCTCTTCTTGGGCCCCCTACTGGCGTTCCTGGCCCCTCCCTCCTTCTGAGTGACCCCATAACAAGCAGCCTGCTATAAGGGCACTTGAGCAGGCTCGCACCCGAGCCGTTGCTCTTTGTGTCCATTCACACACTAGTACGGCTCAACCCTGCCCCTTTCTCTTCTCATTGATTCACTGACGGTGATTGACAGTAGCAGGAGCCAATGGCTCCTGCTGCTGTCTCAGCCAATATGAAGGAAGCCAATAAGACAGCTGCTGCTCTTGTGCACATCACTGGATCGAGAGGGGGCTCAAGTAAGTATTAGGGGGAGCTGCTGCACAAAGAATGTTTTTGACCTGCGTGCATAGAATGCACGCAGGTAAAAAAACTTGAGCCTTTAAACCACTTTAAGACTCTGCAGCAAAGAACTAAAACAATTTTTATTCTAATCAGTAAGTCTAGAGTCTCCATATAAACTATATACAGTATACTGCAACTTACTTTTTTCTGTGCTGATAGAGTCAGTCAGTATTTACCATTGACCCCCTAATCTAACCCCTACAATTAAATTCCCCCTACCAGCCCACACTTATTTTGTTGGGCAGGATGTCAAACTATCATCACTAAAAGATACCCTCTCCTGAACTAGAATTTTGACAATGAAACCAAATGTTGCGATCCTTGGAGATTCACTGCATTACTATGTACGATGCAGTATTGGCATGCCACTGCTTCACTTTCTGGAAAGTGGAGATCCACATACAATTGTGTTGGCTCTCTGACATGTGTTGTGATCACACACAGGGTGCCTGCACATAATTATGTCAGGTTGATAGCTTTCATTACTGACAGATTTGCTTTAATGCCCCTTTATGAAGTCCTAGATGGCCTAAAAGTCACAAGCCATGCTTGAACTGAGTGCACTGCTTTCAGTTGCTAGTCCATGTGAGGATTTTAGTAATCCATTGCTACTGCTTAAAGTGTATTGTGAACAATTGTGTGTCATGGAAATGTGTGTCAGCATTGATTCCAGTATTCACAATGGCAGCACTATGGAAGAAAGACATTGGCTACATCCACATGTCCATTGGTGGTTTCCTGCTACACTTCAGACATACTTGTCCTGTGGTATGAATGTATGAAGGTATGCAGTGTTTTTGAAAAGGACAGAGAAGTAATAAAAAATCCATATAAATTCTATGAAACCTAGGGTTCAGTCATAGAAGTGTAAGAATTTACTGTGAAGTTTGCAACTACCAGATTTACACTTTGAGATACAAATTGTCAATTAGTATGTGATAGTTGGGAGTCCAATTGTTTGCAAAGGCAAAAATAGTATGTCGTACTAAAAGTAATGTTTTCATGTGAAAAATGAGTGGTTGACATTGCTGACCTTTTGTGGAAATGCTAGATGCCTGGCTATAATGGAAAAGGTATGCAAGAATCGGGAAAGTCATAGAGAACTCATTATCTGCATACTTATTCCAGGTTAGTGACACCAAGGGGTTTATTTACTAAAGCTGGAGAGTCCAAAATCAGACTCCCTTCTGCATAGAAACCAATCAGCTTCTAACCTCAGCTTGTTCAATGAAGCTTTGGCAATGAAACCTGGAAGCTGATTGGTTTCTATGCAGAAGGGAGTCTGATTTTGGACTCTCCAGCTTTAGTAAATAAACCCCCAAGTATCCAAGCTAGAGAGTCAGCATGACAGCAAGGAAATTAGCATTTTCAAAAGAAAATTCAGCAATAGCAGCTTTCATTATTCTCCCATGATTTCCTTTTAAAGAGGATTTCTCAAAAACACATGTACGTGTCATCTATGGCTGGTGCTTTTCGGGGGTCACCCACACAAAACCTGCACCCAGCTGTTTGAGCAGCACTGCACTCTGTTGTTACCTACTCTGAGCTTTTTTTGTGCAATGAATGCTACTTTAAAAGCTTTCTGACCCTGGCTTCACATCTTGATTGCTTCCATGATCCTGACTTCACATCCCAGTTTTTCCTGATCCTAAATTCATGTTTTAATCCCTTTCATGATCTTGAATTCACATGCTGATCCTGAATTCACATGCTGATCCCTTCTTGATCCTGACTTCACATCTTGATCCCTTTCTGATTCTGAATTCACATTCGGATCCATTTCATGATCCTGAATTCACATCCTGATCTCGACTTTACACCCTGATCCCTTCTCAATACCGACTTCACATTTTAATCCCTTTCTGATCCTGAATTCACATTCTGATCCCTTTCATGATCCTGACTTTACATCCTGATCCCTTTCTGATTCTGACTTTGCATCCCAACCCTATCCTGATCCTGACTTGGCATCCTGGTCCCTTTCTGATCCTCGATTCACATTCCAATCCCTCCCGAATCCTGACATTACTTCCCAACCCCTACCCGATCCTCACTTCACATCCATACTTTCCTGATCCTGACTTACCATCCTGATCCTTTCCTGATCTTGACTTCACATCCTGATCCCTTCCTTTTCCTGACTTCACATTCCAACCCTCTCCTGATCCTGACTTCACATCCTGATCCCTTCCTTTTCCTGACTTCACATTCCAACCCTCTCCTGATCCTGACTTCACATCCTGATCCCTTAATTTTGATGACTTCACAATCCAATCCTCTCCTGATCCTGACTTCACAACCCGATCTTTTCCTGATCCTGACATCACATCCCAGCTCTTTCCTGATCCTGACTCCACATCCTGATTCCTTCCTTATCCTGACATCACATCCCAGCCCTTTCCTGATCCTGACTTCACATCCTGATCCCTTCCTTTTCCTGACTTCATATCCTGATCACTTCCTCTTTCTTGACTTCACATCCTGATCCCTTGCTGAATCTGACTTCACATCCCAACCCTTTCCTGATCTTGGCTTCACATCCTGATCCCTTCCTTTTCCTGACTTCATATCCTGATCACTTCCTCTTTCTTGACTTCACATCCTGATCCCTTGCTGAATCTGACTTCACATCCCAACCCTTTCCTGATCTTGGCTTCACATCCTGATCCTGACTTCACATCCTGATCCCTTACTTTTCCTGACTTTACATCCCGATCCTCTCTTGATCCTATCTTCACATCCTGATCTCTTCCTTTTCCTGACTTCACATCCTGATCCTCTCCTGATCCTGACTTCACAGACTGATCCCTTCCTTTCCTTGACTTCACATCCCGATCCTCTCCTGTTCCTGACTTCACATCCTGATCCTGACTTCACATTATTATTATTATTATACAGTATTTATAAAACGCCAATAGTTCACTCAGCGCTGTACATTACAAAAGGGGACAGAACATATCCTGATCCCTTGCTGATCCTGACTTCACATCCCAACCCTTTCCAGGTCCTGGCTTTACATCCTGATCCTTTCCTTTTCCTGACTTCACATCCCAATCCTCTCCTGATCCCTTTCTTTTCCTGACTTCACAACCTGATCTCTTGCTGATCATGACTTCACATCCCAGCCCTTTCCTGAACCCTTTACATCCTGATCCCTTTCTTTTCCTGACTTCACATTCTGATCCCCTTGTGATCCTGACTTCACATTCCAATCCCCTCCTGATCTTGACTTCACATTCTGATCCCTTCTTGATCTTGACTTCACATCCCGATTGCCTCCTGATCCTGAATTGGTATATCTATACCTTCCTGATCCTGCTTTAACATTACTTTGAATCTATTTACCTTCCTGATCCTGACTTCATTTCCCAATCCCTTGATCCTGTAATGACCCTTACTTTACATCCTAATCCTTTCCTGAATGCAGAATGGGATGGAAGGCTTTTCAGACCTCAAACAAGGCAGATATACTAGGATAAGGATGACAACCCAGGACGTGATACCTTTAAAATGAAATCAGTAATGGCATCTCCTTTATTTCTCTCCTCAGAGGTAAAGATATAAGGAGTCCATGTAGGTTTATGTTATGCTGTAAACATCTGAAAACTGCCAAGGTGGAAAAAGCATCTTTGTACCCTAGTCTGCATACCTCTGGACTGATGCAGTGCATATACCATCATCTGATACGTGTACAACAACTAGGGGCTGGTGGTGTACACAGGCAGGGTATAGGAGATGCATTTGTAATGTGTTCCCCATTCCTAGTGATGTATATAAATGAATGAGCATTAGGCACAGACAGACATGGAACATCCTCATAATAGATGACCGGTACATACCATACAGTGGAGAAGCAGCCTGTGTGTCGCTGGAGCACATTTGGGAAATAAAACATGGCCCAAAAATTCCACTTTCTTCTAAGAAAACTGTCCTTCCTCTGTATCTATAGATGTACGTGGTAAGGTATATATTATTGATATACAATGATAAACTATGGAGTGTGGTAAAACAATAAATAGCAGGATAAAACCAGTCAATAAATAAGATTCTAAAATACTTCCATCATGTCACTACAATGAATGAAACGCAGTGTAATCGTGGTGAAATCCTACGTGTGCTCCACAGTGGATCTAACAACGAAGTAAATGAGTGCAGTAGAATGATCTGAGGTGCTCCCGAACTGTCACAGCAACAGCAGCTCCCTGTCATCCGATCGCCGGCTTCAGTGTGGAGAAAGTTTACTTCTCGCATCTTCTCCTGTTCAGGCTTACCCTCATCGTTCATTCGTCAGCTTTCAGCCAATCAGGGCAACAGAAAGGTTGACTCTTCTCCGGACAGCATCATTTCTATGGCATCTGTCAACCAATGATGGAGGAGGCGTTGTTGGGTACCGTGGCTCCACAGCAGACAGCAGTACCTCTGATCAGCCAACAGGAGGGCAGTTACCAAGTGCTCCTGTCAATCTTCCCTGTTTTCCCGCGTACAGTCTTGGTGCTTAGCCCTATTGTTTGTGGATTTTTATCCTGATTGAAGAGTCCTTGATTTTTACAAACCCGTGTGGTACATGTACATGACATCTGTCTCTCCAGAAGTGCACACGACCAGAGCTTGCTTGGTTGTATAGATCCAACCCACCAACCCCATCATCAATCAGTTGACATCTAATGACTGATAAGTGATCAATTTCTTTTCTGATCAATCTCCTCCGATATAAATAATTAATCTATAGTCAACAACTTGACTATCGCTCCATAAGCAGGGTCCTCCTATTCCTTCTGTATTGTAACTGTACAGTCCCCTTTTATATTGTAAAGTGCTATATAAATCCTGTATTATAATAATAATAATACAAAGGGAAATTGATTTTGATTGATAGTTGGCAGATCTGATCATAAGTTATCGATAGCGTCTCTGTTTCTGCTATGCATTCTCATAATCAGATCGATCCAAATACGATCAAATTCAGGACAGGAATATCTTAGTAATATTGATTGATGCAAAACAATCGATCACTTTCTGCCCTGGCTGATCGATTTGATCAAGGATAAATCATTTGGAAGGAAAGTTATGGCTAATATTTGCCAATTTGATCGAATCACACATCAAATGGATAATAAAATCAAAGTGTGATGGCCAGTGCCAATTAAGGCCCCTTTCACACAAGGCAGACTCCGCTTGCTCAGCAGGAGACCTGTCCGCTAATTCTTCGCTGAGCAGAGCGGGTGGATAACAGGTACGTGACTACTTCACCATAATGCAGTCCATACATGATTATAGTGAATACTTGTGAGCTATTATGAATTGAGGTATATGATAAATAATTAAATCTAAAAGTGTATGGGGTGCGCTGGCACTTACACTGACTCACTTAACTAGTGTGTATAGATGATAGAAAAACAAATGCGCCGCGCTCCTATATATTAGTATATACAGCTTATACTACTAAAGTGTATCAATATGGTGAATAGTGACTATACCACTAATTACATATATTACATATAAATCACATGCACAGTGAATACTCCTAAAGTGATAGTGCCTTAGTGGGTGCTATGGTGTAAACCCATATTGCACCTCTATATAGCTGTGTACATACTATATGATTAATGCAAACACATATGTGCACGTGCTGGTAATACACAAATAATGAATAAAGTCTTTGAAATAAATGTGCAAGTGAATATTCTGTTCCTTTTCTCCAAGTGCTAGATGGTCTCCTTATATGCTCACCTCTATATTTGCCTGAACAAATCCAGGCAAATACGCTTTTTATCCTTCCAGGATAGATGAAATGGGATGATGCCTTTACTCCAGCCGTCCTATAAGGTGGACATACCTATGGATGGATCCTCCTGTTCTTTCCTTTATCTCCCTGTGTATCAATGAGTACACTGAATAGCTCTCTTGGGATCTCCCAGTTCCCCTCCTGGGGTTGTTTCCTCGTTCACTCCTCCTTATAGCAGCTCATGGGATGTTTGGTCAAAGAAGAAAAAGCAGACCATAGTGTCTTATCCTTGTACAAAAAATGGATTTATTTCTGCCACTAACAGGTATAACTTGGTGGCATACAGCTCATATGTGATCCAGACAGGTATAGATGGCAGTCAGCAGGTGAAAAAGCCGGTAGCAAGAACCTCTCTGTAGCTGCCCCTGCAGTGCTATCTGCCTGTGCTTGTATTCGGATCTACTCGCTTCTCCAGTGCAATGTCGTGACGTCAGAGCCGCTCCCCTACGCGTTGCGTCACAGGGTCACGTGACTTTATCAGGGGGAATATGATTGGATCCAATCATATTCACATATATCACATATATCACATAACATGTAAACATTCACAGTGCAGGGAGGAAAAAGTATGTGAGGCCCTAGCTTAATGACTTCTCCCAGAGCTAATTGGAGCCAGGAGTGAGCCAACCTTGACTCCAATCAGTGTGGTGATATTGGATGTGTTGCTGACAGCTGTCCTGCCCTTAAAAAACACACACCTGTTTTGGGTTTACTGGTTTCAAGAAGCACTGTCTGATGTGAACCATGCCTCGCAGAAAAGAGCTCACAGAAGACCTACGATCAAGAATTGTTGACTTGCATGAAGCTAGAAAGGGTTACAAAAGTATCTCCAAAAGCCTTGATGTTCATGTGTCCACGGTAAGACAGACTGTCTACAAATGGAGAAAGTTTAGCACTGTTGCTACTCTCCCTAGGCGTGGTCGTCCTTTAAAAATGACTGCAAGAGTACAGCACAGAATGCTGCATGAGGTAAAGAAGAATCCCAGAGTGTCAGCTAAAGACCTACAGAAATCTCTGGCACATGCTAACATTTTTGTTGACACATCTACAATAAGGAAAACATTAAACAAGAATGGAGTACATGGGAGGACACCACAGAGGAAGCCATTGCTGTCCAAAAAGAATATTGCAGCACGTTTGAAGTTTGCAAAAGGGCACCTGGATGGTTCCACAGCACTACTGGCAAAATATACTGTGGACAGATGAAACCAAGATTGAGTTGTTTGGGAAGAACACACAACACTATGTGTGGAGAAAAAAAGGCACAGCACACCAACATCAAAACCTCATCGCCACTGTAAAACATGGCGGAGGGAGCATCATGGTTTGGGGCTGCTTTGCTGCCTCAGGGCCTGGACGGATTGTTGTCATTGATGGGAAAAAGAATTCCACAGTTTATCAAGACATTTTGCAGGAAAACGTACGACCATCTGTCCGCCAACTGAAGCTCCGCAGAGGATGGGTGATGCAACAGGACAATGACCCAAAGCATACAAGTAATTCAACAAAACAATGGCTGCAACAGCACAGAATACGCCTTCTGGAGTGGCCCAGTCAGAGTCCTGACCTCAACCCGATTGAAATGCTGTGGCATGACCTTAAGAGAGCGATTCACACCAGACATCCCAAGAATATTGCTACACTGAAACAGTTTAATGTTTTCCTTATTGTAGATGTGTCAACAAAAATGTTAGCATGTGCCAGAGATTTCTGTAGGTCTTTAGCTGACACTCTGGGATTCTTCTTTACCTCATGCAGCATTCTGTGCTGTACTCTTGCAGTCATTTTTAAAGGACGACCACGCCTAGGGAGAGTAGCAACAGTGCTAAACTTTCTCCATTTGTAGACAGTCTGTCTTACCGTGGACACATGAACATCAAGGCTTTTGGAGATACTTTTGTAACCCTTTCTAGCTTCATGCAAGTCAACAATTCTTGATCGTAGGTCTTCTGTGAGCTCTTTTCTGCGAGGCATGGTTCACATCAGACAGTGCTTCTTGAAACCAGTAAACCCAAAACAGGTGTGTGTTTTTTAAGGGCAGGACAGCTGTCAGCAACACATCCAATATCACCACACTGATTGGAGTCAAGGTTGGCTCACTCCTGGCTCCAATTAGCTCTGGGAGAAGTCATTAAGCTAGGGCCTCACATACTTTTTCCTCCCTGCACTGTGAATGTTTACATGTTATGTGCAATTAAACCATGGCAACATCTAATGTTTGTGTAGTATTATGTTCAGCAGACTGTGTTCTTCTATTGTTGTGACTTAGATGACGTTCAGAGCACATTTTATGCCCAATTCATGCAAAACTCCACGTAATCCCAAGGGGTTCACATACTTTTTCTTGCAACTGTATACTTTACCAATAGTATAACTAAAGGCAAAACCTTTTTTTCAGTTTTGGATAGACTGGAGAAGGATTAGTACACTTGCCAGGTATTTATTGATCTCTGCCCTCTTGTTGGGGATATTCACCCTCTCTATTTGGCATATTTACCGAAAGTGAAAGAAAAAGAAAAGCCCAAATTTTGGGTTGTCACCAGAGCAGTATTATGCGGAAATCTACCAATGGGGACACTAGTTCTAGAGACAACCTGGGATTTCCTCTCACTTCCTGTTGTGGCTATGGTTTAGGAAGTGAAGAGAAATCTCCCCAATGGGATGGCAAAAAAAAACTTGAGACAAGTTAAAACCAACACTTATGCTATTCAAAATGAAAAAAAAAAGTTTAGCTTTTTGTTCTTAGCTTTTCAAGTGTTCAATACCAGGGCGAGTGGATGCAGACGAGGCAACCCACTTGGGGAGCTGTGCTGAGAGGCAAAGCTGGGACAGGAGCATCTCTGCCAACAAGCAGTCTCCTGATTTTAGTGAAAAGGACAAATCACAAATAAATGTGGTTACTGTAAGCTTTATTAGTTTTTTTAACCCTAAAATATATAGTTGATTAACCCTATGTATTTTTAATAATTCCTTCCTTTATAAATGTAACTCCTTTATGAAAGTATTGTTGCATGCATTTGTATTAAAAAAATAAAAAGAAATACTGTGTGTGTGTATATATATGTATATATATTATATATACATATACACAGTGTGTATATTCATAGTTTTTTGGCAGCTGGAACAGCTATTGTTTGAAGATGGTGGAAGCCTGCAATTCCTTTGGATTTGGTAAAACAAATTTAATTGGATTACAGATCAAAGATCAAATGTCACATATGTTAATAGACAGTTAATCCAATACAATGCTACCATGTAAGCTTGCTGTATGGTACCTTACCTTATTTCGGTCCTTTCTTCCTTTTTAGGGGACCAGCCCATTTTCTTGGCTGGCCCAATTGTTCTTCATATCTGTCTGTCCAGGAGATACTTGAACCCCTTGGCAGATACACTGGGGTCCCAACTGTGATATAAAGGCATTTGTGTGAAGTAGACAGGTGTGGGTCCTGTCTTTATTACATACAAAGGTCGATTGGGATGTTATACTGCACTGTATTTTATCTTTAATTTCTTTTGCTGACATGGGTTAGTCTGTGACATCAATTCTATATCTAAACAACCTCCAGATCTCCAATAATGTTCCTTAAAGTGGTTCTAAAGGCAGGTGTTTTTTTTTACCTTAATGCATTCTATGCATTAAGGTAAAAAAAAAACCTTCTGCATGCAGTTCCAGTTACCCAGACTCAATATCAATCCAGCGATGTGCGTGGGAGTAGAAGCTCTCTTACTCCTCATTGGCTCAGACACAGCAGAGGAAGCCATTGGCTCCTGGTCAGGGGCGGACTGACAACTCATGGAGCCCCCGGGCAATAGGGGATCATGGGGCCCCTGTGTCCTTGCCGAAACTCAAAAAAGCCTATGAAAAAGGTACCAAGGGCCTCTCATGGGGCACCCTACTGACCCCGGGCCCTCGGGCAGTGCCCAAGTTTCCAAATGGTCAGTCCCCCCCTGCTCCTGGTGCAGTCAATCACAGCCAGTGAGGAGGGAGCAGGTCGCTCTGTGACTTATGGACACACAGAGCTGGCTCATGAGCAAGCACCCATGAGTGCTATGGGGGCACTCGGCAGGGGGGAGGGGCCAGGAGCGCCAGAAGGGGACCTAAGGAGAGGAGGATCGGGGCTTCTCTGTGCAAAACCTTTAGCACAAAGCAGGTAAGTATGACATGCTTATTATTTAAACTGGCCAGGGCTGACACCACTCAGTCCACAAAAAGAAAATGCTGTGTTTTTAGCTTGCAACTGAACGTAGGAACTGAGTACATTTTTGGCAGATCAACAGCTGTTTTTCTGTACTTGCAGGATATTCAACCGCGTGAGTATCAGGCTGTAGTACCACTTCATTACCAGGCCATTTTTCAGTGCTCTGATATGTTGACTGACAATTGCTCCGTCATGCAATGCTGTACCCAAATTAGATTTATACCATTTTTTTTTTTTAGACAGATAGAGCTTTCTTTTGTTATTTTTTCACTATAAAAAGGAAAAAAGACCACAACTTTGAAAAAACAGTTTCCTTTACTTTCTGTTAAAATAAAAAAGCCAGCATAGCACTAAAACTCCTGAAATTCCCATTTTAGAAAGCAGACACTCCAAGGTGATCTCAATGTTTGCCACAATTGTTTGGAAATGAAGAAACATGCAGTTACTGAGGGGGTTATACACAGGTCATGAGAATGGTGCACTAGATACATTAAAGGATTTGGAAAGCCTGAAGGTATTTTATCTTCATGCATGAAGGTAAAATACCTTCAGTATGCAACTCCCCTCGCAGCACCCCCAACACTTACCTGAGCCCGAACTCAATCCAGCGATGTGCATGAGAGCAGCTGATGTCCCAGCTCTCTGCTTCCTCATTTGCTCAGAGACAGCAGCGGGAGCCATTGGCTCCCACTGCTGTCAATCACAGCCAGTGAAGAGGGAACGGGGGGCGGAGCTGAGTCCCATTCTATATGTCTTATGCATACACAAAGCGGGGCCTGGGAGCAAGCAAGCATAAGTTCCACATAGCAAGGGGGGAACTCGGGGGAGGGGCCCACAGTGCCAGCAGGGGACCCAACAAGAGAATCAGGGATGCACAAAACAGGTAAGTATAACATCATTGCCTCTTTAACAGGGTATTGCGCTTTGGATTATTTAATGCACTGACAGTCTTTTTAAGAACTCTTTAGCAATGTAAATGTGATGTTTTTTATTTCAAAAATTCCAGTAGAGAGGTATAAGAAACTCATTGATGGTTACAAGAAACAATTGATTTCAATTATTTTTTTCCAAGGGGTGTGCTTCCAAATATTAAATTGAGGGTGCCAATAATTTTGTCTAGTTCATAGTTGGAGTTGTGTGGAGTGTGTTACATTTGGCTTTTTGTTTCTCCACTTTTTTGCATCAGTACAAACAAAAGAAATAAACATGAGAATGCCTAAACATCTGTAATTGCAACAATGTTCTGGGCGAAGTGGTTCATTATCTGATATAAAGGCTGGGGTGTGGATATTTGTGGCCATGACTGTGTCTTATCTTATCACATACTGATGACATTGAAAAAAAAAGGCTTATGGTCCTTTTACAGCAGCTGTGTCCTTTCCAATCAGCAGGGGATCTGTGAATCAGAGCCCAAATGGTAAGGATGTCACTTTGGTGAAACCCATGTGCATTCAGTATTGCCCTCCCACAGATAAACATATCCCCCTGAAAAACTGACAGGCAGATCCAATTAAATCACGTATATGAAAAGGGGCCTTAAAGAAATAAACAATACAAATGCACAGATATAGTCAAGTGTTTAAAAGCAGAGAGAATATTTATTGTTACAAAACAATGGCTAGGTAATAATCAAGGATTTTATGTTGAAAGCTTTACATTACATTATCCATGGTATTACACAACCAAGCACTATATTAATTTACACTCGCTAGTGGTTTTAACATCCTGAATAATCTTTTTCTGCAGTTGGTAATAATTGCAATGCCATCAGCATTAGAAATCCATTACCAAGCACTATCACTAAACAGTTTTATTCACCTTCTTAATGCTATATACACACTGGATCTTAGAATGCTGTACCTCTCTGCCATAGCACAGCACGATGGACAAACGTCACCACAGAGATCTCCACAGGAAAAGTTTTCAAAAAAGTTCTTCTAACTTCATTCTTGTTTCATTTAGTGTACCAGATATAAAAATGAGTATAGACACTTATGTTCTACTGCCACGAAGACACCAAACAGTAGACAGATACACTTTAGGGTAAAGAAACAGTACTGAACACACAGGACTTCATAAATTAAAAATGTAGTGATACATTAACTTTGACCTTTTCTTAACATATGCCTTTGTTTATGCCAACTGTCTTTTGAGAAGTACAATTGAGCTTATGTAGTCAATACAACAAACAAAGATGACGCAAAGTGCAATTGCACATAACAGCCAATGGTATTTTACTTTTTACTAGTTAAAGCTAACCTGAGGGCAAACCTGGAAGAATGAAGGGGGGAGAGGGAAACACACATTCAGAGGGGAGCACACTTTTTGTTGTCTGACTGACCAGATAAGGTCCTAATATCAAACAATAAACGCTTACATGAAAAGGCAAAAGAAAAACAATCTAACAGAAAAATTCTGCAACTATCTATTGTGCAAAAGAAAAAAAAAAAACAACTTGCTATAGGTATATAATGTATGTAGGTACCTGCAGCAGTCTCTTAAACCCCAGTCATAGCCGAATGCTTGGCCCTTCTGACACTTCCAGGCAGTGTCGGAGCTTGCTGACTAGCCCTGCCCCCCACACATGGAATGAATGGCCCAGTTATCAACCATAAAAGCAGGGAATAAGGTGCATCTAAATGTCTGTACTTTATACATGCAGCTGATTTTTCTTTGGTTTTATGAAAAATTCTCTTTAGGTTTCAGACATGCCTTTACTGCAGGGCCAGACATTTTCACAGTGTCATGATACTTTAGTAATACAGACCTTGCTGTAAAAAGCAAGGCCTGCTTATTAAACCTGGGTCCCATCCACCTGGGAAAACTAGTTGAAAATGTCTTCTGCCTGGGGTGCCTAGACGAGGGTGATGTCATGCTCCTTCTGACAAGTTCCTTGGAATGATGAGGATCAAAATTCTTGCAAGAACATGGTTTTGTCCTGGACTGGCGTGTCACCTCATGAGATTCGGGGTAGTGATCAGTTACCTGGAATCTCGCCAGGAGATTAGTGACTTCACACCCTGCAATGCATAAGACTGGGGTAAGGTAAGCATATAATCCTTACAGGTATATTTTTCAACCATTATCATGCAGCAAATTTTACAGGGGGAGGCACCTAAATCTAATAAAAGGGACCTTGAATTTTACTGCAAGGTTCACTTTTATAATAATTGTTTTAGTTGACTGAGGAAAATATTGGAATAAATAATGATTTATGGTCCATGATTAAAATGTATGAAAAAATAAATCTGTTGTCAATGGTATGGTGATTGTCAGGTACCAAGGTACAAGGCTACATGACGCGTATGCATATAATTACATAGTTTGCTGATTATTGAATGGGCTCAACATCAATATGATACTTGTCTATATTAAGAAAAATAACAGGCAAACTGCACAGAAGGTACCATAAGTTAACTACTCTAAATTTACTATGCTGTGTTACTACCCCAATCTGCTAATACTTCTGGGTATGAAGCAAAATTAACAGCATGCCTAGGCTTGGTGCCTTAACAGTTATTGCCCTGCCCCGATTACATGGTGCAAGTATCAGCATTTGGAAAGTAGATGATCTATAGGAATGTTGGGTGAGAATACCTCTTATGAAGCTTGTTGTGCAACATACTTGTTACTTTGCTTAATGCTGATGAAATACAGACCACAATATTCATGACACTAAGGGTATCCAATATCCGAACAAATCCACTTACATAAATGAAACTCGGAAACTGTCAAACTAGATCATTTTGAAAATTAATAAATCCTCTTCACTTTTTTTTTAAACAGAACAGTGACCTGAAATATTCCCAACATTTTTAAGGTTATGTTAACTAAATAAATACCTGGTATGTATTATAAATCAAAAAGCTGTTTGCAGAAACCCTTAACAACTCAGCATTTTTCAATGATCTTACCACTCTAAAATCTGATTTTAATGCTAAAATGGTGTTACTGCACTGCATTACTCATTCTGTCCTATAGTTATTAAAAAAGAAAAATGCAGGAAATAGAGGGGTTTTGTTTCCCTCTTAGTCTCATGTTGAAATGCAGATTTCAGGATAACATCAACAGTATATGCATTAGGGATTTGATGATTTGGTTACAGACTAATGTTAATTTAGTTTACAATAAAAATTAACTTGTAAAGTGCTATTTTTTGTTAAATCAACTTCTACCATCACAACATGAAGTTACAGATCCTGACAAGAACAGGGAGTATGATGCTGGATCCTTTGGACTGGCTCTATGGATCCTCCAAAAGCTGGAGCTGGAGGCCATGGTACTGAATGCATCCTGCTCGGCTGACAAGATGTCCAAGGGTTAAAAGCTGAAATGCAACAGGAGAATACAGGGGCAGCTCTCCACAACCACATGGTTCACAGTGGTACACTGCATTTTATTGCAAGCTGCTAGTGAAAGCAGTACAAGAAGTACCAGCACACAGGAACCCCAGGTATGGGGATACTTGTGTATTAGTATCGTACCACCACTGCACTGCTCTTGCACGACTTTGATACTGCACCAGCTGTGCATGACCCCACCACTTCACCAAGCATGCAAGAACCCACCACTGCCCTGACCATGCCTGCCACTGTAATAAATGTCAACAACCCTTTGCTGCCATTACATTCAACCTATTGGTGCCACAGCTCTAATGTGTGTGACCCCAACCGTAGCCACTGACCCAGTGCATTGGTAATGTTCAACCCCGAGCTTCGCCAACACACTGCCATGCACCTCTGCCCTAGCTATCAGTGCAGTGATGCATAATTCCATGTTAAGCCTTTACAATGAACGGGCACACTTTTGCTAGTCTTTCTATTTTCTCCTTTTTATAAAATAAACAGTTTTGAAGACATCTGAGATAATGTTTACATCACTACAAACGATTTTTCCATAATATATGTACAATAAATATATGCGTCTAGATGCCTGCGTGTCGCAGAACATTTCTAGTAACCAGTACATAATCACACATATCAGGAGGCACACCCAGGTGGTGCACTCACATTAATCTTACTGCTAGTCTACATGATCGTTAAAACTGAACAAAGCATTGCCGAGAGAGCGTCCCCCTGCAGTCAGTGTGCAGAGGGGAAACTGCTCATGCAAAACCCCAGCAGGAACTAGAAGATCTGAGCTATCACTGTAGAAGCACAGACTACTACAGTGATTGTCATCTTCCCAAACAGCCAATTAGGTGTGAAATATATGAACTCTTACATTGTGCCAAGCTGGACCAATGCAAGTATGTAATAAAGATCATTCCTGGAGTTCTATATTAAAGAGACTACTCACTCGCTTCTACTGGGTCATTTCCTTGCTGGCAAAAACATTGCAGAAGTTTGCTTACAAGTGGGGTGGAAGAGAGAGTGAAACCTTGCTGCTTCAGCCAGCAACAGAGCAATGCCAAAGGAGCAGGTGAGTGCTCCCTGTATGGCCTGCTCCTTGCTCAACTGCTAAAAGTACATACATTACTTGCAAGGATTGACCCTTAATGTGCAGCTTATGTCTAACAATAAACATCACTTATTTGTGCTACCTTTTGGTCAGGTACAAGTAAAAGAATTCTGCTGTATTTGCTCAGTAAGTGCAAAAATAAATATACAAGGTATTTAAAGGAAAAAAAAAAACATGCAGAAAGGTACATGTAGTGTAGAGATATATGGCATATGTTTTTTTTTTCTTTTTAATTTTGCCCTGACATATGCTTTAAGGAGATGTCATACTACAGATCTTGTTGCTGGCAACAACCCATCAGCAATTGAGCAAAGAGCGAGCCATGTAAGACTACCCTTGAAGGCAGATTTTTAGAAATTCTTTGTGCAGTGTCACAGAGCTATTCACTTTTCTATAGAGAAAAGGAAACATATTTCATTTCAAGTGCAACGCTAACATCTGAATGTGGGAGAACATTAAAGCTGGTTCCATTGGCTTGCAACAAAACAGAAAGATCTGTTTATTGCCTAGTCTCAAAATAACTGCCAAACACCAACTCTATAGATTTTGGATGCTCAGATCTTTATCACATTAGGAAAAGATGCAAATTGTAGAGAATTCCGTGTTCAAATTTGGTTCAATGGCTATATGCATTCACTAATGGGATATTTGTGCATATCTGTATGAGTGATTTCACATATTAAAAGAATGTATGAGGAAATAGTATAGCAGACAGTAAAAGGGTCCCCATATTGAATTCTAAAGGCAAACTAGCTTCTTAAACATTTTGTAGGTAAACTTTAATACAAAATACTAAATACAAAATTACAGATATATATTAAAAATTGCGATAGCTAACTTTAGGAACCTGAAGAAACTATAGTAAAAACAAACCTTGGCCACCCCTGCCAAACAATATTTAGAATGGTCCTATTTTGTGCAGTATATAGGTACAACCTCAGTCATATATGCTTTCTGATGTATCCACAGGCATAAGCTGAATAAGACACAGGGAAGAGGGCTCCTCCAGATTTGGATCTTGAACATGATCTACACGGAGATTTTCTACTTGCTGAACCAACTCTGAGGCCATAACTTGCTCAATCTATATAAAAAAACAGAAAATTATTAGAACTATTTTTTAATGCCAACATTACATAGCATCTTATTGTAAGGTGAATACCATCTAAAACCTTTCTGGATGTTGTCAAGTCTGTTCATCTGAAACCTTTATAGTTTCACACCTTCACTGCTTTGCATTACATACAGTAAATAAAGATATGCATTTAATTTATTAAGACTCCTCACCTTTGCTGTGATCAGTTTATCTTCAGTTGGGTCACTGTCTGAGAATTCTTCTCCAAAACATAAGGTGACATGATAATCTGGTGGGTTGCCACCCATAGTCTTGTATAATTCCAGTTCTACACAAAAATTGCAATAATGAACATTAGTAAAATAAAAAACTGCCAGCATTTCTATTTAGGCAGAACAGAAAATCTGACATCTGCTTCAAATTATGGAAACAATTGACTTTTCTGCTATAGCTCTGTATGTTTACCAACTACCAATACAGTGGTCAAAAACTGTACAGTATTTTCTCATACAATAGTGTATTCTCGTTATGTTTACATCATTGTCTGCTTTTTTAAATATTGAACCTTTTAAAGGTAGTAATTTATCGGATGATTGCTGTTTAATGTGAAACTACAACATAACTGGTGAATCCTCCCTGACAGTTTTATGAATGTACTCCTTATTCTAGCAAACTACTTACTCTTACCTTTCAGGAATTTCTCTGTGTCAAATAATTTAACAAGTATATCTCTTTCCAGTTTATTAATTTTTCCTTGACTGTCTGTACATGGACCAGTCCAGTAAACACGCCCTTTACAAAATTTTTGTCGTTGGGCAAAGATTCCATCTTTATTGCTGGCTAACATAACTCCAGCTTCAAGAAATTTCAGAAGATCCCCTGTCTTTCTTTGTGTGTCTGTATCAAGTGGTTTAGATGGTAAAGGAAAAGGAACATGCTCCATCCAGCATTGAGTATTAGCTTTAGCTGACAGTTTACATTCTCCACTCCGGATCAATGATTGCGATACCTCTACACCACTATATAATACTGTGACCTGCATGTCTGAAAAAAAAAAGAAAAATGTTATGATGCCAAAACTGACCAAAAACATCACTGAAAAATACTGAAAACAATACACTGTGGCGATAGCCTCTTTTAGATATTTAGTTTTATTATAATAATAATAATAATATAACATGTTTGTATAGTGTGCAAATTGTGGGTACTATATAAATGCCTGTACTAAATAACAAATATTTATTAGATTATAAGATAAAACATATCACTATAACAGAATTGTTGCCTACCAATCTAGAACCAAAGTGTAACAATTATTCACTTTATACACATGCCAAATTCATACTGGCTCACTGTTGTATGTTTTAATTTTTTTCTAAAATGGTTTAGTTTTTCATTCTGTAAACCAAATAAGTTGCCTTTCCTTTAATCCTCCTGAGTTAGCTCTAACAAAAAAGACATTAACAAGTGAGTGAAAATTTACTGGAAGGAGGAAATTATTCTTCTACATTTGTTCCATGAATTGTTTCCTGAACTGTCTTACCTGGGTTACAGTTTTTTCTAAATTATACTATCCAATAAGTATTGTACATAGAGATTTGAGGACTGAATACTATATTACTGGGAGCCAAATGGTATTATTTGAAAATTCATACATCTTACAGATGTTCTCATAATAAAGACAGTCTCTGTAATAAATTCAGTTCTTTTTAGTGACATTTTCATATACTGTATGAATTCCCGTATGTTGTTCACTGCTATGCATGAGAAGTTAAGCTTTTACAAGGTTCAGTTTTTTTTTTTACTTTCAATCGACTTTTATTGAAAATTTTAAGGGTTTTACAAAAGCAAAGGTAGTAAAGTCAGTAAACTTCAATCAAAGCATACATATCGGTATCAAAGCAATCAAACATAGTCCTGAACTGCACAGTAGAACCATATACAAGAGGATTCATTACAAAGGTCTGCTGATCCCACAACAGGCTCCGTTAAGTAAACACAAACCAACTGACATATCAAGGTAAAGGTTAGAGCCAGGGAAAACAAGGGAAAGGGGGAGAGAGGTTGGGGTAACATGTTGTGAGAAACAAAGTTGTCGTTACCAAAATAGAAAGCATCAAATCCATAAAACACATATGAATAGATTGCATATGCTGCCAACTGTTATCAATTCTTCTTGCAGACTCCGAGCCATACTATACATAGAAGCATTGCCTTTCAAACAGTATAGGTGTATGCCAAGCAGGCAACCAGAATAGCACAGAGTCCAGCAAGAGCCCGCTCCCCTGCCACCATCCAGCACCTATTCAGATGGAACTTGAGGGTAGCGAAGCCACGGATACCAAGTCTTCTCAAATGTATCCTGTTTGTCTTATAGAATACTAACTAATTTCTCATTTAACATTATCCATGTGAGATTCTTTTGCATAAGAGAAGGATCAATTACTGAGTATTTCCATGCAGTGGCCCTACGACTTTTAAAGGGCAGCCACATCAAAAGGTATATAGGGAGAGAAGCAAAGACTTAACCACAGGCTTGTGGTTCAGCATTTTTTTTTTAGTTCAGCCAGTGGGATGAGAGAAAAAAACTGAACCAATTTCCCCCATCTACAAATTTTAGGTGGGTGGGGTAATCCTACCCAATGCGCTACTGCATTCTGAGAACAGGGAGACTTCCCTGGTGTCAGAATACACAGATCATTGCTGCAGCCGCTACTCAAATGGCTTTTAATCAACAAGGCGGATAAATAGAGTTTGATCAATAGATCGATTTCTGTTCAACTGCAGTGGCCATGTATGGGGGTTGATTTACTAAAGGCATATAAACTGCACCCTTTGCAAGTGCAAAGCCTAACTTTGCAAAGAATACCCAGTCACATGCAAGAAAAAAAAACCAGTATGATTGGATGGCCAAAGTCAGCAGAGCCTTTTCTCACTTACTAAGTTTTGGAACAAATGGGCTCACAGAGTGCAACTACAGCTGCAAAATACAAAGTCTGTTTGTCTTTAGTAATTCAACCACGTGGATCAAAATTTTCCTGGTCCCTGCTGAACTGGCCAATTTACAATCCATCTATGGCTACCTTAATCCAAATAAACTTGACTTCAGCTGTAAAAATAATTAAAATATTAAATATGTTAAATTATATTGATGAAGAAAAGTATAACCTGCTTGTTTATAGTGGTTCATGGAAGGCCATGTGCACTGGGCTACTTGAATTGAATCTTAACTAATCATTACTTGTATGTCTATATACAGGTGTACTTTGGTTTATGAATTTAATGCGTTCTCCGGGACGTTTCGTATTGCGAAAAATTAGTAAACCGAAACATGGTTTCCCATAGGAATGCATTGAAAACCAATTAATCTATTCTGGAGGTCAGAAAAAAGTAAAAAAAAAGAAAAAAAAAAAGGTCTTTTATCTGTTCAAAACTCTTTATAAAGTGCAATTTAAAAAGGCATAAATACTGTACAGGGACATGATTAAAAAAAGTTTGGAAATGCATTGAAAACCAATAATCCGTTCCGGAGGTCAGAAAAAGGTTAAAAAAAAAGTCTTATCTGTTTAAAACTCTTTATAAAGTGCACTTTAAAGTTACAGGGCCGGCGTCATAAACCTCCCAGGCGCAATGTATCCTGGGGAAACTTGCTTCATATTGTGAAAAAAATTTTTAAACTGAGGCATTATTTTCAAAGGATTTTCATTCGTAAACCAAAAATTATGTTAACCAAGGCGTTCGTAAACCGAAGTACGCCTGTACTATGTTTCTATATCCCTCCATGATTATTATTATTATTATTATTACTACGAGTTTATATAGCGCCAAAGGGTTTGCTCAGCGCTGTACAATAGAGGGGGGGACAATACATGGCACAGTACAACAACAACAAACAACGTACGAGGGGTAAGAGGGCCCTACTCTTTCGAGCTTACAATCTAGGTGGGAGGGGGTAATGGTACAGTAGGAAGTGGCTGAGGGGAATGAGGGGTGGGAGGAAAGAGGGAGAATGGCCGTTAGGTGAGGGTGGGGTAGGCTTCCCTGAAGAGATGGGTTTTGAGGGAGCGCCTGAATGTGAAGAGGGAAGGCGACAGTCTGATGGATTGGGGTAGTGAGTTCCAGAGGATGGGGGAGGACCTGGAGAAGTCCTGCAGTCGTGCATGGGAGGAGGAGACCAGGGAGCAGGATAGAAGGAGGTCCTGTGAGGAGCGAAGGGTACGGGTAGGGCGGTACTTGGGGATCAGGTTGGTGAGGTAGTCAGGGGCAGTGTTGTGAACGGCTTTGTAGGTCAGGGTTAGGAGTTTAAATTTGATGCGTTGGGCATTCGGGAGCCAGTGGAGGGAGAGGCAGAGGGGGGTGGCAGAGGTGGAGCGGGTGGTGAGGTGGATGAGTCTAGCCGCTGAGTTCAGGATGGTCTGGAGCGGGGAGAGCCTGCACTTGGGTAGGCCGGTGAGAAGAGAATTACAGTAGTCAAGGCGTGAGATGATGAGGGAGTGTACTAGAAGTTTGGTGGTGTCAAGGGTGAGGAAGGTACGTATCTTGGCAATGTTGCGAAGATGGAGCCTGCATGTGTTTGTGAGTGATTTGACATGCGGTTGGAAGGAGAGGTTCGAGTCAAGAATGACGCCAAGGACTTTGGCTTGCGGGGCGGGAGTGATAGTGGAGTTGTTGGTGATGATGGATAGGATGGGGGGGGGGGGGGGGTGTTGGCAGGGGGAAAGACGAGGAGCTCGGTTTTGGAGAGGTTGAGCTTGAGGAAATGTAGCGACATCCAGTCTGAGATGTCATTTAGGAGGTGAGTGATGCGGGCGGAGATAGTGGGGGTGAGGAGAGGGGTGGAGAGGTAGATTTGGGTGTCGTCAGCATAGAGGTGATAGTTGAAGCCGTGAGAGTGTATGAGTTTGCCCAGGGAGGAGGTGTAGATGGAGAAGAGAAGGGGTCCAAGGACAGAGCCTTGGGGGACCCCAACAGAGAGGGGGAGGGAGGGGGAGGTGGCACCATTGTAGGTGACACTGAAGGAGCGTCGGGATAGGTAGGATGAGAACCAAGAGAGAGCAGTATCTCTGATGCCAAGGGAGAGTAGTTTATTAAGGAGGAGGGGGTGGTCAACTGTGTCGAAGGCCGCAGAGAGGTCCAGGAGAAGGAGGACAGAGTAGTCGCCCTTGGCTTTGGCGTTTAGTAGGTCGTTAGTGATTTTGAGGAGGGCAGTTTCAGTGGAGTGTAGGGGACGGAAGCCGGACTGTAGTGGGTCAAGGAGGTTATTGTCTGTAAGGTGGGAGCTTAGGCGATCGTAGACTATGCGTTCAAGGAGCTTGGAGGTGAGTGGCAGCAGGGAGATGGGTCTGAGGTTGTTGGGGTCCGCGGGATCCAGGGAGGGCTTTTTGAGGATGGGGGTGATATGCGCGTGCTTTAGGGGGGAGGGGAATACGCCAGTAGAGAGGGAGAGATTGAAGATGTGGGTGAGGGAGCGGATGAGGGAGGCGGGGGATGACCGGAGGAGTTGAGAGGGGATAGGGTCCAGGGCGCAGGTAGTGAGGCGGGCTTCTGAGAGGATCAATGATCAATGTAATCATATTCAAATGAAAATGACAACAAATTTGGCAGACATGGATAACTAGTGGAATGTGTACAGACCCATAGAAAATAGTATAATTGATCACTGTAATGCATGAAATGTATAGTTCTATATAAAACAATCACAATACCTTTATTTGTGAAGTGTGGCGGGGGCAACGATTGTACTAGGAAACCTGTAAAAGTGTGAGACATAAATATTTAATATTGAAATAAAGTGAATTGTTTGTTACAAGGAATATAATTTTTTCCCCAACCCACATCCTAAAGCAATTTTAAAGTATCAAAATATATCTGACATATAATCCAAAAGCCTTGACGCATCTTTGATAAAAATGTCATGGTCCAAACCTGACTCGTTAATGAGACTGTATGTATGTAAGACTGACATGATCTCAGAGACTACTATTTGAGAATGCCATGCTCCCTCAGAGATTACTATGTGAGACTGTCATGTTGTCAGAGACTACCATGTTCTCAAAATGGCGGCAGGAAGAAACAGGAGCAACCCTGAAGGCAATTTACATAACAGCCAAAAGGCACTTTTATTTAAAATGTGCTCCATTTAATAACTTGCTGCTAAGTGCAATACCTCCCTCTATTTTTTCTTGACCTTTGAAAAAGGACCCTGGGGATAGTTAATGTCAGAACATACTGTAGTGGTTTACCTGGCTGATTACAGTTACTGGAAATACTTGTCTGCTGAGGATAATCCTCCGCCTATTCTCAAGAGCAGACTAAATGTTTGTAGAAAGGAAAGATAGAAATCTCTCAAGAGTAAAGGGCTATGTGAGTGTTGTCATGTGCAAAAGCTTCTAAAAGTCTTTTGGTTATCTACAGCCACATTTTGATTTTTTTCCTTTTAACTTGCTATGAAGTGACTGGCCAAGTTTACTGGCATTTATGCGTTTCCATAATATTTGTAAACATACAAATCTCCTAGTGACAGAATAATATATAGTAAATTAGGCTAAAAGAATAAAGTTGGTGGCATGCATTTAAGGGCTCACTCACCTAGGCTCAGAGTCCAATACAGCATGAAAAGCCGTTTGTTTATACGTTCTTGTACTAGAGTGTAGCTGCGTGCAGGCAATTCATATAAGTGAATGGATACACATCGGCTATGCAGACTCAACCACACAGCCCAGTTTGACAGAAACGCAGGGGTGGGTGTACAGCCATGGCACACAGGCTCTGCACTGGGGGCTGTGCACCTGTCCTTGCATACCTGTCAATGCAGCTATGCTAGTGAAACTGTTTAGACAATTCTTATCCATTCATTTATATAGGCTCCCTGCATGCAGCTACATGCCTGTATAAAAGGATTAATAATTGGCTCTTCATGCCGTATGGAGTTCTGCACCCCTGTAAATGAGCCCTAAATGTCTCATAGCATCAACATATCAAAGTATGTTTAATGTGACCACCTACTCTGGGTAGTGTTGTGGAGTTCAGGCTGGCATGGCTCGCATTGCTCGCATTTAGGAATATGTTGTTTTATAGGTGATGTATCAGCATTGCTGGAGTCACTTCCATTTCCAGAATCAGCAGAGGCACAGCTGGTTGCCTCCAGTGTCTCGATGTGGGATAGCTCCTGGAATACACATAAAAAAAAAATCAAGCACAAGTAGAAAATATAATAAAGCAAGAGTTAATTTGCTTTATTTCAGCATGGAGAAGGGTTAGAGATTCACTAAGGTTTTATACTGCAATATGTGTCCCTATTGGAGAGATTTACCTACACTTCATGTCGGGACAAACATTTTTAGTAGCGTGAGAAAGGGTTCCAAATTCAGATAATTATTTATTGCTATAAGTGCATTTTCTCCAACCGATAACCCCCCACCCCTTATTACTTGTCTGGCCACTTGCCGTCTGGAAGATTTACCCCACTTCATGACCAGGCAATTTTTTGTTATATGGTGCGGAGCTACTTTAACGGACAATTGTGCTGTCATGCAACACTGTAGACAAATTAAATGTATATAATTTTTTTTCACACAAATTAAGCATTCTTTTGGTGGTATTAGATCATCACTGGGTTTTTTATATTTTGCGCTATGAAAGAAAAAAGACCAAATTTAAAAAATATATATATTTTTTACTTTTTGATATAAAACATATCCAAAAAAAATAAATAAATAAACTTACTTCATACATTTAGGCCAAAATGTATTCTGCTACATGTCTTTGGAAAAAAAAATCCCAATATAGCATCTACAAATGGCGATATATAAATATATACTGGAATTTTTATTAAAAATTTTTTATACTAGTAATGGCAGCGATCAGCGACTTATTGGGACTGCAACAGTACAGCAGGCATTCTGACACTAACTGACACTGGGTGAGAACTGACTAACTGCAACTAACATCTCCAGTGACACTAATACAGTGATCAGTACTAATAAAAAGCACTGGCACTGTACTAATAGCACTGGGCAGGAAGGAGTTAACATCTGCGGTGATCAAAGGGTTGACTGTGTGTTAGGGAGTGATTAAACTGTTTACCGTGTAACGTTTTACTAGGGGACGTGCTGGTTTTTATCTCCCTGCTTTGCACCTGGACCTGGTGATTGATACCTACAGGAGCTAATGACAGCACGGGTAGGACAGCGCATGTGCCCCCTTCCCGAAAATGCAGATTCATGTATATATACGTGATTTTGCGCAGAACAGCCACCCTGTAGCAGTAAAACTGCTACAGGGCAGTTGGCAAGTGGCTAGACATCACATGGGCAGAAAGTGAAGAAACATTTCCCCAACGCACAGAAATGATGCACAGAAACATTACTGTGTCAGAAATTTTACCTATTCTCCGCTCTATCCAAAGCCAAAATAAAACATTTTGGTTAGAGTCAGACTTTAATCTTACCAGTTTCACCTGTTTAGGTTTCATTTCTACATGATCAAGTTCATCACAGGATTTGGCCTTAGAATCTGCATGACTCTTCCTCTTCTGTGCCGGTTTTCCTGATGAGGATTTTTCTGAAGTAAAAGAAAATTACAAACATGAAAAAGTTGTCTGCAGTGCTGGAAATTCATAGTCCTCTAGTGCTTTTGATCCTACAATCTTAGGAACTGCTTGACTAAAGTTCAGGTAACCACTTTTATTTGACTCTCCTCTATTACATTATTTACATAGTTACATAGTTGATAAGGTTGAATAAAGACACCAGTCCATCCAGTTCAACCTGTGTGGGTGTGTATGTGTATAATTATGTTTCTTACACTTCCCGAATCCCTGTATATTGTGTTCAATAAGATGCCTATCTAAAAGTTTTTTTTACATTATCAACACTTCCTACAGACACCACCGATTTTGTATGGAAATTCCACATCCCTACTGCTCCAACATAAAAAGCCTCCTTCGTGGTTTTAGGTTGATCCACTTTTCATCCAACTTCATTGAGTGGTCATGTGTCTCCTTGAGTGATCTGAGACTGAATAGTTTCCTCCCAATGCTAGAATCACCATTTAGATATATGTATATCGCTATCATATCTCCTTTAGGGTGTCTCTTCTCCAGGGAGAATAAGTTTAATGTTTGCAGCTGTTCCTCATAACTGAAGTCCTCCAGCCCCCTTATAAGCTTTGTTGCCCTTCTCTGGGCTCTCTACAGTACCAGCAAATCCTTCCTTAAGACTGGTGACCAGAACTAGACGGCATACTGAAGATGTGACCGGACCAGAGTTTTGGAAAGTGGCAGAGTTATAATTGTATCTCTTAAGTAAATACCCTTTTTATGCATGCTAATATCCACTACAGCTTGGGAAGATTTTACCCTCTTCATGACCAGGCCGGTTTTAGCTATTCAGCATCGGGCTACTTTAACTGGTAAATGGGCCAGGTCATGCAACACTGTATACAATTGAAATTTATATACTTTTTTTTTCACACAAATAGAGCTTTTTTTGCTGGTATTTACATTTTTATTATATAAATGAAAAAAAGACTAAAAATTATGAAAAAAACCAATATTTTCCATTTTCTGGTACAAAACAGCAAAGAGACAGCCCAGTGCATCAAAGAGACAGCCCAGTGCATCAGAGACACAATCAAAGCAGGCACAGCACAACTCCCATTCAGCAGCATTGTTTATCGATTATTATATCACTATAAAACTTGTCTTGCTAGTCACTACACAATAGATAACAACAAGAGGCTGAGGAGGAGGAGGACAGGCTAGCTACCCACTCCGGATCCAGTGAGTCCAGTCCATGAGTCGACTGCAGGGCTGTGCTACTGGCACGAATGAGCTTCCAAAGTTGGTCTGAAGGGAGAGGCGGAGAGGAGTGCAGATCACTTCGCTCTCTCAGACTGCAGCTGCTTGATCCCTACGCGGCTGCCGGCTGCCTTGATTCAGCCAGCAGCCGCCTATAATATTTATGAGAGAGAGAGGGAGAGATAATGCTCTTGCGGAGGTACCAGAACGCCGCTCCGGCACATTCCTCCAGTTGTCATTTTTGGTCACAATTTTTTGGAAAATGAAGAAATGAAATAAAAATGTTTAATTATTTTTTATTCAATATTGTAATTCTTTATTTTATATTTTCATTAGAGTAGTTCAATGTTACCTAATAACATTGTACTACTCTGGGGGACTGATTTTCTTAAACTCTGATTGCTGGTAAAATGAAGATCATTATATTAGCAATGCTTTGAACTGTCATGAATGGGTTAAGTTCAAGTCAGCTGTGATTACTAGTGATCTTTGATTGGCTATAACTAATGGCATTGTACAGGGGGCTGTTATTGGCCCAGGTACCATGGGCTAATCACAGCTCACTAGTAAATGAAGCAAAGCTGTTATGAATCATTTTGATTCATAACAGCTTAGTTGACATTGTGATCATATGATCACATAGCAATCAACATGATCACTGGACCCCAAGTACCGGGTTCCACATTCTGCGGGGAGGGAGGGGAGGGCCATCGGTACAGACAAAATCACGTACGGGTAAGTCGTTTTGCCTGTATATGCCACCCACCCGCAGTAAAAGTACTGTGGGAGATCGGCAAGAGGATATTCTACTGGCCTTGCTTGCTGAAGATTGGCATTGCATGCTGTTGCATAGTCTGTCATCTACTAGGATCTTTTTCCATCCTTGATTCCCCCAGAGGTTTTAATCCTAGCAACCTGCATTCATATTTTTTACTCCCAAGTGCATTACTTTACATTTCCTATATTGAACCTTATTTGCCATGTATTTTATTGAGGTCCTCTTGTAAGGTTGCTATATCCTGTTGTGAGGTTATTACCCTGTATTACTTTGTATCGTCAGCAAACACTGAAATTTAACTATTTATCCCAATTTCTATACAATTTATGAACAAGCTAAACAAAACTGGTCCCATGACAGAGCCCTGGGGTACCCCACTTATAACTCCAGACCATTCAGAATATACACTATTTGTATTTACAGGTGACAATTTGCATAAAGAGCTTTCATTTGTACAGAATCATTTTGATGCATAAAAAACATATTTATAAGGCAAACTAAGAATTGCTCTGAATTCAGTCAGAAATATTTTCCCACCACAAGGTAAAACATTTTATATTTTTCATGCTGATCAATGCATCTACAAAATTGGCATTTGCTTTGTTAACATAACACTGGTTCCCATATGCAAAAAAGTTTGTGATTAAAGCAAGCTTGTACTTTTCCTTCACAAGTGTCTTTTAACCCTTCTCAGCAGCACATACTCACCCCTTTCCTTTCCAGTTGCTCTGTTGAGTTAAAGGATAAGCTCATCTTTGAAAAAATAAAAAATGCACATTTTTTGCAGGTAGAAAAAAAATGTGCATTTATTATTTTTTTTCTCCTGGGAACCTGTAAAGCATTGCATCCATGATCAGCAGATCACAGGTGCAATGTCAGGCTTTGCAGACTGTCAGTACACTTTCTGCCCGTACCTCCGATTTAGAGAGGCAGTTACTGAAGCCCAGTAAAGCTCAATGGACTACAAGTGAGCTCACCAACATACTCGAAGTTAATTAAGAACTACAAGCTGTCAGCTGCAATGGCTGATGGTACTTGTAGGCATTCATTCAGAGAATTCTGTAAATGAACAATGCGGCCATGTGGGCAGAGCTCCGCATAGCTGTGCTTCCTTAAAATGATGCCCGCTGTCACAAGGTACAGGTGTAACGTAACATGTTGAGAAAGGTGAACTTATCCTTTAACCCTTTGAGGACCAAGGGACGTATTTGTCCCATATTTTTAATTGCCTGTAGCATCTGATTAAGAACTTAAAATACTTTTTTTTTTTGGTTTGAGTCAAAATATTAGTTCTTATCAACAAATGGATCTAGCTTTTTGCCAATTATTTCATGAAATGGCTTAATTACAGCAACTGAAGTGTACGAACTTTAAAAACAAAAAATTGATTCTTTTGGCGTTCCCTAATCTTATGGTCCTCAAAGGGTTAAGTGAAAATGCTTATTTCTTCCAGGCATGAAGGAGCATGTGATAGCACTGAGCCAATCACCAACACAGCACTGTCACATGAGGAGAGTCCATAGCTCTATGTATGCTGTGACACACTTTTTCTCCTGGCAGCCGAGAGTAGAAGCAGGTGAGTACAGGAAAGATATGTGATGTGGGGTTTACTTGAAGCTTTAAACTGAACTCTAGGCCAAGGCAAAAATAACAATAAAAACATCACAGAGATTTGCCCACATTCCCTATCCCAGTGACTGCTATCTGATTGCAGTGAGATGAACTTACTGTTTTCTCCCTGGGGAGAAATTAAGACTCACACTGGCCTTTAGTAGTTTCTCCAAAGGAACATAAGAAGTAACTGCAGAAAACGAAAGCATGAAGCAAGTCTGTGAGGGAAATCTCCCCAGTGGACCACAAACAGTAAGTCCTCACCTTGCTCCTCTGATGGAACAATTCTATAAACTTTGTATGGTTCAGATATATCCAGCTGGGACCTCTCTGGGACCTCTCCGAATTCTGGGCTTTTATTAAGTGCGCAACGAAGTCTTGTCTTCCATGCAGCTGCATCCACTTTATCTCCATTTTGGTATTTGTTCTTGTACAGAGCCCATGCCTATACATGTTATTAATAAATAAAAAATGACTAATTAAAGTGATTGCAAATCTTCACCTTGTGAAACAATCCATTCAGTTAAAAAAATTAAAGGCAAAACATTTGTGCATAGATATAAAAAAAACATTATAAATACCGCCTCCCCCACCTTTTTTTTTTCTTCATAAGTGATCAAATTTTCTCTGCTCTGAGCTGCATAATAGCTGGACGAGGCGAAAGACCAGCACACTGATCTTTCTAGTAAAAGGCTGGGCAGGATTGGGGGGGGGGGGGGGGAGTGTCGTCAGGACAAGTCTGATCATTGGAGGAGAGCAGGCGGAGTATCCAGCACAGCTAGAGAAGTGCCCTCATGCCTAGCGTGGTCAGTTTTTAACAGGAAAGCAGAGGGACTGGCAGGAACACCAGTGATGTTACACAAATGAAGCAATATAAAGAGAACAGGATACAGTTTTTATACAAGTACATGGTACACCAGGCACATATCAGGAATATGAAATGTTGGGTTTACATATTCTTTAAGTATCGGTGTGTAAGTAAAGCTAAAAAAATTTTAGATAGAGAGAGAATGGTTAAAACTTTTGTCAGTTTTTTGGGGGAGCTTTTCATTCACTTCCTGTCTTTGATACACAACAGAAATAGAGAAGAAATCTCCTGAAAGTGGGGAAAAATTGGATTTTTGGCTTACCTGTAAAATCCAGCTCTTGGAGTACATCACAGGAGCTTTAGAAATCCTTATGATTATTCACCACCTACAGGTGATTGAACACTGGCAAAAAAAGGAAGCTCCCTCCTAGGCAACACACACTTCAGTTTTGTAGCAAGCCATAAATCACAAAACATCGTGGAAGAACCTCTGCCCCATGATGTACTCACAGAAATAGATTTTACAGGTAAGCCAAAAAGCCCATTTTCTTTATCGTACATCACAGGACACAGAGCAGCTTTATTAATTCTTATGGACAGGCATATCCCAAAGCACTGAAAATGAAGAGAGAGCAACAAGCCAACAGGCCCCCAAAACCAAACCAGAAAAACAAGAAAGAACCCCACATAGCAGCCTGCAAAACACTGCGACTAAAGGTAGCAGCCACCTGAAAAACTTTGTAAAAGTGTGAACTGAAGACCAGGTAGCAACTTTACAAACTTGACAGAATGAACCATTACTAGAAAAGGAGGATCCTTTCTTTTCAAACCATAAATTTTAGAATTAAGCTGAAAAATCCAACAAGAAATAGCAGAATTGCCGTGCTCAATGCCAATTGTAAATCAACCCCCATTTTCGAAGAATGCCAAGATATGACCCACAACATACTGGCAAAGATGAAAATTCCTAGCCTCACTGCAAGTAATATAAGATTCCTAGGTGCTGTGGTATATCTACTGCAAAGTATGCTTCCTGTCTTTTAGAAGAGTAGGAATAAAAGATTCCAAGAATCCCCTGTCTCTCAGGACTATGCTTTCAATGCCCATGCGACCAGCGACCGTAAAGAAGGATGGAAGATTGAACCTTGCAATAGGAGGTTCAGGACAATCTAGAAGGACTCAAGGACTATCCGCTGACATGCTGATGATGTCACAACACCATGTTTTCCTGGCCCAAGACCGGGCAATCAAATTCACTGGTATTCCCTCCACCTGAATCCTGTGGTGTAGATGCAGAAGACATTGTAGGGGAGGGAAGGCATAAATCAGGAAGCAGTGGTCCCAAAGAGTCACTAAGGCATCCACTGCAAATTCCAAAAATCCCTGGTCCTGGAGACAACCCTGCTAAGTTTCCCATAGAGCTTGGATGCCAGAAGATCCATATCTGGCATGCTCCACTGTTAACAGATCTCCTCAAATACCTCTGGGTGGAGAACCCACTACTGTAGTGCCAACTGCTGACCGCTAAGGAAGTTCGCCTACCAACTTTCCACTCCTGGAACGTAAACTGCCCAAGACATTATGAGATCCACTTCCCCCTGGGCCACCCGACGTCTTGTGCCTCCCGTCTTGTGCCTCCTTGATGATTTATGTATGCTACAGCTGTGGCGTTATCTGACTGAACTCTTAGAGGGAGACCTTGCATATGAGTCGACCAATTCAAGAGAAGCAAGCAAATTGCTCACAATTCCAGAATATTGAGGGGTAAAAAACTCTCCTGCTGAGACCTGCACCAAAAGGTGATCCAGAACCCCTCTCAAACCTGCTAAACTTGTGTCCTTTATCAATACCTTTCATGAGGGAGGGAAAAAGGACTTTCCCATCTCCAACAGCTGTGAAGACAACTAGCAATACAGAGAACCTAGAGTGCTGGGATGTAAGAACATTGGGGAGTTCCATAGACTGCAGCCTCCTTTCTCAAGCCCTCAAAACACTCTGTTGAAGAGGCCTAGAATGAAATTGAGCAAAGGGAACAATTTCTCGCAAAACCCTCATGCAAAAAGGATTTATTAGTATCCTGAAAACAGCCACCCAATCCTTAAAGCAATGCATTTCTTCAGAGGGATAATCACCCTTGCCTGAGCAGTATCCAACAGCATACCCAGATATTCCAACTGCTGAGCTGGGAGCACCACTGATTTCTGGAAATTGGGAACTCAGCCAAACCACTCCACAGTGCATACTGTGAGATGAACACTGCACTCCAGAAGAAGATCAGAATGATCCCTCAGAAGCAAATCATTCAAGTACCCTAGAACAGGCACCCCCTGGGTCCGCTGAAGGCCCAGAATCAAAGCTAGGAACATTCTAGGGGCCATGGACAGCCTAAACGTCAGAGCTGCAAATTGGAAATGACTGTCTTCCGCCACAGACTGTAGAACCCTCTGATGACGAGAAAAGATTGGGATATGTAAGTAGGCATCTTATGTCCACTGATGACAGGAAATCCCCTGGCTGGAGAGAGGCCCTTATGGAATGCACCAATTCCATCCAGAAATTCAGCACCCAAAGATGCCTGTTGATATGTTTGACATACAGAATAGGACCAACGTCGCCGTTCAATTTTGGAACCATAAAGACAGTTGAATAGAAACTGCAGAACTTTTCATCCTCTGGAACAGGAACAATCACTCCCAAAGAAATAAAATGATTTAAAACTTGCAAAAGCGACACTCTTTTTTGATTAAAAGAAACATTTGAAAGCATAGAAACTGCCCTACTAAAACTCACTAATGATCTATTAATTGCTAAAACCAATGGCCACTACTCCGTACTCTTACTACTTGACCTCTCTGCAGTTTTTGATACGGTTGACCATCCCCTCCTCCTCAAAAAACTCCACTCTCTTGGCCTCAGAGACTCTGCTGTCTCCTGGTTCTCCTCCTACCTATCGCAGTGCTCCTTCAGTGTTACCTATAGCGCTGCCTCCTCCTCTTCACTCCTTCTTTCTGTAGGGGTCCCTCAAGGTTCTGTCCTTGGACCCCTTCTCTTCTCCACCTACACCTCCTCCCTTGGTCACTTGATAAACTCCCATGGCTTTAAATACCATCTCTATGCTGATGACACACAAATCTATCTTTCTACCCCTCACCTCACCCCTTCAGTCTCCACTCGTATTACTAACCTACTAAGTGACATATCGGCATGGATGTCAATCCACTTCCTCAAACTCATTCTTTCCAAAACTGAGCTCTTAGTATTCCCTCCAGCCCATGCCCCCTCCCCTGAGTTCTCCATCAAGATCAGTAACACAATTATCATTCCATCCCCTCATGCCAGGGTACTAGGTGTAATCCTAGACTCCCATCTGTCCTTTCACCCCAAAATCCAATCACTGTCCAAATCTTGTAGACTCCACCTCCGCAACATCTCCAAATACGCCCGTTCCTAACCTCGGAAACCACTAAGCAACTTATTCACTCCCTTGTATCTCGCCTTGACTATTGTAACTCCCTCCTCATTGGCCTACCGAATTGCAGGCTATCCCCTCTTCAGTCTATCATGAATGCTGCTGCCAGACTCATCCACCTTACTAACCGTTCTGTATCTGCCACCCCTCTCTGCCAATCCCACCACTGGCTTCCCGTTGCCCAATGGATAAAATTCAAAACACTAACAATAACGTATAAAGCCATTTATAACTCTGCCCCAAATTACATCACCGATCTTGTCTCTAAATATCACCCAAAGACCTCCTACTCTCTAGCTCCCTTGTCTCCTTCTCCCATGCTCATCTCCAGGACTTCTCCAGAGCTTCCCCCATCCTCTGAAACTCTCTACCCCAATTTATCAGACTATCGCCTACTCTGCTTTTAGACGATCTCTGAAAACCTATCTCTTCAGGGAAACCTATCCTGCCCTCAGTTAATACTGGAATCTTCTACTCTTCCAACCAGTCCATCACCCACAGATACTACCTTTTGTACCACTAGCCCCTCCCTCCTAGATTGTAAGCTCCAAGGAGCAGGGCCCTCCTATCCCTCTTGTATTGAACTGTATTGTTGCTGTATTGTCTCCCGTTATATTGTAAAGCGCTGAGCAAACTGTTGGCGCTATATAAATCCTGTATAATAATAATAAATAAAGATTGTAGGAAGAAATCTCTAAAATAACAGCTTGTAGTTGTGAGCCACTGTGCCAGTCATTCGCCCACATCAGTATCTCCGCTAGAGGAATCCAACCCTCTGGACAGATGTAATGCTCCAACCTTGATGCTCTTTAAAAACCGGACCTTCATCCACTGGGCATGCGAGTTTCTTGCGGAGATAAAAGATCACCGCATCTATCAAGGGCATACTCTACTTAGTGATTTCCTCCTCCATAGGGTATTGATGAGTGAATTTTGTTTAGTGGAGCAAACATCTTGGGGGTGTGCACAGTCTGCTTACAAAATGTCCTTAAGGTAAGGATGTACAGGGAATGACTGAGGATCTTGTGGTGGCTGCCATGATCGCAGGGGTGGAACTTTCTGAGAAGAGGACTTGGGAGGTGGCAACTGAGAAGAGGACTTGGGAGGTGGCAACTTCACATCAGTGCAAACCTCTCTTCAAAGGCCTTCTGAGTCTGAGTTAAATATTGACCCTGGAGTTCCTGAAATGAAGAGCCCTTGGAAGAGGAGGCTTCTGCCTCCTTACCTTCAGGTATAAAGTTGTCTTCTTCTGTGTCGTCCTACAAAAGCTCCTCCTCTGTTAATAAGGGGAAGAGAGAGGGAATAATAAGTTTTCAACCTTGATGGCTCAAGCCAGAGCCCCAAGGAACACATTAACCACCCAGGGGAAACTGTAGTAGCATGGCTACATCCAGGTCCTCCCTACCCAGTGTAGATATTCGGGACTCGTTCCCCATGTCCCCTCCTCTCTGCCATCTGTGAGACTTGAGGCCTATTTACACCATAAAAATGGGACCTACGCTAAGATCCCAGTCAGCCAAGAGGGCACTGTGCAAATGCCAACAGGAGAAGGATGTAACTGCCAGTGCCCCCACCACTCTCTGAAAGTGTGCTCATATGACCTCGGAGGAGATGTTGGTGTGCTCAGACCAAATATGATATGATGTGGGCAATATGGCCACCATCATGAGACTCCGTCCCCTCATGATATCATTGTCCTGTGATGCAGTCAGTATCAGGGATTGCAGAGAGAGGAGAGCATAGCTCCACCCCCGTAGTTGGTGTCAGAAGGCTCCAGGACCGCCCCTCAGCCCCAAAACTGCAATCTGTGAGACGGTCTGCAGCACAGAGGGCAATAGGAGCACATAGAACAGAGCGAGCCAACAGCCTTCACAGAAAAACATACCAAAGACTCACAGCATAGTCTGATGCATCTGGCCCCAACCGCAAAGAGCAACACACACCCTGACACCAGGTCACTCTCCTTAGCAAAACCAGCCAAGTGAGGGGGGGAAGGGGGGGGGGCAACGAGCCTTCCAGGGGTACCAGCAGGGCTGTCAGGGGTGATTACTAGACTGGCTACTGGACCCCGTTGAGGGGGGTGGGTTCCAACCTTCACCCAGCTACGCAGGTTTGTCTACAGGTTCTTCAAAGACTCAATCCCCTATCTGGGGTTCACTGCCCTTGACCAGTATAGCACCCTACCAAAGAAAAACACCAAACAATATATCATTGCGCAGCGTTCTGTAAAGGCAAGGTCCAGTGCCAATTGGTAACATTACAGGCTGCCCCTGCGTTGATTCCACTTTTTCTAATGGAGGGTCCAGTTACCATTCTTCTGATCAACCCTTTATACAGCTGCCCTCAGAACAAATGTTCCCACCATTGAAAGATTCCCAGATAGGGTAACAGATAGCAACAGAAACCTGACAAGCTTTAAACACTTTCACGCTCTCTTTCCCCCCCCCCCAAAAAAAAAAATAACAACATGTTTTGATTTTTTCTGTTTCCCGCTAAATGGTTATAACTTGTCATAAATTCTGTTAATACCAATGCATGCAGACGTCTCAGAGAATTTCATTCCATGTTATCCTTGAATGCAGTTAAAAAATAATCATCTTTACAGAGATAAGTTTTTGGACTGCAGACAAAAATATAAAAGAAACAATTTTATCCAGTTATGTATTAATTAAATAATAATTAGGTGCTGTAAAATCTTTGTTCCTGCAATCAAGCAGTTATGCGAAATGAGGTCAGAAGAACAAGTCGGGTCTCCAAATAATGCTTCTCAACAGTTTGCATTGCCTCACTCTAAGAGACAGCAACTTTCAGTTGGGAGGGTTTCAGCAAGGCAATTCAAAAATCAGTTGGCAGGACTGGATATAGCCAGGTGCTGACTGACAAGCTACAGGCATGTAAATCAGTAGTGACAATGCTGATAGCCATGCCCCCCTACCCAACATTTTCTCATCCCACTGTAGTGCAAGTAGGCAGGGCATTAGGGTGAAAATGCTGCTCCGCATGCAGTGCAAGAAGCATCACCACCCTATCACAGGCAGCGGCTTGAGGTGCACATCCATGGCAGAATCAACAGGTATTTGTGAGAGCGCAGGAGAAAAAGGGAAACCTGTAAGTGAAGATATTCTCACAACTAAATACTGCAGCACATTTATTTTTTATAGGTAGCCAAAGTCCTACTTTAAGACCCCATGTCAACAACTTGCAGGAAAAGCTAACTGTAAGTCACAACGAGAATCGTTTAGGGTGACTGATAAATAATAAAAAATGGAAAACTGAACAAAAAAGCATGCTTAATTCAGAGTAATAAGTACTACTTTGTACTGCTTTGTAAAATAACATAAAATGAGTTTGGAAGGATCAAATAAAAGAAAAAATAATTTCAGATTAACAATGTAACAAAACACTAGTATATAGTAAGAGAAGTACCTTAAAGATGGCAGCATCTTCATCATGTCGAAAGTCCTGTTTCCCTGCATGTTTCCATGGGATTCGGAAACAAGTTTTCTGTTCATCATCCCACATTAGTCCAGGATACTTTCCACTTTCAATCTGCTCCACTAGCCATGGTTTAAGCTTCCGTGCAGAACGACCCCGACCAGTGGCCATCTGAAAGTCACCCAGCAAAATGGTTTACTCACAGCCTACACAGCCACACAATATCATATAGAGCTGTTATGAGAATAATCTTGTACTTTTTCATGTGGTTGACTTGGTAAATGAAACCAACCCATCAATAAAAAAAAAAAAAGTAACACACTTCTAAGCACCATGATATAACTGTCTAACTGCAAATACAAATGGTATACAGCAAAAGAAATGTTTGTTGGTTGGTTCTCAAACTATATAAAATTATTCCAAAGAGAATCTCCCCCTCTTTAAACAAATACCCAACTGAGATATATAAACAAAACACACCCCTTAAAAGTGATAATTAATAATCAAACCAACAATAATCATAAATGAGTCCAGTGTCTTAATAGTTCAAAAAGCACTCAAAACAGATATATAAGTGATGAACTTGAAATTTTCTTATAGTGTTAATTGCATCCGGTGACTTTTGTGAAAACCAACAGTAAGAAAACAAACGCTTTAAGGTATCAACTGTAGAAATCATCCAACAAATCTTTCTCCTCCACTTGTTTGCAGAGTAACACTGTGCTATCATCCTTCCATGATCATTCATAAGCCTTGATCCCATATTGCCAGGCAGGCAGTTCCCATATGAAGTGTACAGCGATTTCCCCCATCAAACTAATCTAGGGGTTAGAAAGGCACTTCTGTTGTAGTCTACAAGGGATATAGTATTCAAAAGACACAAGCGAGCGCTAGGTTTTTTAGCTGCTTGCATGAAAGTGAAACCTCTTACCCTCTAAACAAATATATATACAGATATGCAGCGCTGAAAATAAGTTTAAAGTGACTGGTGCGAGCGCCTTATAGCGCTATAAGTGAATAAATATGACGTGAATCGTCCAATGATGACGTAGCAGCAAAGTGAGAACAAATAAATAAATAAATATAAAGTGACTTGAGTGATTTGTTGAAATATTGACATATAAATAAAGTCCAGCAATTAGGTGATCCGTGTCGGTGAAATCCGTGACAGGAACTGATCATGTGATTGTACTCACCAGAAGAGCAAATTAGAAGCACATTTGTGTATGTATTATCCCATTTTGGTCATCTGGGTGTGGATAAGGTTGGTTAAAATCATCTGGCACATGGTCGGCATGCAAGGCAACTTCAGACCTCTGTCACAGTATCCAGGGACATCTCCTCAGAGCTCGTAGACCATCGGATAGAATTCAGCAAAAAACAGGAATCTCTCCAGCTTAGGGACTTGTTAGTAACAAGCTAGAGAATAAAGTTCTAATAGTGAAGTATTTGTATTGGAAATCGGAATAACAATATATAATACAAGGTAATATCTTGTCTTCTCCAACCGTTGTGATCCCCACAACCTCGCTAACACCCCCTTCCCTCTTTCTGACCACAACCTGATCACCTTCTCTATCTCCTCGTCCTCCAATGCCTACCCCTCCAAATGTCACACTACTACCAGCAGTAACCTCCGCAACCTTAACCCTGCCCCCCTCCACTCTGCAGCTGATCAACTCCACGACAGCATCCTCCCCCTGTCCTGCCCCGACTTGGCTATGACCGCCTACAACAACGCGCTCTCAACTGCCCTTGTCTCACTAGCGCCTTTAACCACACGCAACATCAGACCCCGACCGCTCCAGCCCTGACAGACTGATCACACCAAAACTATGGCGCAAAACAAAATCCCAACAAGCCTTCACCCGCTACAAATCTGCCTTCCACACCTACACCTCCTCCCTCCACGCAGCCAAACAAGCCTACTTCCTGACCCTCATCAAGGCCCTCTCCTCCAATCCTCGCCGACTCTTCTCCACCTTCAACTCTCTACTCTCTCCACCCCCACCTCCACCCAGCACCTCACTCACTGCCCTTGAGATTGCTAATCACTTCAAAAACAAGATAGACACAATTCGCAAGGACATCGCCGCAACTCACACGCCCTCTCAACCCGTCCCCTCTCACACAGCTACTCCCTCATCCCCCCTCCCCCTCGACATAACCTGCAGGGACTTCGTCGCTGCTCAAACTCCCTCCAACCCCCTTCCCCCTCACTCAGCTACCCCCTCATCACCCCTCTCCCACTGCCCTAACCTCCTCTTCCACCCCACCCTACATTCCTCACACTGAAGCTCCCCCAACACTACGCACCTTTGACATTACTACCATCGAGGAAGTCTCCAAGATCCTCTCTGATGCCCGCCTCACCACCTGCCCGCTCGACCCTATCCCCTCACAACTCCTACGACCTCCCTCCCCCTCCATCCTACGCTCCCTCACCCACATCTTCAATCTCTCCCTCTCCTCCGGCACTTTCCCCTCCCCTCTGAAACATGCACACATCACCCCCATACTTAAAAACGCCCTCCCTGGACCCCAATTATCCGAACAACCTCAGACCCATCTCCCTGCTGCCATTTACATCTAAACTCCTCAAGCGCTTAGTCTACACCCGCCTATGCTCTCACCTCAACGACAACAACCTCCTCGATCCCCTACAGTCCGGCTTCCGTCCCCTACACTCCACCGAAACTGCCTTACTCAAACTCTCCAACGACCTGCTAACCGCCAAAGCTAATGGCCACTATTCAGTATTCCTACTCCTTGACCTCTCTGCGGCCTTCAACACAGTCGACCACCCCCTCCTCCTCAAAAAACTACACTCCCTCGGCCTCAGAGATTCTGCTGTCTCCTGGCTCTCATCCTACCTGTCACAACGCTCCTTCAGCGTTACCTATAATGCTACCGCCTCCCTCTCACTCCCCCTCTCTGTTGGGGTCCCTCAAGGCTCTGTCCTCGGGCCCCTTCTCTTTTCCATCTACACCTGCTCCCTTGGCCAACTCATACACTCTCATGGCTTCAACTACCACCTCTATGCCGACGACACACAAATCTATCTCTCAACCCCCCACCTCACCCCCTCGGTCTCCGCCCGAATCACACACCTGCTGAGCGACATATCAGACTGGATGTTGCTCCACTTCCTTAAACTGAACCTCTCCAAAACCGAGTTTCTTGTCTTCCCCCCAGCCCGGACACCACCCCCCATTGACTTCTCTATCACATCGAACAACGCCACCATCAAACCCGCCCCGCAGGCCAGAGTACTTGGCGTCATTCTGGACTCCAACCTATCCTTCCAGCCCCAAGTCCAATCTTTAACAAACTCGTGCAGACTCCACCTCCGCAACATCGCCAAAATCCGCACGTTCCTAACCCCAGAAACCACTAAACAGCTCATCCACTCCATCATATCACGACTCGACTACTGCAACTCCCTCCTCACTGGCCTGCCTCACCGCTGGCTATCCCCGCTTCAGTCGATCCTGAATACGGCTGCCAGACTCATTCACCTTTCCAACCGCTCCGTTTCCGCCACCCCCCTCTGCCAATCCCTCCACTGGCTTCCGATTGCGCAACGGATCAAATTCAAAATCCTAACGCTGATGTACAAAGCTGTCCACCATACTGCCCCAAACTACATCACTGACCTAATATCCAAGTACCGCCCAGCACGCACACTCCGCTCCTCACAAGACCTCCTTCTCTCTAGTTCCCTGGTCTCCTCCTCCCATGCCCGCCTCCAGGACTTCTCCAGAGTGTCACCCATCCTCTGGAACTCCTTGCCCCAACCCATCAGATTATCACCTACTCTCCTCTCCTTTAGGCGCACCCTGAAAACCCATCTCTTCAGGGAAGCCTACCCCACCCCCTGCTAACTTGCCGACCTCCTCCACTCTTCCTACCACTCCATCCCCCACAGCTATCTCCTCCTGTGCCACCATCCCCTCCCTCCTAGATTGTAAGCTCGAAAGAGCAGGGCCCTCAATCCCCTCATGTTTTGCATTGTATTGGTATTGTTCTGTCACATGTTCTGTCCCCCTTTGTAATGTACAGCGCTGAGCGAACTATTGGCGCTTTATAAATACTGTATAATAATAATAATGCAGAGCAAGAGTTACACTCACATCTGGGATATAGAGTTAAAATGGCCGCCGGCCTTCCATGCGGCCTCAGCGGTGTGCCGTCACAACAGCAAAGCTCCCCTCTGACGCGTTTCGCACTCGTGCTTATTCCAATTTCCAATAAAAATACTACACTATCAGCACTTTATTCTCTGGCTCATTACTAACGAGCCCCTAAGGTGGAGAGATTCCTATTTTTTGCTGAATTCTATCCGCTGGTCTATGAGTTCTGAGGAGATGTCCCTGGTTACTGTGAGAGAGGTCTGAAGTTACCTTGCTCTTTCAATCGGGACCTTTCCCGATCATGTGACCAGCCGTGACGTGAGGTCACGGCGGCCACATGACCTACCTCCGGACGCAGAAACTCCTCTTCACGCCGGGATGATCCGGCATGAAGGGGTTAAACTTATGTTCAGCGCTGCATATCTGTATATATACACACAAGGGATATAGGCTTCCATGGACAAAAGAAAAGATTCAAACATTTAGGTGGAAGGAAGCTTATGCTGCCTGCAACAAGACAATATAGTGTGAGATTGTTTTCTAAGCCTAGGTTCATGCTAGGGCTGCTGCATAATCATGCACTTTTCTGTGTGTTTTTATGCACGTTTTTGATGCATTTTCACACTTAATCTTTTTTTTTTTGTAGGAGGAGACCCTGCCAAAAGCACCAAAAACCACATGGGCATTGGTTTTCCATGTGATTTTCTGGTACCAAAAAGCTTTTACAGCATATAATGTGTAAGCAATAGCAAAGATATAGTTCAAAATATTATATTACTAAAGTGGCTGACCCACGCAGGGGTACATGAATAATAAAGAAATACAATATCAAAAAGTGTGCTATGCTAAAGTTCAATAGGGGTCACATATAAATCAAGGTTGTAGAACATGGCGTGGGTCGTGCAACCTAACCCCTATTAAATGTAGCTGTGTGCATATGCTGATGGGTGGTGGGGTGACAAGAGCCCCATAGGAGTTCCGTCACACAGCTCGGGTGAGGAGGAGGCCTGCACAGTTTCTAGATGACATAGAGGGTGAATATTGGAAAGAGAACAAAGAAAAAGAGAAAGAGGGGAGAAGAAGGTAAAGAAAAGGGAGAAAAAAAAGGAGGGGGAGGGAAAGGGAGGTATAGGTGGGTCAAGGAGAGTTCGCCACAAAGGATACGTAGCCAGAAAGCGTGCACTTCTAGTACCTGGGAGAGGCAATAATAGATTGTCCAATTAAAAATGGAGGAGCCTGGTAGTGAAGTGGGTGACCAGCCGATAGTCAAGCCATGGCTGCCAAATGCTTACAAAAATGGCTTGCAATTCCATTTTTTTTAATTTTTCATGCAATAGTTCAAAGACCCCTTCTAGTGTACAGAAAAATAGTAAATAAAAGGCTGAAAAAGAGAATGGATTCAAATATTTAATAATATCATTAGTTGTATACCTTTGTGGCTGGACAGTGTTTCCGGTGGTATGGTACAGATACTTGGTGCCTGAGACCTAAAAGACCAAGACAATAGTTGGGTTACGTTTTAACAGTGGTATTGGTCTGTGTGTTTAAAGGTATAATATAGTAAAAGTTATCATATTCTGATTTAAATCGAAATAAAGGGCCGTGACCATAATTTTTTACATTTTATTTTAATGTTTAACTTTATACATTATTTATCAAACTATTACTACGTGGGCGGTTTTGGGGTAATTATTTTACATAAAATCCTATGTAAATGTAGAGAAAATGATAAATATAGGCATGTGAAAGAAAAAGGATCCAAATATTTAGTACTATTATTATATTAACTACACATTGTGCACAATTATTAGGCAAGTATTTTTGAGGATTATTGTCAGGAAACTAGTGCAGCTAATGCTACCTCTTCTGCAGCTCATGTGAATTCCTGTGCAGCTGATGCTAATTCCCATGCAGCTAATGCTCGTTCATGTGTACCAGCACACAGATAAGCCCAGGCTAATATGCAGCGTGCAAGTCTTCCCACCAAGCTGCCTATTTAGCTTACTGGCGGTCTAACTAATCAATATTTTTGAATGTCAAAGTGGTACATTGTTTTTCATGGAAATTTGTTGTTTTATATTGTAGGCCTGTAATTCTTAGGAATAACTCACTTAAATCTGTCCAAACAAGAGTCTAGTAAACTTCCCGGGTATGATAAAGTTTGAAACACAAAATCATACATTATAATAATTATAAAAATAATAATAAATTCAATAATGTAATCAAACCAAAGACACTGACATTTGAAATAGAGCACCAAGTTCGCACATCACTGAGCAAAGTCGCAAAATCATTTTCAGTGTCTGATGACGAATTTCCCCACAAATCATTATCACTCAATTCTGCAAGTGGTTCTAATTTACTATCACTGTTCTCTAGCTGGTCTAAAACCGCTTTTGACCTAAAGGGACGCTTTTTGGACGCCATGGACATTTCTCAGTTTCCAGGCAGAAAGAACAGTAAAAGTACAGGCAGGGCACAGGACAAAGCACTAGGGACAAAATGTATGTGAAATGGTTTGATACAGTAATGTAATACTAAGAGATTACAGCGTATTGTGTGTATGTAAAATTTTGACTTTTTTTAATCTCCCGCCGGTTCCGCTCCCCGTACGTCCGGACACTCGCAGGGAACGGAACCCAGAAGACAATGCCGGCATCGGCCAGTGGACATGGCCAGGGACACAGCGGGAAGACCTCGTGGGATTGTGGGACAAGGGACCTCGAGGGACCGCAGCAATATAATCCTGTGTGTTGCTCGGGGTTACCGCTTTTGGTACTGAAATTAACCCCGAGCTACACTCGGGATTACCGCCAGGAAGGTTAAAGGAGCCTCAGCTGTGTACTAATCGCTGGATGTTCTTCAGCTTCCTGTGACCCGTGTTCCTGTTTGTACGGACTGATCTGCCGCTGCTGACCTGGCTTGCTCCTGACCTTGCTCTGTGGATTCTGGACTCGGCTTGCCTTAGACTACTCTGCCTGAGGTGTACTGTTTTCACCATATATCTCCTGTTTAAGAAGAGCCCACAAGTTCTCAATAGGGTTTAGGTCAGGTGTGGAAGGGGTCCATGTCATTATTCTTTGATCTTTACTGGTTAGCCACACAGTGGAGTATTTTTATGCATGTGATGGAGCATTGTCTTGCATAAATATCATGGTCTTCTTGAAAGATGCAAACTTTTTCCTGTACCACTGCTTGAAGAAAGTGTCTTCCAAAAACTGTCAGTAGGTTTGGGAGCTGATTTTGAGTCCATCTTCAACTCGAAAAGGTCCAACTAGCTCATCTTTAATAATACCAACCCATATCAGTACCCCACCTCCACCTTGCTGGCATCTGAGTTGAAGTGGAGCTCTGTGCCTGTTATTTTCCAGCCACAGGCCCATCCATCTGTTCAAAATACTAGCAGAGGCAGTCATGCTTGAGCTGATAGTCATAAAACTGTTGGATAATGATTGAGGAATCCCATGTCCAAATTCAGGCCGTTATCTATTGTGTCAAATAGAAATATCATTCTTAGTTAATGAGTTTTTCTTTCCTGAATGGATTTGAAATTTCCTTTAAGAACCAAAATATTGAGGTCTCCCAAAGTGTGGTCTGGTTGTGCGAAATGGTGTCTCACAGGTGTGCAAAGATCATCTTCTTTATGTTCCTTGATGGTATGTCTGTACAAATTCATCCTTGTTTGCAACTTTTGTCCTGTTTCGCCAACATAAGATCCTTTGCTACATTTTCTGCACTGGATAAGGTACACAATATTACTGGAGGTGCAGCTGTATGATCCGGAGATATTGAAGATCCCTTTTGAGTGTCTGACCCTTTTTGATGGATTGATTTGGTTGCACAGTTTGCAGCGTTTCTTATTGCAGGGTTTTCTTCCATTATTTGCGACATCATAATCAGAAGGAAGTTTCCTACTGATTAGTTTATTTCTGAGGTTGGGGGGTTGTCTGAAAGCTAGTATTGGTGGTTGCTGGAATATTTCTTTCAGAGTTCTATCTTCTGTTATGATGGGTTGTAAATCTTTGATTATTTTTCTTATTCCTTCTAGTGCTGGGTTGTATGTGGTTACTAGAGGTACACGGTTGTTTGTTTTTTTCTCCTTGTACTGAAGTAGATTTTCTCTTTGGGTTCTCAAGGCTGTGTTTATGCTGGTGTTGATAGTTTTGTCCTTGTAACTTTTCTTATGGAAGGAGTCTGCTAGTGTCCCGAGATGTTTATCTCTGTCTCTTGGGTCAGAACATACTTGGTGGTATCTAATGGCCTGACTGTGTATGATGGCACGTTTCGTGTGTTGGGGTGGAAGCTAGAACTGTGGAGGTAGTTGCATCTGTCAGTGGGTTTCCTGTATATTGAGGTGTGAAGCGTATCACCCCTGATGTATACTGTGGTGTCTAGGAAGTTGACCTGTGTGTTTGAGTATTCCATTTTTAGTTTGATTGATGGATGAAAAGTGTTCATCAATGAGTAAAATTGTTTTAGGTTTTCTTCACCTTCTGTCCTTATGATGAAAATATCATCAATATAGCGATAGTATCTGTATGGTTTTTGTTCCATGCTGTTCAGGAATTTATCCTCCAGGTTAGCCATAAATAAATTGGCATATTGGGGTGCCATTTTACTTCCCATCGCAGTACCCATACATTGAAGATAGATGTCTTTATTGAAAGCAAAGTAGTTGTGTGTAAGTATGAATTCAATGAGCTGTGTAACATCCTCAGCAGTGTATTTATGGTTTGGTGAGGATGATAAGGATCTGTGACATGCAGCTAATCCATCCTTGTGAGGGATATTACTACATCCATAGTCACTAGAAGTGTATTAGATGGTAATTGCTGTATGTTGTTGACCTTGTTCAGAAAGTCAGTTGTGTCTTGCAGGAAACTAGCAGTATTCTTGACTAACGGTTTTAAAACTTTTTCTACAAAGCCTGAGATTTGATCGGTGAGTGTATTCATACCTGTTATGATGGGTCTGCCTGAATTTCCTGGCTTGTGGATTTTGGGCAGCATGTAGAAGTCCCCGATTTCTGGATGATCCAGAATCACATTTATAAGTTCTGAATGTAGGTGGGCTGGAAGTGTTTTAAAAGAACAGATTCACACAAATGAGCTGGAAGGAGGAATCCCCCAGCTGGGAAACTGTATTCTGGCAGCTACAGCCAAAGATCAATAGAAAATTATCCAACATGTTTTTCAAAAGAATTTAATTAAAGAATGGACTTCTGTCAAGAAGAGAAGCCCACATCACTGAAATTCAGCTGGTCCGGCAGGGACAATTTCAATCAGTCAGTTAGTGTATGGCCAGCTTTAGATAGCTATAATAAAACGAAGGCTGGCCATACATTCTACAATTTTTCTGTACATTTTTCCTTTAGATTTATCAAAACCATATAATATGAGACCAAACCTAACATTTTCAATTTGCATGCAATCAGGCAGGCACATAGTTAAAAGGTAAATCTAAAGGAAATTGAAAAAGAAAATTGTATAATGTATGGCCAGCTTTAGAAGGGATCCTATGAGACAGAAATGTGGGTGTGAAAAATCTGAATTATTCTTACACTTGTTTAAGGTCAGTAATGACACCATTTAGAGAAGCCCAGATTACAATGACAACCCTTGGACCTTTAAAAACAAGTTCAGGACGTGCACAATCCACATGTATATCATCATACATTTCCTTCCACTTATGAAACTGAACTTTGCTAATGCAGGCCAACCTTTACTGCGTACAGCACCTTCCTCAGAACTCGGCAAAGAAAGCTGAACAGACAGAGAACTAGTATGGGATAGAATGTGGAAGAGCTGAAACCTCTGTTCAATATTGTTACAAAAACACCCACTGCAGGTAAAGAACCCACAAGAAAAAAAGTCCCAAAGAGAACAATCTGCAGCTTAGAAAAATATTTATTGAACACTGTAAGATATCAATATAGTAAAAATAGTCCCTCCACCCAAGAGTGAAACACTCTCAATGCAAGCCCTTAGTGTGTGGACTGCAGCATCCTGAAGAAGCTCACATGACTTGGTGGGTGAAAAGCATTGACGTCACAGCGTTGTGACGCCCCCGTCCCGGACATTCAGACACCCCCATGTGGTTTTATCAACCAGCCGCACCACATTGGATCTGCCACTGCAGTCTTATTCACACTTATCTCCGCATGGAGTGCGTGACCAGCAGCACTATACAGCCAATTAATATTGGGATCCATCGGCATCGGTGACCATATCTGGAGTGCTGAGCTTATATTATTGGCCCAGGTTGTGTCCATATTGGAATTTATCCTTTGGATTGTGATTGCTCGGCCAAGCGCTACGCACCAGGTGACTCTTTTCAATTGCAAGCAGCGGGAGGCTGCGTTTCATTATATCCTCATCCACAGGTCACTGTCATCTGTGGCTGCCGTATATCAGTGCTGGATTTTTCTTAAGCTCACAGTGATTATCTGCCGCTGTCAGTGCTATCATTGCCATACTTTACATGATTTGACTGCAAGTGAAGACCATCACACAGGATTATGTGTGTCAGCATTGAGCATATACATCCTCAGACTGGTGGACTGCCATAACTATAACTGCTTAACTCTTTCATGCTCATATACAACCTATCTGTAGTTATTCAGAGGCCCCTGTGAGTTTGCAACTCTACACTGTCATCCAATTGCAGTGATTGCATATGACAGTTAATTCTATGAGGCCTGCAGCCTACATAGCCCCATTTTCATGTATACGCATATTCCAGTGTGAATGGCAGGTATGTCTGAGTGCCCCGGCGGGTGGTTTTATGACATGACAACGTTGTCAATATGTTTTACTCTTGTGGAGGGACTATTTTTGCTAAATTTATATCTTACAGTGTTCAATAAATATTTTTCTAAACTGCAGATTGTTATCTTTGGCACTTCTTTTCTTGTGGGTTCTTTACCCGCAGTAAGTGTTTGTGTTACATATCCTATTGGTCCTGGGGACACCACCTCAATTTTGGTGAGTCGGTCTATTCATTTATACTATACTCTAGCATAGTTCCCGATTTTGGTTTTATCATTTTTGTATCAATATCTATTGTTGTCTGTGTCCCTACTGGGGATACAATCTCTGTCAGTGTTGTTCTTAACCCCTTGACGCCAACTGTTCACAAATATGCGGTCTCTAGGCAACTGGGCCTTGACGCCGAGTGGCTGCATATTTTTGTACCATTTGAAAACGCATATGTGTTGAGAGCGCGCGCCCTGCGCTCTCCCAGAACATATGTCGGTGTCTCACGGAAAGGTACCGATCTCCCCTTGTGATCGGGACCTTTTCCAATCACGTGACCGCTGTGACAGCGAATCACAGCGTTCACATGACCCTAAAACCCCGCCCCGCCTCCTGGCGTCTGAAACCCCTTAAAGCGCCAGGAGGCTCCAGTGTGAAGAGGTTAATATATTTATCATCACAATAGAAAAATTACATGAGAACTGTTCTTTGCTTCCTGTATATCAGAAGTGCTGACATATTCCATAGGGCAGTACAGAGTACTCAGAAGTATTTTTAGTCTCTAACTCCTTTCTGCTAAGGGGAGCTGGCCCTTTAAGGGTATCCTAATGCAGCAGGCCAGTAAGTGTGCTCCTGATCATGTGATCCCTGCAATTAGCTGTCCCAGTGATGACGTGATCAAGAGCATGTCTTACTGTCTCCCCATTGTAAATGGTGACTGGGAGCTGCTGGTGACAGCATGGTCACAGTGCTGGAGGCACTCCCAGCACAAAACAGTGGCGTGGGAAATATGCATATATGTGGCCCAACAAAGTGCTGCCACAAAGTTGCATATGGCTGGTGGGAAGGAGTTAAAAAGTTAATTTATTATTTGTTCATGTACCGTATTTGCCGGCGTATAAGACGACTGGGCGTATAAGACGACCCCCCTACTTTTCCTGCTAAAATGTAGTGTTTGGGCTATACTCGCCGTATAAGACTACCCCTCTTCCAATGCACACCAGTGGGAGGAATAGTGCCCCATCATTGATGTCAGTGGGAGGAATAGTGCCCCATCATTGGTATCAGTGGGAGGAATAGGTGCCCCATCATTGGTATCAGTGGGGGGAATAGGTGCCCCATCATTGGTATCAGTGGCAGGAATGGTGCCCCATCATTGGCATCAGTGGGAGGAATAGTGCCCCATCATTGGTATCAGTGGGGGGAATAGGTGCCCCATCATTGGTATCAGTGGCAGGAATAGTGCCCCATCATTGGTATCAGTGGCAGGAATAGTGCCCCATCATTGGTATCAGTGGGAGGAATGGTGTCCCATCATTGGTGTCAGTGAGGGGTCGAATAGTGCCCCATCATTGGTGTCAGTGGGGGGAGGAATAGTGCCCCATCGTTGGTGTCAGTGGGGGGGGGAATAGTGCCCCATCGTTGGTGTCAGTGGGGGGGAGGAATAGTGCCCCATCGTTGGTGTCAGTGGGAGGAATAGTGCCCCATCGTTGGTATCAGTGGGAGGAATAGTGCCCCATCATTGGTATCAGTGACACCAATGATGGGGCACTATTCCTCCCACTGAGACTTGCTGACCCTGTTCTCGTATGGTGCTGCTGCAGCCAGCATATGTGGTTGCAGCAGCACCTCTACACAGAGCACTTACCTGCTGCTCCGGCACTCAATTTTCGCGGGGCCGCTCGGCTCCACCCCCTCGCCGGTGATTGGCCGCCTGTGTGCCTTTCCTGAGCTACAGTTCTGGCGGCCAATCACCGGTGAGGAGGCGGAGCCGCGCAGCCGCACGAACATCCAGTGGCCGAACTGAAGGAGACGCCGCGCTTCCTGGACCGGATCGTTGTGGGACTGGATCCAGGTAAGAGACGTCAGCCCCTGCAAACCCCTGTACTTAATGCCGCAGCCCCCCTAACATGTGTACCGGCATATAAGACGACCCCCGACTTTTGAGAAGATTTTCAAGGGTCAAAAAGTCGTCTTATACGCCGGCAAATACGGTATTTATTATATCTACAACCCACTTTGTAACCTACCATGAGCTGTAGACAGAGGCATAACTATAACCTTCAGGGATCCAGTGCAACAAACCATAAAGACCAACCAAAAAACACCCCCAACACACGACTGGAGCCCTTCCCTGCGAACCTGGAGCCGTTTACTCCAGGCGCAGGACCCTTTCACATATTCTGCAGTGGCCCACTCTCCTGCCATCTTGGGATATCCGCACAGTGGCTAAACACCAGGCACCAATCTCAAGTGTGACCTTTGCAACCCTGGTAGTTCTTCCACTGGTGCCAGTAGTTTTCTTAATATTGTTTTATTTTTTGTATTAAATTTTACCATTTTATTTATTTTACAATTGTATTTTTTCTTATATTTTACAATTTTTTTTTTTAGGAGCCCAGTTGGGGGTTTTGGTGAGATATCAGAAGTCTAAACAGACCTCTGATGTTTCACCTTTGAGAGAGAAAAGAGAGATTGAGGACACAGAGCTCAATCTCCATCTCTGCAGCCTCAGCTGCACAGAATGAATGGACAGGAATGGCTCTGTGCAGAGCTTCCCATTCATTCAAAAACTGAAGCACAGTAAACAAAATTTACTATGCTTCAGTTATGAATGAACAGTCAGTGATCGGTACCAATCACTGACTCTGTCCATGTAGAAAAGGAAGGGACTGGTAAATTACATTTTCCGACCCATTTCCATCCTGACACTTCCCCTGCAGCAGCCAGCGGGAGAGGTGAGGGGCAAAGCCAGCAGTGCTGCAAGGGGTGGGGTGGGGGGGACCAGGGAGCACACAGGGGCCTGGGGGCAGCAGGAGATTTTTCTTCAGTTACTTTATTGTTTCCATGTCTAGGCAAATGATGTCATACATCCCAGGAGTCTTCAGGAGGGAAGGAGGGGTATTCTTAGCTAAGCACACCCTCCTGCTAGCATGCCTGAGCCAAAGGCATGTGAATTCCAGCAAGTAAATGCTACACGAATCTTCTGCCCTTACTCAAGATGGCCACTGCCGGAAATGCTAGAGGGGTGTTTTTTAACTGATTTCACAACAAAATAAAGCATGGAGATATGGATGGATGAGTTTGCTTTGAATATTGAAAATTAATTAAACCGTGTTTTTGGTTTGTGATGGTCAGATGCAGTGTAGTTCCGCTTTAATGACCTGGTTACCAGAGAGGTGCCCTGACAAACAAGAAGTGTCCAGACCAATTTAACCTGGCCATGGATCAATCAGAACTTGGCTGGTTCACCATGAACCAGCCGAATTTTGATCCATTATTGGCTGTTCCTCTTTATGAGAACATGAACTGGCTTGTTTGAACATTTTGCTTCGATCAGCACTGATCCATGTATTCTGATGGCAGGGAAGTCCCCCTGTCAGAATACAATGACACAATGGGGAGAATTCACGCAGCCACCTCAGATGTGTGGATACAGGAATCGGTTCAGCCCCAGGGCTGAACGAAAATAAAACAGCCATGTATGGCCAGCATTACTCTAACCAAAACTAAAAAAAAAAGTTTTGGATTTAGATATTATTATTATACAGTATTTATAAAGCGCCAATACTGTATAATAATAATAATATCTAAATCAAAAACTTTTTTTAGATATACTGTAAAGCAGAAGCAAAGTTTGCAGATACCTCTGCTTCAGAGATGCGGTGCTGACATCTTGTCTGGTTACCTCTGGGGACCAGGTTTTTGTACATCTTGATTGATTGGTGGTGGTTGATGGAACTCGGAAGTGCCCAGGAGCTCTGTTATTCTGGCACCAAGGTGTAGTGTGAAAGCACACAGAGGTTCCCATGAACAGCTCAGTGTACATTCTAAAGAAGACTGAGCAGGCAGGTAAGTGTATTTCATTCCATGTCTCTTCTGCAGAAAAAAACCCCCAAAAAACTGCCCGATAGCAGTTTTTCACTTTTTAACTTTGGTGCTGCTTTAAAGTTGTAAGCCTGTTATATGAAATATGAACAAAGCCCATATTTCTGTAGTGCTTGTCTCAGTTCAAAGCACTAAGTGCAATTTCTCTCTGCTGTCTCTTTCCTCTGCTATAAGCATGAATCACATCTGACAAGATTTCCTGATACCAGGACAAAAAACGTGACAAGGGAGGAAGCTCCAGCACACAGCCTGTGATTGACAGCCTCCACTCTGTTCCTGTGAGCTGTGTGAAAGGCGGGGGTGTCCCTTCCCTCCAATCAGCTCTCAGAGCTCTCCTGAAGTGTAGTCTAACTTCAACTCCCTGCCCCCTGTTTTTTGAAAGCTCAGAAAAGCTGTATAAACTCTGGACTGTTTACAACCACATTCGGGCCCAGTTCAGACGGGGCAGACTCGTCAGCAGATCCACCTGCTCAGCGGAGGATTTCTTCCTTGATCCCCACTGAGCGGGCGGATGACAGGTCTGTGTCCTCTCTGCAGAGCAGACACAGGCACAGCCTGCTGACATCTATGGGGCTGTTGAATAGAAATGGACTGCTTTTCCGTTTCCACCTGACTGTCATCCAATCCGCCGGACAGATGGGGAGTGGATCCCCATCTGTCTATTTTTGGCGTACAGGATCGGATTCCGGCGGGTGTCAGTGGACACATGTCCGCTGACTCCCAGCGGTTCATAGAGTTCTATGGATGGTCCAATTGGGTCCGCCTGAAAAACTGACAGGCAGACCCAATTGGACCGTCAGTGTGAAAGGGGCCAATGTCTTGGGAGGGCCAGCACTGTGAACATGGTGCTTCCTGAACTGGAGGGCCATTTTCAGGGTGCAATGCAGGAAACCTGTGCTGTGCTCAGCTGACCTATCCAGCACCCTGAGGTTCAGGAAGAGGGGTTGAGAAACTAATGTGGCAACTGTGATGTGAGACAGAAAGAAACCACAATAAAGGACCAAGTGCACAAAGCATTTCCTCCTCTCACTCTGCACAGCATTCATGGAAAAACACATTTTGCTGATTAAAGTTGAGTTACAAAATGAAAGTGCAGCCATCATCCATATTTCCATGAAACTGATTGTACAGGAGAAAACAACATGCTTGTACAGGAACACAGGGCTCCGTCACCTGCTGACCTGTAGGCAAATACAGTCATATCTGCACACAACCACTTCATAACAAACCCCGCACAACTGGACCGCCACTGACGTCATAACAAACCCCGCACAACTGGACCGCCACTGACGTCATAACAAACCCCGCACAACTGGACCGCCACTGACTTCATAACAAACCCCGCACAACTGGACCGCCACTGACGTCATAACAAACCCCGCACAACTGGACCGCCACTGACGTCATAACAAACCCCGCACAACTGGACCGCCACTGACGTCATAACAAACCCCGCACAACTGGACCGCCACTGACTTCATAACAAACCCCGCACAACTGGACCGCCACTGACGTCATAACAAACCCCGCACAACTGGACCGCCACTGACGTCATAACAAACCCTGCACAACTGGACCGCCACTGACTTCATAACAAACCCCGCACAACTGGACCGCCACTGACTTCATAACAAACCCCGCACAACTGGACCGCCACTGACTTCATAACAAACCCCGCACAACTGGACCGCCACTGACTTCATAACAAACCCCGCACAACTGGACCGCCACTGACTTCATAACAAACCCCGCACAACTGGACCGCCACTGACGTCATAACAAACCCCGCACAACTGGACCGCCACTGACGTCATAACAAACCCCGCACAACTGGACCGCCACTGACTTCATAACAAACCCCGCACAACTGGACCGCCACTGACGTCATAACAAACCCCGCACACCTGGACCGCCACTGACTTCATAACAAACCCCGCACACCTGGACCGCCACTGACGTCATAACAAACCCCGCACAACTGGACCGCCACTGACTTCATAACAAACCCCGCACAACTGGACCGCCACTGACTTCATAACAAACCCCTCACAACAGGACCGCCACTGACTTCATAACAAACCCCTCACAACAGGACCGCCACTGACTTCATAACAAACCCCTCACAACTGGACCCCCACTGACTTCATAACAAACCCAGCACAACTGGACCCCCACTGACTTCATAACAAACCCGCACAACAGGACCGCCACTGACTTCATAACAAACCCCGCACAACAGGACTGCCACTGACTTCATAACAAACCCCGCACAACTGGACCGCCACTGACTTCATAACAAACCCCGCACAACTGGACCGCCACTGACTTCATAACAAACCCCGCACAACTGGACCGCCACTGACTTCATAACAAACCCCGCACAACAGGACCGCCACTGACGTCATAACAAACCCCGCACAACTGGACCGCCACTGACGTCATAACAAACCCCGCACACCTGGACCGCCACTGACGTCATAACAAACCCCGCACAACTGGACCGCCACTGACGTCATAACAAACCCCGCACAACTGGACCGCCACTGACGTCATAACAAACCCCGCACAACTACACCGCCACTGACTTCATAACAAACCCCGCACAACTGGACCGCCACTGACGTCATAACAAACCCCGCACAACTGGACCGCCACTGACGTCATAACAAACCCCGCACAACTGGACCGCCACTGACTTCATAACAAACCCCGCACAACTGGACCGCCACTGACTTCATAACAAACCCCGCACAACTGGACCGCCACTGACTTCATAACAAACCCCGCACAACTGGACCGCCACTGACTTCATAACAAACCCCGCACACCTGGACCGCCACTGACTTCATAACAAACCCCGCACACCTGGACCGCCACTGACTTCATAACAAACCCCGCACAACTGGACCCCCACTGACTTCATAACAAACCCAGCACAACTGGACCCCCACTGACTTCATAACAAACCCGCACAACAGGACCGCCACTGACTTCATAACAAACCCCGCACACCTGGACCGCCACTGACTTCATAACAAACCCCGCACAACTGGACCCCCACTGACTTCATAACAAACCCAGCACAACTGGACCCCCACTGACTTCATAACAAACCCGCACAACAGGACCGCCACTGACTTCATAACAAACCCCGCACAACTGGACCGCCACTGACTTCATAACAAACCCCTCACAACAGGACCGCCACTGACGTCATAACAAACCCCGCACACCTGGACCGCCACTGACGTCATAACAAACCCCGCACAACTGGACCGCCACTGACTTCATAACAAACCCCGCACAACAGGACCGCCACTGACGTCATAACAAACCCCGCACACCTGGACCGCCACTGACGTCATAACAAACCCCGCACAACTGGACCGCCACTGACGTCATAACAAACCCCGCACAACTGGACCGCCACTGACATCATAACAAACCCCGCACAACTACACCGCCACTGACTTCATAACAAACCCCGCACAACTGGACCGCCACTGACGTCATAACAAACCCCGCACAACTGGACCGCCACTGACGTCATAACAAACCCCGCACAACTGGACCGCCACTGACTTCATAACAAACCCCGCACAACTGGACCGCCACTGACGTCATAACAAACCCCGCACAACTGGACCGCCACTGACTTCATAACAAACCCCGCACAACTACACCGCCACTGACGTCATAACAAACCCCGCACAACTGGACCGCCACTGACGTCATAACAAACCCCGCACAACTGGACCGCCACTGACTTCATAACAAACCCCGCACAACTGGACCGCCACTGACTTCATAACAAACCCCGCACAACTGGACCGCCACTGACGTCATAACAAACCCCGCACAACTACACCGCCACTGACGTCATAACAAACCCCGCACAACTGGACCGCCACTGACGTCATAACAAACCCCGCACAACTGGACCGCCACTGACTTCATAACAAACCCCGCACAACTGGACCGCCACTGACTTCATAACAAACCCCGCACAACTGGACCGCCACTGACTTCATAACAAACCCCTCACAACAGGACCGCCACTGACTTCATAACAAACCCCTCACAACAGGACCGCCACTGACTTCATAACAAACCCAGCACAACTGGACCCCCACTGACTTCATAACAAACCCGCACAACAGGACCGCCACTGACTTCATAACAAACCCCGCACAACAGGACCGCCACTGACTTCATAACAAACCCCGCACAACTGGACCGCCACTGACTTCATAACAAACCCCGCACAACAGGACCGCCACTGACGTCATAACAAACCCCGCACACCTGGACCGCCACTGACGTCATAACAAACCCCGCACACCTGGACCGCCACTGACGTCATAACAAACCCCGCACAACTGGACCGCCACTGACGTCATAACAAACCCCGCACAACTGGACCGCCACTGACATCATAACAAACCCCGCACAACTACACCGCCACTGACTTCATAACAAACCCCGCACAACTGGACCGCCACTGACGTCATAACAAACCCCGCACAACTGGACCGCCACTGACGTCATAACAAACCCCGCACAACTGGACCGCCACTGACTTCATAACAAACCCCGCACAACTGGACCGCCACTGACTTCATAACAAACCCCGCACAACTGGACCGCCACTGACTTCATAACAAACCCCGCACAACTGGACCGCCACTGACTTCATAACAAACCCCGCACAACTGGACCGCCACTGACTTCATAACAAACCCCGCACAACTGGACCGCCACTGACTTCATAACAAACCCCGCACAACTGGACCGCCACTGACGTCATAACAAACCCCGCACAACTGGACCGCCACTGACGTCATAACAAACCCCGCACAACTGGACCGCCACTGACTTCATAACAAACCCCGCACAACTGGACCGCCACTGACGTCATAACAAACCCCGCACACCTGGACCGCCACTGACTTCATAACAAACCCCGCACAACTACACCGCCACTGACGTCATAACAAACCCCGCACAACTGGACCGCCACTGACGTCATAACAAACCCCGCACACCTGGACCGCCACTGACTTCATAACAAACCCCGCACAACTGGACCGCCACTGACTTCATAACAAACCCCGCACAACTGGACCGCCACTGACGTCATAACAAACCCCGCACAACTACACCGCCACTGACTTCATAACAAACCCCGCACAACAGGACCGCCACTGACGTCATAACAAACCCCGCACACCTGGACCGCCACTGACGTCATAACAAACCCCGCACAACTGGACCACCACTGACATCATAACAAACCCCGCACAACTGGACCGCCACTGACTTCATAACAAACCCCGCACAACTACACCGCCACTGACTTCATAACAAACCCCGCACAACAGGACCGCCACTGACGTCATAACAAACCCCGCACACCTGGACCGCCACTGACGTCATAACAAACCCCGCACAACAGGACCGCCACTGACATCATAACAAACCCCGCACAACTACACCGCCACTGACATCAAAACAAACCCCGCACAACTGGACCGCCAATTTCCTGGAGAAGTTTCCCCGCAGACACAGCAGACATGTGCACTCCACTTTCTATGTTGTTGTCAAGCCCCAGCTTCAGTGCAACTTCTACTACACGTCATGGTATCTGACTAGACATGAGAAAAACCACAGTACCTACCTTACACCTTTATGTCTACTTCTATTTCCACTCGAGAAACCTTTCCTCTCACAGTTTCTATTCTCTTCTCACACCGCCCCCAGCTTCTCAGTGCTGCTTCTGTCTCTTCCTCCTTTTCCCAGAAATCACGTGACCTGGCTGAGCTCAACACAACACACATCTGCCCAGCCTGTGATAGTAACTAGTGCTGTGCTACTCTGTCCAACACTAGACTGCTCAGTGCTAGACACTACACACTGACAGACAACCACACACTGATAAACACTGTACACTGACAGACCGCACACTGATAGACTGCCCAGTGCTAGACACCACACACTGAGAGACAACCGCACACTGATAGACTGCTCAGTGCTAGACACCGCACACTGAGAGACAACCGCACACTGATAAACACTGTACACTGACAGACCGCACACTGATAGACTGCTCAGTGCTAGACACCGCACACTGATAGACTGCTCAGTGCTAGACACCGCACACTGATAGACTGCTCAGTGCTAGACACCGCACACTGAGAGACAACCGCACACTGATAAACACTGTACCGCACACTAATAGACAACCGCACACTGATAGACTGCTCAGTGCTAAACACCGCACACTGATAGACTGCTCAGTGCTAGACACCGCACACTGATAGACTGCTCAGTGCTAGACACCGCACACAGAGACAACCGCACACTGATAAACACTGTACCGCACACTAATAGACAACCGCACACTGATAGACTGCTCAGTGCTAGACACCGCACACTGATAGACTGCTCAGTGCTAGACACCGCACACTGATAGACTGCTCAGTGCTAGACACCGCACACTGATAGACAACCGCACACTGATAGACTGCCCAGTGCTAGACACCACACACTGAGAGACAACCGCACACTGATAGACTGCTCAGTGCTAGACACCGCACACTGAGAGACAACCGCACACTGATAAACACTGTACACTGACAGACCGCACACTGATAGACTGCTCAGTGCTAGACACCGCACACTGATAGACTGCTCAGTGCTAGACACCGCACACTGAGAGACAACCGCACACTGATAAACACTGTACCGCACACTAATAGACAACCGCACACTGATAGACTGCTCAGTGCTAAACACCGCACACTGATAGACTGCTCAGTGCTAGACACCGCACACTGATAGACTGCTCAGTGCTAGACACCGCACACTGAGAGACAACCGCACACTGATAAACACTGTACCGCACACTAATAGACAACCGCACACTGATAGACTGCTCAGTGCTAGACACCGCACACTGATAGACTGCTCAGTGCTAGACACCGCACACTGATAGACTGCTCAGTGCTAGACACCGCACACTGATAGACAACCGCACACTGATAGACTGCTCAGTGCTAGACACCGCACACTGATAGACAACCGCACACTGATAGACTGCCCAGTGCTAGACACCGCACACTGATAGACTGCTCAGTGCTAGACACCGCACACTGATAGACTGCTCAGTGCTAGACACCGCACACTGATAGACAACCGCACACTGATAGACTGCTCAGTGCTAGACACTGCACACTGATGGACGCACACTGATACACTGTACACTGACAGACCGCACACTTATAGACACCGCACACTAATAGACTGCCCAGTGCTAGACACCGCACACTGATAAACCGCTCAGTGCTAGACACTGCACACTGATAGACTGCTCAGTGCTAGACACTGCACACTGATAGACCACACACTGATAAACCACCCAGTGCTAGACACTGCACACTGATAGACCGCACACTGATAGACCGCCCAGTGCAAGACACCGCACACTGATAGACTGCTCAGTGCTAGACATCATACACTGAGACACCACACACTGATAGCCCGCTCAGTGCTAGACACTACACACTGATAGACTGCTCAGTGCTAGACACTGCACACTGATGGACCGCACACTGATACACTGTACACTGACAGACCACACACTTATAGACACCGCACACTAATAGACTGCCCAGTGCTAGACACCGCACACTGATAGACAACCATACACTTATAGACTGCTCAGTGCTAGACACTGCACACTGATAGACACTGCACACTGATAGACTGCTCAGTGCTAGACACTGCACACTGAGGGACCGCACACTGATACACTGTACACTGACAGACCACACACTTATAGACACCGCACACTAATAGACTGCTCAGTGCTAGACACTGCACACTGATAGACAACGGCACACTGAGACTGCTCAGTGCTAGACACTGCACACTGATGGACTGCACACTGATAAACACTGTACACTGACAGACCGCACACTAATAGACTGCCCAGTGCTAGACACCGCACACTGATAGAATGCCCAGTGCTAGACACCGCACACTGATAGACTGCTCAGTGCTAGACATCATACACTGAGACACCACACACTGATAGCCCGCTCAGTGCTAGACACTGCACACTGATAGACTGCTCAGTGCTAGACACCACACACTGATAGACTGCCCAGTGCTAGACACCGCCCACTGATAGATCGCTCAGTGCTAGACACCGCACACTGATAGATCGCTCAGTGCTAGACACCGCACACTGATAGACCGCCCAGTGCTAGACACCGAACACTGATAGACCGCCCAGTGCTAGACACCGCACACTGATAGACCGCCCAGTGCTAGACACCGCACACTGATAGACACCACACACTGATAAACCGCTCAGTGCTAGACACTGCACACTGATAGACCACACACCGATAAACCGCCCAGTGCTAGACACTGCACACTGATAGACCGCACACTGATAGACCGCCCAGTGCAAGACACCGCATACTGATAGCATGCCCAGTGCTAGACACCGCACACTGATAGACTGCTCAGTGCTAGACATCATACACTGAGACACCACACACTGATAGCCCGCTCAGTGCTAGACACTACACACTGATAGACACTGCACACTGATAGACTGCTCAGTGCTAGACACTGCACACTGATACACTGTACACTGACAGACCACACACTTATAGACACCGCACACTAATAGACTGCCCAGTGCTAGACACCGCACACTGACAGATAACCATACACTGATAGACTGCTCAGTGCTAGACACTGCACACTGATAGACACTGCACACTGATAGACTGCTCAGTGCTAGACACTGCACACTGAGGGACCGCACACTGATACACTGTACACTGACAGACCACACACTTATAGACACCGCACACTAATAGACTGCTCAGTGCTAGACACTGCACACTGATAGACAACGGCACACTGAGACTGCTCAGTGCTAGACACTGCACACTGAGGGACCGCACACTGATACACTGTACACTGACAGACCACACACTTATAGACACCGCACACTGATAGACCGCCCAGTGCAAGACACCGCACACTGATAGACTGCTCAGTGCTAGACATCATACACTGAGACACCACACACTGATAGCCCGCTCAGTGCTAGACACTACACACTGATAGACTGCTCAGTGCTAGACACTGCACACTGATGGACCGCACACTGATACACTGTACACTGACAGACCACACACTTATAGACACCGCACACTAATAGACTGCCCAGTGCTAGACACCGCACACTGATAGACAACCATACACTTATAGACTGCTCAGTGCTAGACACTGCACACTGATAGACACTGCACACTGATAGACTGCTCAGTGCTAGACACTGCACACTGAGGGACCGCACACTGATACACTGTACACTGACAGACCACACACTTATAGACACCGCACACTAATAGACTGCTCAGTGCTAGACACTGCACACTGATAGACAACGGCACACTGAGACTGCTCAGTGCTAGACACTGCACACTGATGGACTGCACACTGATAAACACTGTACACTGACAGACCGCACACTAATAGACTGCCCAGTGCTAGACACCGCACACTGATAGAATGCCCAGTGCTAGACACCGCACACTGATAGACTGCTCAGTGCTAGACATCATACACTGAGACACCACACACTGATAGCCCGCTCAGTGCTAGACACTGCACACTGATAGACTGCTCAGTGCTAGACACCACACACTGATAGACTGCCCAGTGCTAGACACCGCCCACTGATAGATCGCTCAGTGCTAGACACCGCACACTGATAGATCGCTCAGTGCTAGACACCGCACACTGATAGACCGCCCAGTGCTAGACACCGAACACTGATAGACCGCCCAGTGCTAGACACCGCACACTGATAGACCGCCCAGTGCTAGACACCGCACACTGATAGACACCACACACTGATAAACCGCTCAGTGCTAGACACTGCACACTGATAGACCACACACCGATAAACCGCCCAGTGCTAGACACTGCACACTGATAGACCGCACACTGATAGACCGCCCAGTGCAAGACACCGCATACTGATAGCATGCCCAGTGCTAGACACCGCACACTGATAGACTGCTCAGTGCTAGACATCATACACTGAGACACCACACACTGATAGCCCGCTCAGTGCTAGACACTACACACTGATAGACACTGCACACTGATAGACTGCTCAGTGCTAGACACTGCACACTGATACACTGTACACTGACAGACCACACACTTATAGACACCGCACACTAATAGACTGCCCAGTGCTAGACACCGCACACTGACAGATAACCATACACTGATAGACTGCTCAGTGCTAGACACTGCACACTGATAGACAACGGCACACTGAGACTGCTCAGTGCTAGACACTGCACACTGATGGACTGCACACTGACAGACCGCACACTTATAGACACCGCACACTAATAGACTGCCCAGTGCTAGACACCGCACACTGATAGAATGCCCAGTGCTAGACACCGCACACTGATAGACTGCTCAGTGCTAGACATCATACACTGAGACACCACACACTGATAGCCCGCTCAGTGCTAGACACTGCACACTGATAGACTGCCCAGTGCTAGACACCGCCCAGTGCTAGACACCGCCCACTGATAGATCGCTCAGTGCTAGACACCGCACACTGATAGATCGCTCAGTGCTAGACACCGCACACTGATAGACCGCCCAGTGCTAGACACCGCACACTGTTAGACTGCCAAGTGCTAGACACCGCACACTGATACACTGCCCAGTGCTAGACACTGCACACTGATAGGCTGCCCAGTGCTAGACACCACACACTGATAGGCTGCCCAGTGCTAGACACTGCACACTGATAGACTGCCCAAACAACTGGACTGCTCAGTGCCCAACACTGCACAATACTAGATTGCTCAGTGCTAGACACTGCATACTGATAGACAGCACATCATGAGACTGCTCAGTGCTTGACGCTGCCTAATACTAGACTGCTCAGTGCTAGATACTGCACACTAATAGATTTCACAACATGAGACTACTCAGGAAGGGTTTAGGAATTAAAGCTCTTAAGAGTAGCTATCCCCCCTTTTTCAAGGGACCAAAAGTAATTGGACAATTGAATCAAAAGCTGTTTCATGGCCAGGTATGGGCTACTCCTTCGTTATTTCTGCACCAATTAAGCAGGTAAAAGGTCTGGAGTTGGTTCTAAGTGTGGTATTTGCATTTGGAATCTATTGCTGTGAACCTGCATCATGCGTTCAAAGGAGCTGGCCATGCAAGTGAAACAGGCCATTGTAAGGCTTCAAAAACTAAACAAATCCATCAGAGAGATAGTAGCAATATTAGGAGTGGCCAAATCAACAGTTTGGTACATTCTGAGGAAAGATGAACGCACTGGTGAGCTCAGCAACATAAAAAGGCATGGACGTCCACGGAAGACAACAGTGGTGGATGATCGCAGGATCCTCTCTATGGGAAAGAAAAACCCATTCACAACATCCAGACAAGTGAAGGACACTCTGCAGAAGGTGGGAGTATCATTGTGAAAGTCTACAATAAAGAGAAGACTTCACGAGAGCAAATACAGAGGGTTCACCACAAGGTGCAAACCATTCATAAGCCTGAAGAATAGAAAGCCAGATTATACATTGCCAAAAAAAATCTAAAAAAAACAGACTAGTTCTGAAAAAGCATTCTTTGGATGGATGAAATGAAGATTAATCTGTACCAGAATGACGGGAAGAAAAAGTGTGGAGAAGGTTTGGAACAGCTCATGATCCAGAGCACACAACGTCATCTGTAAAACATGGTGGAGGCAGTGTGATGGCATGAACATGCATGGCTTCCAGTGGCACTGGGTCATTGTTTTATTGATGATGTGACGGAAAACAGAAGCAGCCGGATGAATTCTGCAGTGTTTAGAGATATACTGTCAGCCCAGATTCAGCCAAATGCAGCAAAGTTGATTGGGCGGCGCTTCACAGTACAGATGGACAATGATCCAAAACACACTGCAAAAGCAACCCAGGAGCTTTTGAAGGAAAAGAAGTGGAATATTCTGCAATGGCTGCATCAATCACCTGAATGAGGCATACATTTCACTTGCTGAAAGCAAAACTAAAGGCAGAAAGACCCACAAAGAACTGAAGACAGCTGCAGTTAGAGCCTAAGAAAGGAGGAAACCCAGTCCTTGGTAATGTCCATGGGTTCCAGACTTCAGGCAGTCATTGCCAGTAAAGGATTCTCAACAAAATATTACAAATGAACATTTTATTTATGATTATATTCAATTGTCCAATTACTTTTGGTCCCTTGAAAAAGGGGGGATAGCTACTCTTATGAGCTGTAATTCCTAAACCCTTCATCCAATTTGGATGCACATACCCTCAAATGAATGTGTTTCGAGGACTGGCCTCTTCCTGAAAGCCAAGGCAAGTCTTCGAAACTGTTGGAAGTCTAGGGTTCCCATTGCGGACAGACACGTAGTGCGCATTGAACAGAGCTGTTCTTTCATGATGTGCCTTTGACAAAATTGTCATTTGTGAGTACAATACCTACTTTTATCGCTTTAATAAATGTTTTTTAAGGTAATGCACTAGGACGGTGCGCCCTCTGTTTTCTTTCTATCCAGTACATTTGGACTTCCCCAGTCCGCTGAGGGCAGCAAGGAATGCACAGTCCAGGACATCCGCAATGTGGCCATAACGTTTGAGTCCATCCCCAAGTGCAGGAATATTTGGGTCTGCTGTTTTTGTTGTTGTTTACCCTCAAATTAAACCTGATAGTGTGCACTTTCAGGCCATATCCATTATATAACTATAGCTTGAATGTTTTGGTAAATACCTGAAAAATCTAAAATTGTGCCTGTGTCCAAATATATATATATGGACCTAACTGTATGTGAACAGGCACCATAGGAAGCAATGTTGTTTCACATGTCATACAGATTGGATGCGGTTCAAACCACATCCAATCCGCACATATGTGAACGGGCACTTAGACTGCTAGGCACTGTTGGACACTTCACACTGTTAGACTGCTTGATGGCAGAGGTGTCATTCACTCTGAGCTCATCAATACCTTGTACATTTTTGTTTTCATTTTGGATAGTGTTAAACTTTCTTCCAGCTTCTGTTTGGGCATGTCTCTGTGTTGCATACACAAGAAATAGGGCTGTAGGTAGAACTGTTTTAGGATAACAATAGACACAATTCCTGTGGTAGATACTCTAGAAACTTGCCTTGCAGTAGTGCGACAATTGGCAGAGTAATTGAAATAACAAATATCAGTTGAGGAAGAACAGAAAATACCAACCCAACATTTCATAATCTTGATTGCTATACCATGTACTTTTATGAAAAAGTATCCTTTTCTCTTTGTATTGCTTCCTTTGTGTGAAATCCCTGGCGGTTCTGTCAGTCCCTCTGCTTTCCTAATAAAAACTGACCACACTAGGCAAGAGAGCACAGTATGGTTAGTTCTCTAGCTGTTCTGACTCAGCCTGCTCTCCTCCAGTCATCCAAGTTGTGCTGAGGGCCGGCCCCCCTCCCCCCCCCCAGCCTCTCACTGGAATATGAGTGTACTGCTGTTTCTGCTCCCCCAGCTCTCTAAGATCTTTATGCAGCTAGGTATGTGATCACTTCTAAAAAAAAAAAAAAAAGGGGGGAAAGGGGTATTTTTATTTATTTATTTTTTTGTTTATACGCATGCACAAACATTTTGCCTTTCACTTCTGTTTTAAACTGAATGGGTTGTTTTACAAGGTGAGGGTTCACATATACGTTAGCAAATTTTGCCAAGGAATTGTCTTGGAGATGCAACACAATATTTACAAGTGCAACATGATCCACAAATTAACTGCAGCATGATGGAAGAGGTCTTATTTACCTCAATTTTCGTTAACGCCAATATGGTGGTATTACATTATGAAACACTCAAAAAACAATGGCACTATAAAGTAAGTTTTGCAAATAAGAAAATAATATTTAGTCCTTGAAATGAGTCAAGACACCGCATCACATAAGCTGTATAAAACTAGAAAAATCACTGAATGTGGAAACTTTTAAAGATCTTAGCTGAACAAACTCCAGTTTATATAATAAAAACATCACTTTGATTATTACTAATCCCTGGACCCTGCACTCACTATATTAGGTCTCCCACAGTACACAGAACATGGAAATTCCTATATTTTAGTAAATATAAACTGCTAAATACCTTTTCTCATCAGAAGTATATAGCAGTCTTGTGACGACTTGAAGTGTTCTCTGAGCACTGCTTAATCTTGGAGGAGTTTTAATTCTCTGACTGTCCTATGAGGCTGCATAACCCCTGACCTCTGTCTGGACGGTGTTGCTTGGCCATGTGCTGATCACATGCACCCTCACAAGAAAAAAAAAAAAACTCTCTAGCAATATACACTAAACTGAGCATGTGCAGAGTGACTCCTAGAGCTCTGTACTATCAGCAGATGGATTGGGGACAGTGGAAGGGAAGGATCAGAGAAGAAAAGATCAAACAGCCTTTTTACACAATGCAGAGGATTAACCCCTTAGCTTCCACAGTGAGTATAACAAGCATGCTTTACTGCATATACAGACTGATTTTACTGTTGTGGGTTTAGTAACTCTTTAAATATAAAATCACATCTATAATGAATGGGCATATAATATGATTTGGAATTTGTTCACCTAGGATCCCATGGGCACCTTAAAAGTCCCCATACTCAGTGATTTCTCTGTTACACACCAGAACTACTTGAACCTGTTGCACACGTCAATACTATTAATGAACATTTTTCAGACTTTTCATGAATTTGACACAAGGCTTCCAACTGCATCCACACCTCCAGAAATGTTTTGCAAATGCCTTATGTAACTGCTCGTAATGTACATACAAACTGCTGCCTCCAGCAATCGGCTTACATTCACAATACTTCCTTATTTTCAACTCTCCAGCTTTGCCCAGTTGTACATCGAAACAAAACCATACATTATTGTGCAAGAGTTTTAGGCAGGTGTGTAGAAAATGCTGTAAATTAAGAAATCTTTCAGAAATAGAAGTGTTAATAGTTAATTGTCATCAGTTAACAAACCGAATAAAAGAAAAAAAAAAAGTAAATGCACAAAAGAGAAATCCTAGTTGAGTGGGTTGGGCCTCTTCAGGGGTAGGTTAGCTAAGGAAGTACAGGGCAGGACTGACTATGTGCCTGAATTTTTCCTGGACAAATATGGGGACTAAGAATACGCATACATCATACATACTAGGGGGGTACAACTGGGGGAATCAATGGTGGAGAAGGATCTGGGAGTTCTGGTAGATCACAAGCTTAATAATGCCATGCAATGCCAAGCTGCGGTTTCTAAAGCGAGCAAAATCCTCTCTTGTATTAAAAGAGGTATAGACTCCAGAGAGAGAGATATCATTTTACCCCTGTACAAATCATTAGTAAGACCTCATCTGGAATACGCAGTTCAGTTTTGGGCACCAATTCACAAAAAGAACATTGGGGAACTGGAGAAAGTACAGAGACGGGCAACCAAACTGATAAGAGGCATGGAGATCAGCTATGAGGAAAAATTAGAGGAACTGAATTCATTCTCTCTTGAGAAGAGGAGATTAAGGGGGGGGGGGATATGATCAACATGTATAAATACATCAGTGGTTCATATAGTGAACTCGGTGTAGAGTTGTTCACCCTGAGGTCATCACAGAGGACAAGGGGGCACTCTTTACGTCTGGAGGAAAAGAAATGTAATCTCCAAACACGGAAAGGTTTCTTCATAGTAAGAGCTGTGAAAATGTGGAATAGACTCCCTCAAGAGTTGGTTCTGGCCAGCTCAGTGGATTGCTTTAAAAAAAGGCCGGGATTGTTTCTTAGATACACAGACTATAACTGGATACTAACATTTATAGGTAAAGTTGATCCAGGGAATATCCGATTGCCTCTTGGGGGATCAGGAAGGAATTTTTTCCCTGCAGGAGCAAGTTGGATCGTGCTTTGCTGTTTTTTTTTGCCTTCCTCTGGATCAACTCTGGGTATAGAATTATAACTTTTTTTTTAATGGTTGAACTGGATAGACTTAACAGGTGCACTAGATGGGCAACAATGAGAGGATCCCCAAAACAGGAATGGTTTTACAGGTGAAGGCCACTGAGATTTTTTGCCCTTCTGATCCTATTTGACTGTTTTTCACTAGTTTTGCATTTGGCTAGGGTCAGTGTGACTACTGGTAGCATGAGGTGATACCTGGTCCCTAGAGAGGTTGCATCGGCAGTCCAACTCCTCCAGGATGGCACATCAATACGTGCCATTGCCAGTAGGTTTTCTGTGTCTCCCAGCACAGTCTCAAGAGCATGGAGGAGATTCCAGGAGACAACCAGTTACTCTAGGAAAGCTGGACAGGGCCGTAGAAGGTCTTTAACCCATCTGCAGGACCGGTATCTGCTCCTTTGTGCAAGGAGGAACAGGATGAGCACTGCCAGAGCCCTACAAAATTACCTCCAGCAGGCCACTGGTGTGAATGTCTCTGACCAAACAATCAGAAACAAAAATCATGAGGGTGGCCTGAGGGCCCAGCACCCTCTAGTGGGCCCTGTGCTCACTGCCCAGCACCATAGAGTTCGAATGGCATTTGCCACTGAACACCAGAATTGGCAGGTCCACCACTGGCACCCTGTGCTTTTCACAGATGAGGGCAGGTTCACCCTGAGCACATGTGACAGACGTGAAAGGGTCTGGAGAAGCCGTGGAGAACATTATGCTGCCTGTAACATCGTTCAGCGGGAACGTTTTGGTGGTGAGTCAGTGGTGTCAGGTCTGTGGAGGCATATCCATGGAGGAACACACAGACATCTACAGGCTAAACCAGGGGTCCTCAAACCTTTTAAACAGGGGGCCAGTTCACTGTCCCTCAGACCGTTGGAGGGCCGGACTATAGTTTTAAAAAGAAAAACTATGGTCATCTCCTGTACTGTGTTTGCATTTGTTCAGAGACTGCGGACATACAATGGCGGTGGGAATACTGGGCCGGCCGCTCTATAAGACGCACAGACATTTCCCCCCAAGTGTGTCTTATGGAGCGAAATAGTGTCCCATCATTGGTGTCAGTGAGAGGAATAGTGCCCCACCATTGGTGCCAGTGGGAAGAATAGTGCCACATCATTGGTGTCAGTGGGAGGAACAGTGCCCCATCACTGGTGTCAGTGAGAGGAATAGTGCCCCATCATTTATGTCAGTGGGAGGAATAGTGCCCATCATTGGTATCAGTGGGAGGAATAGTACCCCATCATTGGTGTCAGTGGGAAGAATCATGCCCCATCATTGGTGTCAGTGGGAGGAATAGTGCTCCATCATTGGTGTCAGTGGCAGGAATCGTGCCCCACATTGGTGTCAGTGGGAGGAATAGTGCCTCATCATTGGTATCAGTGGGAGGAATCGTGCCCCATCATTGGTGTCATTGGGAGGAATAGTGTCCCATCATTGGTGTCAGTGTGAGGAATAGTGTCCCATCATTGGTGTCAGTGGGAGGAATAGTACGTCATTGGTGCCAGTGGGGGGGGGGGGGGTGGAATAGTGCCCTATTGTTGGTGTCAGTGAGAGGAATAGTGCCCCATCATTGGTGTCAGGGGGAAGAATCGTGCCCCATCATTGGTGTCAGTGGGAGGAATAGTGCCTCATCATTGGTGTCAGTGGGAGGAATAGTGCCCCATCATTGGTGTCAGTGTGAGGAATAGTGTCCCATCATTGGTGTCAGTGGGAGGAATAGTGTCCCATCATTGGTGTCAGTGGGAGGAATAGTACGTCATTGGTGCCAGTGGGGGGGGGGGGTGGAATAGTGCCCCATCGTTGGTGTCAGTGGGGGGAGGAATAGTGCCGCATCATTGGTATCAGTGGAGGGAGGAATAGTGCCCCATCATTGGTGTCAGTGGGAAGAATCGTGCCCCATCATTGGTGTCATTGGGAGGAATAGTGCCCCATCATTGGTGTCAGTGTGAGGAATACTGTCCCATCATTGGTGTCAGTGGGAGGAATAGTGCCCCATCATTGGTATCAGTGAGAGGAATAGTGTCCAGTCATTGGTATCAGCGGGAGGAATAGTGCCCCATTATTGGTATCAGCGGGAGGAATAGTGCCTCATCATTGGTGTCAGTGGGAGGAATAGTGCTCCATCATTGGTGTCAGTGGGAAGAATCGTGCCCCATCATTGGTGTCAGTGGGAGGAATAGTGCCTCATCATTGGTATCAGTGGGAGGAATAGTGACCCATCATTGGTGTTATTGGGAGGAATAGTGTCCCATCATTGGTGTCAGTGTGAGGAATAGTGTCCCATCATTGGTGTCAGTGGGAGAAATAGTACGTCATTGGTGCCAGTGGGGGGGGGGGGGAGGAATAGTGCCCCATCATTGGTACCAGTGGGAGGAATAGTGCCCCATCATTGGTGTCAGTGGGAAGAATCGTGCCCCATCATTGGTGTCAGTGGGAGGATTAGTACGTCATTGGTGCCAGTGGGGGGGGTGGGAGGAATAGTGCCCCATCATTGGTATCAGTGGGAGGAATAGTGCCCCATCATTGGTGTCAGTGGGAAGAATCGTGCCCCATCATTGGTGTCAGTGTGGGGAATAGTGTCCCATCATTGGTGTCAGTGGGAGGAATAGTGCCCCATCATTGGTATCAGTGAAAGGAATAGTGTCCAGTCATTGGTATCAGCGGGAGGAATAGTGTCCCATCATTGGTATTAGTGGGAGAAATAATGCCCCATCATTGGTGTCATTGGGAGGAATAGTGCCCCATCATTGGTGTCAGTGGGAGGAATAGTGCCCCATCATTGGTGTCAGTGGGAGGAATAGTATCCCATCATTGGTGTCAGTGGGAGGAATAGTACGTCATTGGTGCCAGTGGGGGGGGGGGTTGGAATAGTGCCCCATCGTTGGTGTCAGTGGGGGGAGGAATAGTGCCCCCTCGTTGGTGTCAGTGGGGGGAGGAATAGTGCCTCATCGCTGGTGTCAGTGGGGGGAGGAATAGTGCCCCATCACTGTTGTCAGTGAGAGTAATAGTGCCCCATCATTGGTGTCAGTGGGGGGAATAGTGCCCCATCATTGGTGTCAGTGGGGGGGAGGAATAGTGTCCCATCATTGGTGTCAGTGGGAGGAATAGTGCCCCACCATTGGTGTCAGTGGGAGGAATAGTACGTCATTGGTGCCAGTGGGGGGGGGGGGGGAGGAATAGTGCCCCATCATTGGCATCAGTGGGAGGAATAGTGCCCCATCCTTGGTGTCAGTGGGAAGAATCGTGCCCCATCATTGGTGTCAGTGCAGGGAATAGTGTCCCATCATTGGTGTCAGTGGGAGGAATAGTGCCCCATCATTGGTATCAGTGAAAGGAATAGTGTCCAGTCATTGGTATCAGCGGGAGGAATAGTGTCCCATCATTGGTATTAGTGGGAGAAATAGTGCCCCATCATTGGTGTCATTGGGAGGAATAGTGCCCCATCATTGGTGTCATTGGGAGGAATAGTGCCCCATCATTGGTGTCAGTGGGAGGAATAGTATCCCATCATTGGTGTCAGTGAGAGGAATAGTACGTCATTGGTGCCAGTGGGGGGGGGTTGGAATAGTGCCCCATCGTTGGTGTCAGTGGGGGGAGGAATAGTGCCCCATCGTTGGTGTCAGTGGGGGGAGGAATAGTGCCCCATCGTTGGTGTCAGTGGGGGGAGGAATAGTGCCCCATCGCTGGTGTCAGTGGGGGGAGGAATAGTGCCCCATCACTGTTGTCAGTGAGAGTAATAGTGCCCCATCATTGGTGTCAGTGGGGGGAATAGTGCCCCATCATTGGTGTCAGTGGGAGGAATAGTGCCCCATCATTGGTGTCAGTGGGAGGAATAGTGCCCCATCATTGGTGTCAGTGGGAGGAATAGAGCCCCATCATTATTATCAGTGACACCAATGATGGGGCACTATTCCTCCCACTGACAGCAATGACACTTTACTAGCCGACCCCTGTTCCAGCATGGTGCTGCTGCAGCCGGCATACCTGGTTGCAGCAGTACCATCTGCACGGCACACTTATTGGGTGGTCAGCTGTCCTCCTTCCTTCACTTTGACCTCTCCCTCCCTTGATTTTCGTGGGGCCGCTCGGCTCCGCCTCCTCGCCGGTGATTGGCCGCCTGTGTGCCTTTCCTGAGCTACAGTACTGGCGCCCAATCACCGGTGAGGAGGCGGAGCCGAGCAGCAGCGCGGACATCGAGTGAGGGAGCGGCCGGAGTGAAGGAGCTGCGCATCCTGGACTGGATCGTCGTGGGACTGGAGCCAGGTAAGAGACAGCAGCCCCCTGCCCGCCCCTGTACTTAGTGTCCCCTGCCAGCGGGCCGGATGAATGTGCTCGGCGGGCCGTAGTTTGAGGACCCCTGGGCTAAACAATGAAACCCTGACTGTCATTAGGCATGGGGATTAAATCCTTGGACTCATTGTCAGACCCTATGCTGGTGCAATGGGTCCTGGGTTCCTTCTGGTGCAGGACAATGCCCGTCCTAATGTGGCAAGAGTATGCAGGCAGTTCTTGGAGGACAAAGGAATTGATACCATTGAATGGTCCCCATGGTCGCCTGACCTAAATACAATAGAACACCTCTGGGATATCATGTTTTGGTCCATTCAACACCGCCAGGTTGCAGCTCAAACTGTCCAGGAGCTCGGTGATGCCTTGGTCCAGATCTGAGAGGAAATACCCCTGGGCAGCATCCGTCATCTCATTAGGAGCATACCCCGACCTTGTGCATACAAGTATGTGGGGGCCATACAAACTACTGGGTACCATTTTGAGTTGCTGCAATGACATTTCAGCAAAATGGACTATAGTGCCTGCTGCATCATTTTTTCACTTTGAGGCACGCCACACTTTTCAGATATTTATTTGTAAAAAAATGTTGAAAACCATTTATCATTTTCCTTCCACTTCACAATTATGTGCCACTTAGTGTTGGTCTATGACATAAAATCCCAATAAAATACATTTACATTTTAAAAAAAAAAAACTGAGTAAGTGAGCGCTTGAATAGATAAACAGCAGCTGTACACCAAAAAAGGCACCATATACAACCTTCAGAGACGTAGATATGCAAAAGGAGGGGGAGGTGCAGCGCTATACAAACTAACAGACAATAATGAAATCCAGAATCAAACTCACATAATAGACAGTGACTGTGTGCTAATAAAATAAAGCCACTGGATGGTGGCTATAAAGTGAAAGAAGTGCAAGATAAATAAAAGAGTCCAATGAAGGGGTGCTCTTAAGATCCGAGATGATCCTCAGACGTCCAATAATTGGAACCGCAAGGTGATAAGTAATGTAAAGATTGCGCATTCACCAGATACGCAATCTTTATGAGTCTCAAGATTTATAGAGTTAGGACCACAGATACACAAGGTGCCGTGATGTGGCTTACAAAAGTGATATAAATGTGTGATTTTCACCGCCGTTTGTTGACAACAAGCCAGATCTACAGAGCAGCCGCATCTATCCGAGTGCCAGGCAGCGAAAGTCATGCTGACCAGATCTGACCAGACCAGTCTGATGACACCAGAGCTCCAGTGATACTATATACAAATGCGCATAAAGATTGCATATCTGGTGAGTGCGCAATCTTTACATTACTTATCACCTTGCGGTTCCAGTTATTGGACGTCTGAGGATCATCTCGGATCTTAAGAGCACCCCTTCATTGGACTCTTTTATTTATCTTGCACTTCTTTCACTTCATAGCCACCATCCAGTGGCTTTATTTTATTAGCACACAGTCACTGTCTATTATGTGAGTTTGATTCTGGATTTCATTATTGTCTGTTAGTTTGTATAGCGCTGCACCTCCCCCTCCTTTTGTATATCTACATTTACATTTTTTTTTGTAACTTGACAAAATGTGGAAAATTTCAATGGGTATGAATACATTTTCAAGGCACCGTACATTCACGCTAGCACTTCAATGCAGAATAAATGATCTGGTAAGTATAAACAAACCTAATGCTCCCCAGATCAAGTTGTCCTGTGTTTAGATATACCTACCTTAACACTAGGTTCAGACTGTTGCGGATGGTTGCAAGTGTAGGAATTGTGGCTGTTCCCACAGCTGCAATCACCCGCAGCCAAAACAAGCTGCTCTGTAGAGACATTCTTAATGGCACCTCCAAGCAGCTAAACCCGCAACACCTTTGTGGGAAAAACAGGTGTGAAAGTGCTCTAAAAATCATTATCTACATTTAGAAATGTCATATAAACACGTTTGTCATGCCAGTGTAAATGACACCTAAAGCTACTTTTCTGTTACCATAGGATGTTTGTCCATATTTTAATGTTTGTAATCTTCATCCTTTGAGGATTTTTTTTTTTGGTATATACACTAAACACTCTGCAACATACTTGGTGTCGATGAGATGTTAATTTGGTGGAATATTATGACAATGAACCAATATAAATAATGCTTATTTTTGGGTTCTGACACTTTGGTAAAAGATTGGTATGTGAATTTGAAGAAATAGGAACTCTTTAACATGTATATGTTGGCCATAGTGGTTACACCTCATTATTTTGTTGTGTTTGATTATATATCTATCTAATGAACATAACATATAATAATCAAAAGGTTCCTCCTGCGCTGTTATGGACCCCAACCCTACCCTACAGCTGCTAACACTCAAACTGATACCAAAACAGTGCAATAAATGAATAAAAAATAGTGTAGCGCTACTAAACTAGATGACCATAGTTATTAATTCATAAACAAATCAAACCTTAACGTGATTGGTGATAGACAATAAAAATAAATATTAATATATATATAATTGTGACACAACCTAAAGTGACAGGGTCATCTTAGTGCCCTAAACAAGTGCCAACACATTATTAAACATAATTACTAAAAAAAAAAATAATTGATGAATACTGTGATAGGTGCCAATTCAAATCTCAAAATAAGTCCAATAGTTGAATAAGTGAGTGATGTCACATATATATGCAATGTGCACATTGGTGCTCAATCGTGCAAGTGCCAGCACACTTTTCCACTCCAGCTGCAGTGCCTCCTCACCTCCTTTCTGCGACCCCTAAGGGCCAGAAAGCCTTCAGGATCACCCTGGATCCTCAACAGCACCGCCTGGTAACTCTCCTTCACAAACTGTTTCTTCCAAATTTCTCCTCTGTGTCCTTTAGGACCCTCTAAACAGGTGTTCTGTGAAATCTCACTCACATATTAGTGAGCACAAAAGAGATCCTCCATAGTGTAGTAAATCAAGCTTGCAGATCTTTTTATTTAAATTAAAAGGCAACTCACGTTTGTTTTACAGCCTCTTTCCTCTATGTGAGTAGATTGTATGCATGTAGTATTTCCTGAGAGTTCCAAGATGGCGTCCCGTACCGGAAGTGCATCACTTCAAAATCGGAAGCTGCGTATCGGCGTAGCTACGCGTTACGTCACGTGGTCTCGTGACTTCTTCGGGATACCCCGAAGAAGTCACAAGACCACGTGACGTAACGCGTAGGTACGCTGATGAAAACTACAAGTTAAGCTTAGCTTTGGTGAAATTTGTGTGTGTTGAAACTACTGGTACATCCAGGGATTTAATGTGGTATTAAAACCCAAAATCATACATTTAATTTATTGCAGCTTACCAATTCTTAGATGTGATGGCTGTATTTTTTTAGGCTTTCTTCTATCTGGTAAACAGCTAGCAAGTCTGTTTTTCAGAAGCTCAAGCTCTCCAGGAGAATGTTTTAGTTTACGTAGATGAGACAAACCATTTAACACTGGCAGAGGTGATTAAAATGGTCAGCTGTTATTTAATCAAGAAAAACCTTTATCCCTCCCAAAAAAACCTGTTTGCTGTAACTGATTATAAAGTTTGAGCTGGAGTTTGTCTTCAGTTTGTTTAGTGTATTTATTGCTATACATTTAAAACTACCCTCCCCCAAGACTGACAATGCTGCTGTGCCTCCTGTGCTCATTCACCCAGATCTCACTAATACAGGAGGTGCGTTACTGGCCAGGCAAAAAAAAATAAATAAAAGAAACCATATGCAGCCACCACATCTAATGATTGGTAAGCTGCAACATAATACATTTTTGACTTTGGGTTTAATACCGCCTTTAGCTGCTGATGTTATATTAAAATTTAATTTTTTTTTTCTGTAAAGGTCAAGCTTTGCACCACTTCCTGCTCATCTTTTGCTCTAAAGATTGACAGCCTATCTGGTCAATAAGTAGGCTTAGGAGATAGAAATGATGGATCCAATATTTTTTAAAGGAAGACATTTTTAATGCAACAACTGCTTGTATCTCTTGATCTACAGACCATTGTGACAATGATTTCCACTGCTAGTTTTTTTTTTTCCGTTTAGACATTCAACATAACTGAGGTGGATGTCAGAATACACTGATCAGAGGCTGCAGCCACTAATCAAAGAAAAAATTTCCAACATGACCCTTCAACAGAAGTCAATCAATCAACTTCCGTCGATCATAGATGGCCGCACACTGATCAAAATACATCTAGTTCAGCAGGGACTGGCCATATTTCAGTGTATGGTCAGCATTATGTTCACTTTTAATTTCCCAGGTTTGTGAAATGTTTATATTAAAGTCCAAGCCCAAGAAAACCTTAGTTTTTGGATAGAGCGGAGAAAGATTACAACCTCGGTCTTCCTCCTCAATGGGGGGATGCATGCGTTGGCCGCTGCAGCTCCAAGACACTTGATGCGGATTTCCATAGAGCCTGCTCTTTACACTGCAGAGGGGTTTTCTAATTATACCGCCTCTCCAGCTGCAATCTGCTGCAAGCTCTTCACTATGCCTCCATCTTGTTTACTTACATCGAGGGGCCGCTGTGTCTTCCGGGTTCTTGTAGCCGTCCCCCTGATGGCATGCACGTGCCACAGTGTAACATCAGGAATACAGCTGCAAGAACCAGGAAGAGACAGCCAGAGCCCCGATGATGCACAGCAGCGCATGCATTGTACAGGACCCCAAGGCTTCCTGGAATGCTGCGGGAGAATCCTGGCAGTGGTGGGAAAGGACAAGAAAAAAGGTATTACCAAAAAAAATTTTCATACAAAATGCAAAAAAAGTAGAATAAGAAAAATTCAATTGTGACAGTGGAGGGGGTAGGAGTGCAATTATACAAAGTGGGTGGGGAGGGTGAAGGTTCCCTTTAAACAGAACTTTAAAAAAAAAAGTCACAAACTGTCCATAGAAAGCAGAGTTTATTATCATTATCACTAGTAAATGTACATTTCTATAGGAATGCTTGTGTATACAGAGCTAGATTCCCTCTGAGTTCCCCCATAGATCCCCCATAGATCAGATTCCCCCTCCCCCACTCTGGTGGCCATCTTTGTTAAGGTAAAGTGACCCATTCCTTTCTATGTATAGTGTGGGCAGCTGAAAATGTAGTGGAGAGCAGTAATAGTCACAGTATACCTCATAGGGACCTATAAGGACTGTTAGTCTGTAAGTACCGATTCTAGTCCCAGTTTCAAAGCTGTCATTAGCTGATAAATCAGTATATAAAAGGGGTGGAGCCAAGCACTTCAGCCGCCATCTTTATTATGGTAAATTGACTTGTTCCTGCTATGTATAGTGTGGGCACCTGAAAATGTACAGAGCAGTAATAGCCACAGTACACCCCACAGGGGCCCCTAATGGCCGTTGGGTGGATTATACATAAATGAATAGCAGTTCTGATTCTGGTTTTTAGAGTCGTCATTATCTGCTAACCCAGCACCATCTGTGCTCAGTTGCTTAAGGCTCAGTTCACATTACCTTTGTCAGCAGGCGTTAGACAGGCATTTGGGATGCGTTTTTAACGCTTTTCAAACGCCTATGAAAATTCTGCACATGGCTGCACACAGTGCTGTTCAGACTGAAGCAGTAGCATCGCGGCAAAACTGACGCCTCTTGTCGAGTCAGGAGGAGTTGAAGCCTCCCATTTAGGTCTACAGTGCAGCTCCTCAAATGCCTGGCAGGCGTTTGCGATGCAGTTGGGAGGCGTTTGCGGAGCGTTAATACCATTTAACTTCATTATAAGCGTTTGTGGTGCAGTTTTAATGCTTGGCAAACGCCTATAAACCACCTAAAAACCACACATGGGGCATTTGGGAAGCATTTGAGGAGCATTAAAAATGCTTCCCAAATGCCTGTCTAACACTTGTCAAACGCTATAGGGGCTTTTGGCAAGAGTTAGAAATAAATTCAAGTGTGAACGAGCCCTTAGAGAGCAAGGAGACATGAGAGGACTAATAGACATCTCATCTAAGGCAGGCTTAGGTTGAAAGAGATAGCGGGTTAAATGGGAATGTCTGTGTCAAGGCAGCACAATGGCTTAGTGGTTAGCACTTCTGCCTTACAGCACCGGGGTCTTCGGTTTGAATTCTGGCCAGGACACTAGATTTTGGGTATTTCCAAACCTGATTCCTAGCCCAAGCTCCCTAAATTATTCCCTAATTTTAATAATACAAATTATATATTAAATATATATATATTAATGTTAATAATACATATTAACCACTTCCTGTCCGGACACTTTTACCCCCTTCCTGTCCAGGGCAATTTTCAGCTTTCGGCGCTATCACACTTTGAATGACAATTGCGCGGTCATGTAATACTGTACCCATATGAATTTTTTACCATTTTTTTGAGACAGATAAAGCTTTATTTTGGTGGTATTTATTCACCGCTGGGATTTTTATTTTTTTTGCTATGTAAATGAAAAAGTCCAAAAATGTTTTTCTTATAAAATTTTGCAAATAAATAATCTTTCATCATAAATATTGGCCAAAATGTATTCCGTTATATTTTTAGTAAAAAAAAAAAAAATAAGCCAAATTAGTTTATAACCAAAATTTATAATTTTTAAACTTTTTTTTACATTTTTATTTTATTTTTTTATATTAATTGTTTTTTTTTTACATACTGTCACCCTAGCAGTACAGTGTCACCATGGTGACACTGTACTACTTGTGGGGGGTGATGATTTTTTTTTTTTTTTTTACAGTGATTGCTTTTACACCCATATAGGATGATTGGTCACAGCTTGTCAAATGGTACAAGGCTGTTGTGAATAGCCTTGTACCATGTGACCTCTGTGATCATTCACAGATTTCACACGTAGTAAGCAATGATGTCAGAAGTGACATCTTGCTTACTACTTTGCATGTGATCACTGATTGGCCAATCAGTGATCACATGATCAGGACCTCGTACAGAGGTCCCGTCTGACAATCTGTGTTTCACTGTGTCCGGAGGACACAGCGGGCACAGGATCGCGGTGCTGCGTGTGCCCAGGGAGCGCGCACAGCTAGAAATGGCGGGTGCCGTTTATGAACGGCAACCCGCCCCTGGAGTGCCACCGCCCTGCCGTTTATAAACAGCGGCCAGACGGGAAGTGGTTAATCTCAACTACAGAGATCTTAATCCCTTTATAAGATAGATATAAATTAATATATAGATGGGAGGGCAGGGTCACTTTTACCTCTTGGCGCCGGCCAAACGCAAATGTGCGACCTTCCGGCGTCTGGGACTAGATGCCGAGCGGCCGCACATTTGCGTTCTATTGTAAAAAAAAAACGCGCTGAGAGCGCGCGCCCTGCACGCTCCCAGCACACATGTCCAGTGCTCACAGAAAGGTCCCGATCTCTGACAAGCCTGTGACCCTAAACCCCGCCCCGCCTCCCAGTTTCTGAAACCCTTAAAGGGCCAGGAGGAGCCAGCGCCAAGGGGTTAAGCTCCACCCCATGGCCACTGAGTATGCCATTACGGGCCACTGAAGATCTCTCATTGAGTGACACTTAGCAGGGCTTAGACTCAGAAGGAATTCCAGCCTTAGTAATAAAGTGGAATCAAATCAGAGAGGGGCACAGGAGACCATTTCTGTCCAGTAAAGCCAACATTTATTTTTAGAAGTATGACGTTGAATAAGGTTGGCTATAAATGTGTGTGGGATGGCAAAGCACCGAATAGGCTTTATTCAAAATCTTTATCACAAGCATAAGGACCTTTATTTTTAATATGTGAATATTACTTTGAAATCCTTATTATTGCCAGTGAGATTTGCTAACAAATACCAATGTATTCCTACAAATCTGATGATGTTGTGTGAACCAGTGACTGGAAATTTGAAGATTTGCCATTGGCACTTTTTACATTTTGTTGAGCTACTTTTTATTTTATTTTTACTGTAACGTCAACCTGAATACATGGTGAAGATGGGTCTGAGTAATTTCTAAATAAACACACTGAATACAGTAAAGTAAAATGTAATTGGTAAATGATTAGTACAATTGAACCTATCAATGGGCAGTGTTTGCAGCAATCTTAGCTCTAGTGGTAGAGCACTTGCTTTGTGTGCAAGAGGAAGCAGGAACAATACCTGCATCCTCCAAAGATTTTCTGGCCATTGCGGGTTGATTCACCCCTGTATAAACTGGCTCTAGAATACTGCCAGATAGGGGACTTACATTACATATGGGGACTGCTGTGAATGAACCGTGTGTAAGTGCTGCATACGTTGTTGCTACTGTATAAAACTTGGTTGACACTGTTACAGTTGGGTGTAGGAATTGCAGCTGTCTTTGCTCCCACAACCACCTGCAGCCAAATTCATTTGTCACTCATTCTCAATGGCTTCCCCATGCATCTCAATCTGCAGTGTGTTTGAGGGTGTGGGAACTGCAGTGAAATCGCATGGTACAAAGGCTGCATTTTTAAAAACACCTTTTTATATTTTTGCTGAAAACACAGCCTGTTCAAATTAATGGGCTGCCATGCCTGTGCAAATATGTGAAATGAGGGTATATACATACCTTTTAATAAATTAAAGTTTTTAATTACCGATTTTTAGGTTATTTTTAAAACAATCTTAACATTAACAATCTAAGCATTTGGATTACTTTTTTTTACTTATATCACTGTAGCACCCCCCCCCCCCCCCCCCCATAGAGCCACTGGTAGTTTGAGCCTTTTTAGGCCACACACAGCCAGGCACATGGCATTTTTTGGCAGTCTCTCTCTGGCTCAAGAATCAGTCTAGGGGTTTCTTGTTGAAGGTTTTATTGGGGAACAGTTAACATGGATGGGGATAGGGAGCATGGGATACCCCAGAATTGTAGAACCTAAACTTGAACACACTTGATGACTGCTAAAATTCTGGCTGCTCTTGCCCAGATCTTGAAAAATTTGTAGAACCCCAGCTGCACTTGTACAACATCAGGTTGTATTTCACCCTTGCTTGGCTGTACTTGCACAACTTCTGGATGCACTCTTCCAGCATAAAAGTCCTTGTGAACCTTTATGTTGCCTGTGGTCTGTCCTCTTCCCAGAGACTAAAGCACCTTACTGTCAGTCTCACAGCACTGGGGTCTTGTACTCACTCAGCCACAGGATCATTGGTTGCCTCCTGGCGATATCCACCAGGCTCTCTCTCTATGAGGGAGATGAAGCCTCGCTCAGCCTCTGGACAATTTGGGCTCTCTCCCACAGCTTTCTTCCTGGCTCTCTTACCGTGACCCTTCTCCTAAACCCTTGGATTCTTGGGCTGCTCTCCAATTAGCAATTACCTTATGGAGCTTCTATACTGTTTGCAAGTACATCTCCTAAAGGCTGATCCCTCTTGGTTGATCCCTCTCCTAAGTCAATCGCTACATAAAGAAGTAGATCACTTGTTAGGGATCAGCAAGGAAGAGTTGCAAGCCTGCACTGCTGTCCCATCGGCGTGCCCTTTCTCAACTATAAAATTGGGAAGAAAGTACACACTTACAGAGGACAGACAGCAGGACCTTTTTGTCCGGAGTATCAACTTTACAGCCAATGAGTCCTTTTATCCTTGATGCATAGAATCCAACCTGGCATCCACTATTAGCACAGAGACTAAAAACAGACCAAATAATGTACCAGAGAAGTGATCCAATCTGGCCAGAGTAGAACACATGTAAAAAAATTAAAACACTATACTGACACAAGCATGAGTATGAGATGACACAAACTCAATGTGTTTCACTTACATATTTCTAATTGATTACTCAGAAACAAAGTAAAAAACCTTAAGATTGACAAACAGTAAACTGTGTACTCTAAACAGTATATGTTACTCCTGGCCCCTTCTCTGCATTGCCTATGCTGTGCATTAAACGCCTCTCTTTTCTTTCTATGGTCTATGTTACACTGTACATTATACTTTTGACCCATTCTCTGTATAGTGTGTGTTGTACATTGTACTCCTGACCTTTTTTCTGTATAGTCTTTATTGTACATTAAAAAGCTATGCTTCACATTATACTTCTGACCTCTTCTCAACAAATTCTGATTCCATTGATATGAAGGGCTTATGGAGCTTCTATACTATTCGCAAGTACGTCTCTTAGCGGCTGATCCCTCTTGGCTGATCCCTCTCCTAGGTCGATCGCTGTGTAAAGAGGTAGATCGCTTCTTAGAGTTCGGAAAAGAAGAGTTGGAACTCTGCACTGCTGTCCCATCGGCGTGCCCAGTCTCGACTGTAAAACGGGGAAGAAGGTATACCCCTTTATGGAGGATAGACAGCAGGACCTTTTTGCCCGGAGTATCAGCTTTACAGCCATTTAGCCCTTTGCTCCTTGATCCATAGACAAAAATAGACAGATAGATCCCAACCGGGCATCCGCTTTTACCACAGAGTAAACTCAGACCAAATAATGTGCCAGAGAAGTAATCCACTCTGGCCAGAGCACAACACATGTAAAAAACACACAATCCTGACATGAACATTAGACGACACATGCTCAACATGTTTTTGGCTCACATATTTTTCATCGCTTATTCACAATCAAAGTAAAAAACTTAAGACCAACAAACACTAACTGTGTACACTAAACAGTATATATTACTCCTGACCCCTTCTCTGCATTGTCTATGCTGTGCATTAAACTCCTCTTTTCTTTCTATAGCCCTGCTTGATCAGGTTGACACCAATGCACGTGATCATGATAGTCTTTCACGTGCATTATTGTCAATCAACCTGATCAAGTCTGCCCCGTTCACCCCACCTCCTATAAAGAGAGTGACAGTCCAATCATCTAATCAGGTCTGAGAAAGAAGCGGAAGCTTTGAAATGTGTAACCTGACATCACCTGACCTGTCCTTGCACTGCCATTGGTCGCATGTTTGGTCCGGACGTCTATGTGCTCCACGCTGGTTATGGCGCTAGTTCCTGGCGTCCTCCGCTGACAGCTTACTCTTTTCCATTTCTAGGACCCGGGCTTCATCCGACACCACCGGCCTCTCCACTGGCCAACTCGAGGACAGTTTTTCTACGCCCTATTTCCTTGTACTTTTGTGAGTAGCTAATGGCTATATCTTTTAATAAAAAAATAAGCTCCAAATGTAGCCTATATCCCTGTGCTAAATGTGAAATAAATTATATTATTAATATAAATCAAACCGTGACTGGAGCTGCTATTTTAAATAAAATACAATAATAATAAACGCTTTTTAAATTTACTGCAGTTAGGTTGGCGCCCCCTTGTGTTTCCTTATATTTTCCACAGAGCTTTCTTCACGATTTGGGGAGCTGCCACTACTAGTGCTTCAGCCATGGACTTTATTGGATTTGGTTTTATATGTTCTTTATTTTAAGCCTAATTTAATTTCTACTGTAGTGAAATCCACTAGTTTCTCTTCCAGCGCCAATCACTCATACTGTTTTTCACCAGTAAGGTAAGAAAATCATTGACATTTTTATTGCAGCATGGGCCTTCCTGACCAAGTCAACCCATTTGTTGTTCTTGTGTGACACTTAGCTTTTCTTCACTGAACTGGAAAAAAAAAAAGTTGTGGCTAAGAAACTACTAGGTGATTTAATTCTACAGTCTTTTCCAAAAATGGTAAGACCAATTGTGGGTGAAATTACCATGTAAACCAGCTACTTGCATTCTGTTGCATTACATATAACTAAAGGCAAAACTTTTTTTTCCTTTTTGGATAGAGTAAGGGAGGGTTATAAGGCCTGTCAGATTTTTGTTTGTTTTTTTGGCCATCTGTGTCCCATTGGGGAGATTCTCCATTGAAAGATTTCCCCTCTATTACTGTTCTGCTGTCAACCCAAAATTCAGGATTTTCTTTTACTTTTGATAATGGTAAACAGGACATGAATCTCCCTAAAAGGGACACAGACAGCACTAAACACTGACAGGTGTTCTAATTCTTCTCCACTCTAACCAGAACCAAAAAGTTTTGCCTTTTAGCTACACTATGTTTTGTTTTATCAGAGCATAACACTGAAGTTGCATTCTCCTGAACTGTTTTAACTAGACCTGTGCTCCCTCACACCCAACATTCTATTCAGATCCTGTATTAGTAGCAGAGAAAACTTGCAACACATTCAAATGCACACCAATGCCAGTCAGGACCCAACTAAATTTAGAATTTGAACATGCTGCATATCTTGGACTGAAACAAAGTCCACAACATATAACATCCAGTGGATATAAAAAGTCTACACACCCCTGTTAAAATGTCAGGTTTCTGTGATGGAAAAAAATGAGACAAAGATGAATAATCTTTCCACCTTTAATGTTACCTATAAACTGTACAACTCAATTGAAAAATAAACTGAAATCTTTTAGGGGGGGAGCAAACAAACTAAAATAATGTGGTTGCATAAGTGTGCACACCCTCTTATAACTGGGGATGTAGCTGTGTTCAGAATGAAGCAATCACATTCATAATCATGTTAAATAGGAGTCAGTACACACCTGCCATCATTTAAAGTGCCTCTGATTAACCACAAATAAAGATCAGCTGTTCTAGTAGGTCTTTCCTGACATTTTCTTAGTCGCATCCTACAGCAAAAGCCATGGTCCGCAGAGAGCTTCCAAAGCATCAGAGGGATCTCATTGTTAAAAGGTGTCAGTCAGGAGAAGGGTACAAAAGAAATTCCAAGGCATTAGATATACCATGGAACACAGTGATCATCAAGTGGAGAAAATATAGCGCAACAGTGACATTAAAAAGAACTGGATGTCCCTCCAAAATTGATGAAAAGATGAGAAGAAAACTGGTCTGGGAGGCTGCCAAGAGGCCTACAGCAACATTAAGGCCCCATGTACACGGGACACTTCTGAACGATGGAAACTGACTGCTGAAAAACAGATTAAAAAAATGCCTGTTTAGCCGCGTTTGCATAACGCGTTTAGAAGCGTTTTTAAGATAAGCACAGGAGAACCTCCCAAATGCCCAGAATGCATTGAAAAGTGGTAAATTATTAACTATTTCAGACTGTTTCAGAGAAATACACACAGTAGAAGCAGAGATAGCAGTATCTGTTGAGATTAGCTTAGGTGTGAGTTGCTCATTAACATCTCTTTTGTTTCCAAGGGTAGGAAAGGTGTCTGGTGGAGAGTCATTAAGGCCATCTGGCAGGGGGTCTTCATGAGGAATTTGAGGTGTGAATGGTCATTAACATATCTTTTGTTTCCAAGGGTGGGAGAGATCGGAGGTGTGAATTGGTCATTACAATGTGTGCCAAGCTTGGTAGGAACATCCTGTGTTCAGTGTTTTGTCCATCTGAGTACCTTGAAAATGCTTTGCATGCATTTTTCATGATGAAAAAAGGCTCTGGACAGCATTGGGAACTGGAAGAGTTAAAAAAAAAGGCAAACACTTATAAACGCGATTTGCCGCGTTTACAAGCTGTTTGCGTTTGAAACGCTGATAAAATCGACTGCTAAATGCAAGTTTTCTGCGTTAAAAAAAACTACTGTAAACAAAGATGTGTACATGGACACATAGGAAAACATTAGAGTGAGTTCAGGGCCTGCTGAAAAAAACACAGAACAGCTCCTAAACGTGAGTTTATCAGCTGCAGTGTACATGAGCCTTTAAGGCGTTGCAGGAATATCTTGCAAGTACTGACTGTGTGGTACATGTGACAACAATCTCTGGTATTCTTCATATGTCTGGGCTATTGGGTAGAGTGGCAGGATGGAAGCCTTTTCTTACGAGGAAAAACATCCAAGCCCGGCTAAATTTTGAAAAAACACATCTGAAGTCTCCCAAAAACATGTGGGAAAATGGTCTGATGAAACCAAGGTTGAACTTTTTGGCCATAATTGCAAGAGATATGTTTGGCGCAAAACCACTGCACATCACCAAAAGAATTATCATACCCACAGTGAAGCATGGTGGTGGCAGTATCATGCTTTGGGGCTGTTTTTCTTCAGCAGGAACTGGGGCCTTAGTCAAGGTAGAGGTAATTATGAACAGTTCCAAGTACCAGTCAATATTGGCACAAAACCTTCAGGCTTCTGCTAGAAAGCTGAACATGAAGAGGAACTTCATCTTTCAGCATAACAATGACCCAAAACATACATCCAAATCAACAAAGGAATGGCTTCACCAGAAGAAGATTAAAGTTTTGGAATGGCCCAGCCAGAGCCCAGACCTGAATCCGATCGAAAATCAGTGGGGTGATCTGAAGAGGGCTGTGCACAGGAGATGCCCTCGCAATCTGACAGATTTGGAGTGTTTTTGCAAGGAAGAGTGGGCAAATATTGCCAAGTTAAGATGTGCCATGCTGATAGACTTATACCCAAAAAGACTGAGTGCTGGAATAAAATCAAAAGGTGCTTCAACAAACTATTAGTTTAAGGGTGTGTACACTTATGCAACCATATTATTTTAGTTTTTTTATTTTTACTTCCCTCCACCTAAAAGATTTCAGTTTGTTGCTCAACTGACTTGTACAGTTTATAGGTTACATTAAAGGTGGAAAAAGTTCTGAAATTATTTATTTTTGTCTCATTTTCTTACATCACAGAAACCTGACATTTTAATAGGGGTGTGTAGACTTTTCATATCCACTGTAGATAACAGACTGGGAAGAGTGTGGTTTAGTTTTGTTTTTTTTTTACCCAATATACATATATGGTAAATGAAAGGTGTGATAAATTTGTTATGACTTGATTTAGAAATATCCATTCTTTCAGTCTATATGCTTCTGTTCAGCATTTAAAAGCAGAAACGGGCATATATATACACCTAGGCATGCAGATTGCTTCTACAAACATTTGTGAAAGAACGGGTCACTCTCAGGAGTTCAGTGAATTCAAGCGTGGTATTGTGATAGGTTGCCACCTCTGCAAAAAGTACCTCCTTGAAAGTTCGGTGCTATTAAATATTCCACAGTACACTATTAGTGGTGTTATAACAAAGTGGAAGCAACTGGGAACAGCAACTCAGCCACGGAGTGGTAGGCTATGTAACATGACAAAGCGGGGTCAGAGCATGTTGAAGCGCAGTGTGCAGAAGTTGCCAATTGTCTGCAGAGTCAATAGCTAAAGAGTTCGTGTGGCCTTCAGATTAGCACAACTGTGCACAGAGCACTTAATGGAATGGGTTTCCATGGCCGAGCAGCTGCATCCAAGCCTTACATCAGAGCAATGCAAAGCATTGGATGCAGTGGTGTAAAGCACGCCGCCACTGGACTCTAGAGCAGTGGAGACCTGTTCTCTGGAGTGATGAATCACGCTTCTCTGTCTGGCAATCTGATCGACGTGTCTAGGTTTGGCGGTTGCCAGGAGAACGGTGCTTGTCTGACTGTATTGTGCCAAGTGTAAAGTTTGGTGGAGGGGGGATTATGGTGTGGAGTTGTTTTTTAGGGATTGGGCTTGGCCCCTTAGTTCTAATGAAAGGAACTCTTAAGGCGTCAGCATACCAAGACATTTTGGACAATTTCATGCTCCCAACTTTGTGGGAACAGTTGGGGATGGCCCCTTCCTGTTCCAACATGACTGTACACCAGTGCACAAAGCAAGGTCCATAAAGACATGCATAGGCAAATTTGGGGTGGTAGAACACCTTTGGGATTAATTAGAGAGGTGACTGTGAGCCAGGCCTTCTTGTCTGACATCAGTGCCTGACCTCAAAAATGCGCTTTTTGGAGAAATGGTCAAACATTCCCATAGACACACTCCTAAACCTTGTGGACAGCCTTCCCAGAAGAGTTGAAGCTTTTATAGCTGCAAAGGGTGGACCAACTCAATGTTGAACTGTATGGTCTAAGACTGGGATTGAACTGTATAGTCTAAGACTGGGATGCCATTAAAGTTCATTTGCGTGTAAAGGTAGGAGTCCCAATACTTTTGGCAATATCAATGACTACATTTACTGGTGGGATCTCCTGCCCTCCCAGAACTGCAAGTCATATAAATAACAAAGAACAGCAAGGTAACAATATAGATATTTTTATTCTGTTTGAGAAACTTAAAGCTTCCAAGACTGGACATAAAGCAAGCAGAAAGAAGGCAGTTATGGGTGTTGACTTCTTTGGACATGAAGATTCAGTGGGATCTCTGTCATCAGTACCTAAATGGGAAGAGTCCCAGCACAAACAGATATTAGGAGAGCACGTATTAAAACATAGTAATGACAGACTAAAAAATGAAAGGAAAACATACTTGTATAAGGTGATTTTTGTAAGTGGCATCATCTTCATGTCCTTCTTTGGGAGGACAGCCTGGCAAGTAGCGTTTACACACAGTAACAGCCTCTTCTAAGTCATAGAGTACACAGGGGTCCAAAAAGTGAGCATTAATGCGGCTGACAAGGTATTCCTTATAATGAGATCTGGGAGAGACCACACATATAACTGCTTTACCATCCAGTATTAAGTATCAATGTACATGTGCACATATATAAGTGGATATTTCCTGGAAAAAACAGAACTAAACATGTATGGTAAACTGGCTGCAAACATGGCAGCAAACATATTCCATATAATTTTTAGGGTCAACATATGCAGCATGACACTTGAACACACCAAACGGTCTTAAAATGCTGTGTTTATGTGTGTCAAGCAGTTTTTCTGCCCAAAAGCTCCTCTCATAAAACGCTTTTCTGCAAATATGCCTGTAAACGCAAAAATGTGCATGGACAAATAGGCTAACATATTACATGTTTATACAGGCTGAAGAAAGAAAAAACACCAAAAGCCTGTATAAGCAGCATTTTTATTCCCAGTGTGCATTGGGCCTTGGCATGTAAAATAAGTACTGGAACATTGCTATTATTGCACTGTTTTTAATATCACCTATATTAGCACATTTGCAATACCATTCAATTATCTTTTCCAGTCTCACCAGTTTGAGGTGCCACAAAACAAGGTCCAATGGAAGTATTTTTGGATTCAGATTAGCCTTATGTAGTGAAGTTGAAATTAACATTCATAAATACAAAAGTGTCCACAGGTTCTGTCCATGTTTTTTATAAAACCATTTGCTTTAACATTAAAGGATCTGAATGACATTTGCCAGTGTCAAATTCCCTCATAAGGTAATTGCAATGTCATTCTGAATTGTAGCAATTAAAAGAGCAGTATGGCCAAAAAAAATTTTGGCATACTTCTCATGTGGGTCACAGGAGTACAGTTGTGCTTTCCTGTGACCAAGAATCAGCCGACAGTGAGCTAAATAATGTTGGGATCTACCCAGATTCCTTACCGGCAGCTGGCTCAGCCTCCCAGAGCGCCACTGAGAACCTGAGCCAGTCGTTCCCACCCTCTCTTCTACCCAGAACTCCAGTGAGCACTAGAGGGGTACTAAACAGTGGTGACTGACAGTCACCGCTCTGTGCTCAGAGCACACCTGTGAACTGAGCAATTGGTGGTCTTGTGATCGCTCAGTTTTCAGGCTTAGAGTCGCGGGAGACAGCTGTGGTGGCAACAGGTATATGTAACTAAAAGCATGTACAGTCAGGTCCATAAATATTGGGACATCGACACAATTCTAACATTTTTGGCTCTATACACCACCACAATGGATTTGAAATGAAACGAGCAAGATGTGTTTTAACTGCAGACTGTCAGCTTTAATATGAGGGTATTTACATCCAAATCAGGTGAACGGTGTAGGAATTACAACAGTTTGCATATGTGCCTCCCACTTGTTAAGGGACCAAAAGTAATGGGACAATTGGCTTCTCAGCTGTTCCATGGCCAGGTGTGTGTTATTCCCTCATTATCCCAATTACAATGAGCAGATAAAAGGTCCAGAGTTCATTTCAAGTGTGCTATTTGCATTTGGAATCTGTTGCTGTCAACTCTCAAGATGAGATTCAAAGAGCTGTTACTATCAGTGAAGCAAGTCATCATTAGGCTGAAAAAACAAAACAAACCCATCAGAGAGCTAGCAAAAACATTAGGCATGGCCAAAACAACTGTTTGGAACATTCTTAAAAAGAAGGAATGCACCGGTGAGCTCAGCAACACCAAAAGACCCGGAAGACCACGGAAAACAACTGTGGTGGATGACCGAAGAATTCTTTCCCTGGTGAAGAAAACACCGTTCACAATAGTTGGCCAGATCAAGAACACTCTCCAGGAGGTAGGTGTATGTGTGTCAAAGTCAACAATCAAGAGAAGACTTCACCAGAGTGAATACAGAGGGTTCACCACAAGATGTAAATCATTGGTGAGCCTCAAAAGCAGGAAGGCCAGATTAGAGTTTGCCAAACGACATCTAAAAAAGCCTTCACAGTTCTGGAACAACACCCTATGGACAGATGAGACCAAGATCAACTTGTACCAGAGTGATGGGAAGAGAAGAGTATGGAGAAGGAAAGGAACTGATCCTAAGCATACCACCTCATCAATGAAGCATGGTGGTGGTAGTGTCATGGCGTGGGCATGTATGGCTGCCAATGGAACTGCTTCTCTTGTATTTATTGATGATGTGATTGCTGACAAAAGCAGCCGGATGAATTCTGAAGTGTTTCGGGCAATATTATCTGCTCATATTCAGCCAAATGCTTCAGAACTCATTGGACGCCGCTTCACAGTGCAGATGGACAATGACCCAAAGCATACTGCAAAAGCAACCAAAGAGTTTTTTAAGGGAAAGAAGTGGAATGTTATGCAATGGCCAAGTCAATCACCTGACCTGAATCCCGATTGAGCATGCATTTCACTTGCTGAAGACAAAACTGAAGGGAATATGCCCCAAGAACAAGCAGGAAATGAAGACAGTTGCAGTAGAGGCCTGGCAGAGCATCACCAGGGATGAAACTCAGCGTCTGGCGATGTCTATGCGTTCCAGACTTCAGGCTGTAATTGACTGCAAAGGATTTGCAACCAAGTATTAAAAAGTGAAAGTTTGATTTATGATTATTCTGTCCCATTACTTTTGGTCCCTTAACAAGTGGGAGGCACATATGTAAACTGTTGTAATTCCTACACCGTTCACCTGATTTGTAAATACCCTCAAATTAAAGCTGACAGTCGGCAGTTAAAGCACATCTTGTTCGTTTCATTTCAAATCCATTGTGGTGGTGTATAGAGTCAAAAATGTTAGAATTGTGTTGATGTCCCAATATTTATGGACCTGACTGTATATACCCAACAAGGACCAGCGACGTACTGGTACATCATTGGACTTTGAGTGGTTATACCAGAATGATGCCTACAGCTGCAGGCATCATCCTGGTATCGTTTTTTTTTTCACCCAGTGATGGGCTTTCATGTAAAAGCAGCGAGAGAAGATTTCCCCCCTCCCCCGCTGCCTTCCACGGCCTTCTCGAGCAGTCCTGTGCCATCGAAGGAACCTGAGAATGCAGCCGGTGTTTCTGCCAGCTGACCATAAAGCTGATTGGAGACCGGAATGGTGCCAATCATCTCTATAGTCTAAGAAATCGGAAGCTATGAGCATTGTTCTTCTGTCCCATTACTTTTGGTCCCTTAACAAGTGGGAGGCACATATGCAAACTTTTGTAATTCCTACACCGATCACCTGATTTGGATATAAATACCCTCAAATTAAAGCTGACAGTCTGCAGTTAAAGCACATCTTGTTCCTTCCATTTCAAATCCATTGTGGTGGTGTATAGAGCCAAAAATGTTAGAATTGTGTCGATGTCCCAATATTTATGGACCTGACTGAATGTTTATTTATTTATGTTATATTCCCAGCCATCACCTTTAAACCTGTCAAAATGTTCCCATTGTGCTGATTTGTGTCCTCTCCAACCTGACTTGATCTAAGCTTAACGTTACTCTAAAAATTTATATAAACCATTATTTTTTTCTTGCTTGTGTTGCAATTTATTGTTAAAAAGGGTAGTAATGTTCAGCTGAAGTAAGACACAAACCTTCACTTAGAGCTTTACCCTTCTACTTACAGATAATTGTACTGATATCCTTTTAATCATGTGACTCAGTTATACTTTAGAGTACGTACTTGGGTCGTCACAAATTATCTTAAAGTTGTGTTGGAAAAAATTAAAGAAAAAAGGAATTTTTTCCAATTTTCTATAATTTCTTCCTAATTAATATCTAACTCCACGTTTAATGGGAGTTCCTTAAATAGTTCATTTGGGCCAAGCTGACCCAAATTAACTATTTACTGCACTAACACGTGTGCTAGCCTTAGCGATCTACAGTAATACAGCATACATTGCTGTATTTTGGGAGTGGGACAGAGGCTTCCCATCCAACCGCTGGAACAAAAAAGAGTCAGGCTGAGCTCTGCTCAGCCATTCAGGGGAAGCTTTGTATTCTATTAATGAACACTAAACTTACATTAATAGGCAGATGGTGGGCGGACGATGTCACAATCTCCACCTCAGCCAATCAGAGGAAGTTTTATATTCATTCACAGAATACAAAGCTTCCTGTTGCATACATGTAACACAGAGCCCATCAGGCTCACCTGTTAAAGCAGTAAATAGCTAGTTGGACCAGCTTGGCCCAAACAAAGTATTTGAAAGGACATAAAATTTGGAGTTAGGAATTAAATAAAAATACATGTATCCAAGTGTGGTATGAAATCAAAGCCTTATTTGTCCCAAGAAAAATTACTTCATATGTAAGGGAACCGAGACTCAAGGTGTGGAAGTGGAACTCAAAGGGGGATATACGGAGAAAAAGGCTCAGCAGTTCAAATTGTTAACAAGAAACAAATTACTTATAAGGCCTGTTGCAAACGGGAGTAAAAAGTGCTGAGTTTTTTACTGATCTGAAATGAGATACATTGTCGTTTACGGGACATTGCACACAGCCGAGTAAAAATTAGTGTTACAGCATTGTGTACAGATCAGTACAAAAAATGTAAAATTTTTTCATTTGAGTGCAGTAATATACTTGCATGTTTATTCGTTTATGCGAGTATAAAAGAGTATATTACAATACTGGCAATGAAGAAGAATTTTACTCGTTTATATGCTTACACACCTTTACTTGCCAATACATTACTCAGGTCAGATCGGTAAATTATGACGCCCGTGTGCGACGGGCCCAAAGAGATATGTTAGACAGGGATGGCATAAATCATACTTTTAAATCAGGTTTTAAAAATAATCATATTTTTAAAGAAAAAATATAGTAGATCAATGTCCATTCAGGGATAACAAAGTATAGAGTGATACTCACTCACACAAACCAGCATAGCCCACTGAAGTTTGCTTTCCACATGCCTCATCCTTCATTCCATCCAGGGATTCTTTCTGCTCCATGACCCGACACCCGCCTAGAAAGAATATTACATTAATCCCTTCATGCCAAGTTTACACATATATGGCTTCACGGAAGTGGGCCTTGCCTGTGGGACCGCATATATGTGCCACTGTGTTGTGCTGAGAGAGTGCTGCACAACACGCTCCCAGCACAGACAGCGGGCTTGCATACTAATGATCAGGAGTCAGGAGGCCTGGTTCCTGATCACTGTGATAACCTCTGATTGGCTATCACTGTGATCAGTCGCTGTTCACCCACCCGTGTTTTTTGTTCTCTTCTTGAATGGAGAAAAAGATTCAAGGGAGTTTATTTACTAGAGGGTGCAAAATCGGGCTCACTTCAACATAGAAACCAATCAGCTTCCAGGTTTTATTGCCAAAGCTTAAACAAGCTGAGGTTAGAAGCCGATTGGTATCTATGCAGAAGTGAGCCTGATTTTGCACTCTCCAGCTTTAGTAAATAAACCCCATTGTGTCTTTCTCCTTGCTGGAGGTGAAAAGCATAAACAAAGAAGTGTGCGTTTAAAAAAAAAAAAAAAAAAAAGAGAGAGAAAGAAAAGAAAAAAATAGCTAGATCGCTGTTTGATCTAGTTCAGAGGTGGGGTTAGAATCAAAGTTCAAGGTCAGGGGCAAAGACTGGGGTTAAAGGTCAGGTTCAGCATATTTTAGGCAGGATTAAAAAAATACAGCATTTCTTTAAAATTATGTATCAGTGTGTTTTAGGTAGGATCAAAAATGTGCACTACTGTTTCTGAGCCCTACTACAGATACAAACAATAAAACAACATACACATACAGTATGTATCGGTGTGATCATCAAGAGCAGAATTTATTTTGGGTTGTTCTTTGGTGGTAGATTATCATAGCAGCAAGAAATATGCAACTACATTTTAAAAATATATATATTTTTAACTATTTTGTGCCAATTTTTGTTAATGATAATAAAATAAAAAAATCAGGAGATATCCATCACCTGGATATGCTAAGTAGTTGTGATATGTACAGTTATACTATTGCATGTCAAAGTTGCAAAACGGTGTTTAGGCATTAAGATTTGTTTTACCATTGTCAGGAAGGGGTTAACGAAACATTGTACTGTGGAAAACTGAGGAATGATTTTTGAATCAGGACAAAATATAACATTTAGTCTGACAGACTTACTGGAAAATCTACTCGTATTTGAAATAAATCAAAACATAAAATATTCTGTTCCAGTGAAAGCAAACCTGCACTTGTAGAAATATGTACCAGTATCTACAGACCTCCTTTTGAAAATGCTAGTTGCCTGGCTGTCTCTGGCTGCTATATCTTAAGAATCACTGACTAGGAACTACCATGAGGTATGTGAAGTCAGAACTTTACTACTATTATTATTATACAGGATGTATATAGCGCCAACAGTTTGCTCAGTGTTTTACAATATAAGAGAGACAGTACAATTACAATACATTTCAGTACAGAAAGGAATAAGAGGGCCCTGCTTGTGGAGCTTACAATCTAAAGGAAGGGGGAGGTGATGGGTGCGGGGGATGATCTGGTGGAGGTGATTAAAGTACAGTTCTTAGGTGGAGGTGGGGTAGGCTTCCCTGAATAAGTGAGTTTTCAAAGATCGCCTAAAGGCAGACAGGGTGGGGGCTGACCGGACATACTGTGGTAGGGAGTTCCAGAGGATAGGAGATAGCCCTGGAAAAGTCCTGGAGGCAAGTGTGGGAGGAGGTGATGAGGGAGCTAGAGAGGAAGATGTCTTGGGAGGAGCGGAACAGGCGATATCGGTGGATGAGGTTGGTGATGTAGCTAGGCGTGGATAAGTTGTTTTGTGGTGTCATTGGTCAGAAAGGGGCGGATTTTGGAAATGTTCCGGAGGTTGAGGCAGCAGGATGTAGAACTCCATGCTTGTTCCAGATCAATGACTCAAAGCATTACAACTATTAGAATAACATGACAGCCATGCAGCTAGCATTTCTCACAAAGAGATGTCCCCATTTTTCACAACAGGTTTTCTTTTAGTATGTGTTTCAAAGTACAAGTAGTAGTTAAAATCACTCTTATTAGTTCCTCACCTCCAGGTCCAGCTTGTGTTCCAGTTGGAGGATCCGTGTTAAACTGCACATTGGACATCTTAAAACAAGACAGAAATGTCACACAGTCATTAATGAATATTTGTTCTAAATATATAGAAACTACTACTAGTAATAGATAAAAAGGAACAAACAAGTGTTGCAGAAAATTAAACTTTCCATTACAGATCAATGGTCAAAGGAAAAAGGACCATTACAGCCTACATAAAGCGGTTATAAGTCAGCTGAAACAGTCATGGTAATAGAATTCTGGCATTTTTGTAAAATCCACAAGCAGCCTTTCTTTAAGAAACAAAAAGCATAAAATCCCTCTGTGTAGGTTTTATGCATTGTACTTCTTAAAGAAAGGCTATCTGCTTGTGGATTTTACCAAAGTGCCAGCATTCTATTAAGATTGAGACTCTACAGCGCTTACAGCCTGAGCACTGGTGAACACACTGAACTTGATAAAGGAGAGTAAGTAGCAGTGCTGTGTGTCTTGCTTTCAAGCATGGTAACAGCAGGAAGTCACCCTCTATAAAGTGATCAGTATTTTTCTCCTGTCCTATTCTCCTTTTGTGTATGAAATTTCCTTTAATTACCCATCAGCTTAAATCTGCTTTATATCATACATTGCCTGCTTTAAGTACTGACCAGGCATATACAAATCTGTACTTTAGCTATTTAGAATACCAGACTGAAAAAAAGCATTAAATAATTATTTTTCCATCATGAGCAGTTGATAGTGATATTTTTCTATCATTATCAACTGCTCATGACGGAAAAATAATTGTTTCTGTAATGCTTTTTATCAGTCTGGTAACTTTAAATTGCTAAAGTACAGATTTGTATATGCCTGGTCAGTACTTAAAGCAGGCAATGTATGATATAAAGCAGATTGAAGCTGATGGGTAATTACAGGAAAATTTTAATAGCATTTTAGGACTTTTTATATCTGTATATTTACTATTTTTTTTAAATACAATCTTTAACCTCCCTGGCGGTATGATTATTTCAGATTTTTGGTGCTGAAAGCGGTACCATTTTTTTGCATGGAAATATGTATTTTTTTTATTGTAGGCTGTAATTCTTAGGAAAAACTCACTGAAATCTGTCCGAACAAGAGTCTAGTAAACATCCCGGGTATGATAAAATTTGAAACACAAAATCATAAATTATAATTTAATAAATAATCATAAAAATAATATAAAAATAATAAAAAATTTAATTCAATAATATAATCAAACCAAAAACACTGAAATGTGAAATAGAGCGCCAAGTTCGCACATTGCTGAGCTCAGTCACAAAATCGTTTTCAGTTTCTGATGACGAATTTCCCCCCACGAATCATTATCACTCAATTCTGTAAGTGGTTCTGATTTACTATCGCTGTTCTCTAGCTGATCTAAACCGCTTTTGACCTAAAGGGACACTTTTTGGACGCCATGGACATTTCTCAGTTTCCAGGCAGAAAGAACAGACAAAATGCAGGCAGGGCGCAGGACAAAGCACTAGGGACAATATGTATGTGAAATAGGTTGAAACAGCAATGTTTTACTGTGTAAAATTAAAAAAAAAAAAAATGACATTTTTTAAAATTTTTAAATTTCCCGCCGCCGCCGGCGGCGGCGCCTGTACGTCCCGACGTCACAGGGACAGGACACAGAAGCCGGATGCCGGCATCGGCCGGACGAGATGGCCGGGGACGCTGCAGGGGACACATCGTGGGAGCGCAGGGTAAGGTAAGTGAAGAACACATGCCGGAGCAGCGCCGCATGGTATTCCCGAGTGTAGCTCGGGGTTACCGCTTTTGGTACTGAAATGTTACCCCGAGCTACACTCGGGAATACCGCCAAGGAGGTTAATATAGGGTGCAACCATAGCAGATGATTTCCAGAGCATTACAGGTTTTCCAAAAAGAGATAACAGGACAAGGTGTTTTTCCATGATTGAATTAGCATACAGAAAGTAAGAGTCATCACATTTGAGTTACTGAGCTCTGTAAACAACAGGCTTTCTTCAAGCAAAGCAGATAAGACTGAAAAGCATGAAAAACTAAGAGCTCTGTCTGTGTGCTCAAAATACAACATACTCATTAGCAGTATTTCATATTTACACATTACATTTCCCTTTAACTCACATAAAGTTATCCTGTCACTACAGGATTAAAACTGAAAAAAATGGAAAACTTGTAGAAAGAGGCAATACACTTACCTTTGCCAAAGCTTGTGTCTTAAAACACAGCCACGGTGATGCTCTCTGGCCACCACAAGTGTTCAACCAGCTAAATGGTCCTAAGGGCCTGTTCACACCATATGCTTTGGGCTCTACTGGGCAGTCTTGCCCAATACAGCCCCAGAGCAAGGACAACGCAGTTTGCAGGCATGACTCCAACGAGTTCAGTTCATACCACTGCAGTGGGGTTTGATGAAGAAATGTTTAAAAAAAGTGTAAAACATAAAAGTAAATGTATACTCACTGTAAGAAGTCTCTGTAGGCGAGAAACCTCCCAGTCTCGCAGATAGAATAAACAATCTCTGGGATGATGGGCATGAAGAGACATTCTCACTGTGCACGACTGGACTATACATTTCTGTGGGACAAAAAGCCATACATTTTTAAGCACTGATACAAATAGCATCACCTGAATCCATATATCCAAAATTCTATTTATTTAAAGCTCATAGGGTACAAAAAAAATCAAGTGATGCATGCATAGAAATATTATAAAATACATGAATAACACAACTTTGGTTGCAGGACTAGCTTTTGAGTGAGTTTTTAAATAAAAGTATGTGTAAACCCTATTTCTCCCTTGAGGTCTGCTATATACAGTTGCAAGAAAAAGTATGTGAACCCCTTGGGATTACGTGGAGTTTTGCATGAATTGGGCATAAAATGTGCTCTGAACGTCATCTAAGTCACAACAATAGAAGAACACAGTCTGCTGAACATAATACTACACAAACATTAGATGTTGCCATGGTTTAATTGCACATAACATGTAAACATTCACAGTGCAGGGAGGAAAAAGTATGTGAACCTTTGATTTAATAACTGATTGGCCCTCCTTTGGCAGGAATAACCTCAACCAAACGTTTCCTGTAGTTGCAGATCAGACCTGCACAACCATCTGGAGTAATTTTGGACCACTCCTCTTCACAAAATTGTTTCAGTGTAGAAATATTCTTGGGATGTCTGGTGTGAATCGCTCTCTTAAGGTCATGCCACAGCATTTCAATCGGGTTGAGGTCAGGACTCTGACTGGGCCACTCCAGAAGGCGTATTCTGTGCTGTGGCAGCCATTGTTTTGAAGAATTACTTGCATGCTTTGGGTCATTGTCCTGTTGCATCACCCATCCTCTGCGGAGCTTCAGTTGGCGGACAGATGGTCGTACGTTTTCCTGCAAAATGTCTTGATAAACTCTGGAATTCATTTTCCCATCAATGACAACAATCCGTCCAGGCCCTGAGGCAGCAAAGCAGCCCCAAACCATGATGCTCCCTCCGGCATGTTTTACAGTGGGGATGAGGTTTTGATGTTGGTGTGCTGTGCCTTTTTTTCTCCTCACATAGTGTTGTGTGTTCTTCTCAAACAACTCAATCTTGGTTTCATCTGTCCACAGTATATTTTGCCAGTAGTGCTGTGGAACATCCAGGTGCTCTTTTGCAAACTTCAAACGTGCTACAATATTCTTTTTGGACAGCAATGGCTTCCTCCGTGGTGTCCTCCCATGTACTCCATTCTTGTTTAATGTTTTCCTTATTGTAGATGTGTCAACAAAAATGTTAGCATGTGCCAGAGATTTCTGTAGGTCTTTAGCTGACACTCTGGGATTCTTCTTTACCTCATGCAGCATTCTGCGCTGTGCTCTTGCAGTCATTTTTACAGGACGACCATGCCTAGGGAGAGTAGCAACAGTGCTAAACTTTCTCCATTTGTAGACAGTCTGTCTTACCGTGGACACATGAACATCAAGGCTTTTGGAGATACTTTTGTAACCCTTTCCAGCTTCATGCAAGTCAACAATTCTTGATCATAGGTCTTCTGAGAGCTCTTTTCTGCGAGGCATGGTTCACATCAGAGAGTGCTTCTTGAAACCAGTAAACCCAAAACAGGTGTGTGTTTTTTAAGGGCAGGACAGCTGTCAGCAACACATCCAATATCATCACACTGATTGGAGTCAAGGTTGGCTCACTCCTGGCTCCAATTAGCTCTGGGAGAAGTCATTAAGCTAGGGACTCACATACTTTTTCCTCCCTGCACTGTGAATGTTTACATGTTATGTGCAATTAAACCATGGGAACATCTAATGTTTGTGTAGTATTATGTTCAGCAGACTGTGTTCTTCTATTGTTGTGACTTAGATGACGTTCAGAGCACATTTTATGCCCAATTCATGCAAAACTCCACGTAATCCCAAGGGGTTCACATACTTTTTCTTGCAACTGTATATATACCACTGAAAGCTTTTGGTTATATCTATTCAATAAATTAAAAACAAAACAAAAAACACTTTGCCCTGCCAGAAATCCAGTGAGCCAAAAACTACATGTAGTAAATGGACAATGCTGCCCTGCAATCCTACAGTGACACTAAGGCTTGGTTCACATATGTGCGGGTGGTGCCGCTGCAGATCCGCACAAAAATCCATGCACGGGAATCCATTCAACTGCCCGTGCACAACGCAGCCCGCACGGCCGCATATATGTGAACCAGGGCTAAGTGATACTCTTATTTTCCAAAAATAATCCATGCACATCCACTGCTTAATGGCCCTGTATTATATTTTCAATAAATTATATCTTACGGTGTTTTTCTGCTTCCTTGTAACACCTTCCTTGAGCTCCAGAACCTCTCCTTTCCCGCTCGTTTCCATTTGTTTGAAATGAACAATGCACATTAATTTCGGTCATGTACACTGCTCTATGCACAGAACAAATCCCATAGTCCACAACCCCTATTCTATCTCGGGAGTGAGCAAGAGAAGTTGGCTAAGTTCCTACCTACAGTGGGACCATGGAGAACAAATGTAGCCAATCTCTAACAGGAATTCGGATCACAATATAAAAAGGAATTGGAAGATCTGTAGGAGGCTTAGAACAAAAGAAGTAACATTTTAGTTAATAATACATGCTTGAATGGAATTTTCTTTTTTAAACCAGTTTCATGTCACTTTTCAGCTATTACCTGAGATCATATAGTTTGACCATGTGTTCTTCCGACACTAGGTCTACTTTAGATCGTTATATAGATGTGATCACTTAACGTCTTTTGTTCTAATATTGTATTAGGTATGCATGTAACAACCTCCGTTTGACTGTTATATTTATCATTTTACAATCTTATAATAAAACCATTGAAATATAAACACTTTTCTGCCCTGTCTAGTCTACATCTTTAGAATATGGAACACCTCCCCATGAGATGAGGAGAGGGGAAGCTGTACTTCAGTCTTAACACACTTCTTGTTTAAGGGTGAAAACACTGCTTGTTCATAGACACAGTACATCAAGTGAACGCTGACATCCACTGGTCAGGAAATGCATTGCTTAGTAGGATTACCAGGTAAAAAAAAAAAAGCCTGGAAAAAAAAAGGAAACTAATGCAAGCTGCACATCCAAGAACTGATAACCTCTTGGGTTTAGATACACTTATTTGCATCCTCTATCTCTTAAAGTTGTATTTCTGTCACACAAAAGTTATACCAAGGGTGTTAATAATCAAAAGTGGGCAAAGGCCTGCCTAATACAAGAGAAAAAAAATCTACTGTTTCCGAGGTGACTGCTCAACTGTTCACCCCACCTCAGGTGACACTAAATGCATAGCTGGTTGGATATAGCTGACAACAAGCGCATACTTGCAAATGTACTATTAACCACTTGAGCTCCTGAGGATTTACCCCCCTTAATGACCAGGCCTTTTTTTTCTGTTTGGCGCTGCACTAATTCAAATGATAATTGCGCGGTCATGCAATGCTGTACCCAAACGAAATTTACGTCCTTTTTTTTCACACAAATAGAGCTTTCTGTTGATGGTATTTTATCATCTGTGCGCTTTTTATTTTTTGCGCTATAAACAAAAAAACCACAAAAATTTGGAAAAAAAACAATATTTTCTACTTTCAGCTATAAAAAATATATCATAAACTCAAAGTTAGTCATAAATTTAAGCCAAAATGTATTCTGCTACATGTTTTTGGTAAAATAAATCCTGTGCATTAGCGGGCGATAACACTATCGGAAGTCACCAGTGACACTAATACAGTGAACAGTAAAAATCTGTTCACTGTAATCAATGACACTGGTGACAGGGCAGTGAAAGGGTTAACTGGGGGGGGGCGATCAAGGGGTTAAATGGGATTACTGGTGTACTGGCGGGCAAACTGGCGCTATCTGGGAGGGGCGCTAACACTATTGGAAGTCGCCAGCGACACTGATACAGTGATCAGTAAAAATCTGTTCACTGATCAATGACACTGGTGACAGGGCAGTGAAGGGGTTAACTCGGGGGGCATCAAGGGGTTAGACGGGATTACTGGAGTATTAGCAGGAAATCTGGCGCTATCTGGGAGGGGCGCTAACACTATCGGAAGTCGCCAGCGACACTGATACAGTGATCAGTAAAAATCGGTTCACTGATCAGTGACACTGGTGACAGGGCAGTGAAGGGGTTAACTGGGGGGAGGGGGGATTAAGGGGTTAAACGGGATTACTGGTGTACTGGTGGGCAAACTGGCGCTATCTGGGAGGGGCGCTAACACTATCGAAGTCGCCAGCGACACTGATACAGTGATCAGTAAAAATCGATTCACTGATCAGTGACACTGGTGACAGGGCAGTGAAGGGGTTAACTGGGGGGGGGGGGGCGATCAGGGGGTTAAATGTGACCTAGGTGTGTTCTAACTGTAAATGTGTAGTGTTTTACTCACGTTTACGGTGTCTTCTTCTCTGTCTGGAACGGAATGTGTCCAGGCAGAGAAGAATAAAATCATATCCTGTCCTGTGTAAATGTCAACACAGGACAGGATAGGACAGGGACCGATCATCTGATTTCAGCCAGACATCACTGGCTGAAATCTAATGATTGATCCCTCCGGGATCGAATGGTGTCACCCGTGGGTCAGCGGGAGCGCGCACGTGCGCCCCCTGCCGGCGAAAACGTCGGGAGCGCGGAACACGTTTTAAAACGTGGTTTTGCACCCCAGTTCCGCCTTGCACACGTATATATACAGTGGCAGGGCGGCAAGCGGTTAAATAACACATTTCATGTTGAGCATAGGGCTTAACAAACCATAACATATTACGCAGCAGACAAACATGCCTATGAAACATGATCCAGTTATCTCTCCTAATCACACGTAAAACAGTGCTAAGTAATTCTATTTAGCCAGTTTTGAGATCCATTAACCCCTTGTCACAGGGTCCTTGGCAGCCAGCTTCAACCCTGTACACATGATGAGAATATTGGACGAACGATCGTCCGTTTTTTTTTTTTTTTTTTGCATGCTAGTCTCATATTGAAAGTGCAGAGGTTACTAAAGTTATGAAAATTCTTGAACTACAGAATAAATGTATTTGTATTGTATTTTTGGATGAAAACTGTACTAATTAAAATGAAAATGGTATGGTCTGGTATCGTATGAGAAACATTTTCTTGCTTGTCCCTTCGCTCAATTTTGGATGAAAGCTGTGTACTACACTCAGATTATCAGGTGATCTCTTTGAAAGCAGTATTTTTCATACGATTTTATGATCGTGTGTACTAGGCTTAAGTCAAGAAACCAACATACCCTTAGCCTGCTGATGGGATATAAATGGACAAATAGCACACTGACGAGTTATCGCTCTGCTGTATCAGTACATGTGCATATAGCAGAACCCAAATGGCTACTAGTGCTGGCCTCTCCCAGTCCAAGTCCTGCTGTGCAGGAGAAAACAGCTAGCTGATTTTAACAGAAGTTGAGACACCAATATTAGTGCATACGGAACACATTAAATAAATTTTAACTACAGTAGTGTAATGTATACATAACTAGAATAGATGGTGTTTTATATGCCTTAAATTCAGTTTTAACACATCCATTGTACAGTCATGCTGTCTTGCATTCTTGATCAAAATTATAATACTGCATCATATACAGTACTAGCCAATACTACTTGACTAGTCCTCTAATTTAAAGAAAGGGTCTAAGTGTAAAGAAGAAGTTAGGCCACAGTACCATTTGCATGCCCACAAACATATCAGTAGCTGATAGGGAACTATACAACTATCTCAGGGCCTGTTTACACCAGAAGTGTTGGGCTGAAATTTTTCTTGTTTACAGTTGGGTCAGTTCAGGCCAACATGCTGCTGGATGCTTGTAATAGAAATGCTGGGTGCAATAACTAAAAGCAAGTCATATACACGCAAATAATCAACATGTAGTCATGCAGGTAGCTTTTGATCAGCATTTAAAACATTACATATTCTACGCATGTGAAAGACCATCTACCAAATGAACACCTGCACCGGCACATCATAGCATTCACTAGGCACTCCAAGAAATAACAGAATCCAACTACAATATTCTTTCACTGTCAAAACCTCCACTTTTATTATCACACAACACACTGGAGGATATATCTTATAGTCATCACAATCTGCATAATAACACACACCAGTAAGAGTGTGAGCATTACAGCATGAAATAAACATATCATTTGATAGCATCATAGCATAGAATTAATACATTTCCAAAGCTATGTTAGAAGCTGGGAGGAACAAATCCCAACAGAATCAAACTGCCCAGGGGGTCACAGGGACGCCTTATGCGCAACCAGTTAATGAGCCCATATAGCCTTGACAAAAATCCCAGCGTCAGAGCGTCCTCTGGCCACTAAGGGGGGCTTCTACTCGTCTCGCTTGGACCTCCACCTTATAAACCAATTTCCTGGAAGCTGTCCAATAGTGGGTGGGTGCCTCACCCACCATAGGAGGAGCTAGCAGAAAGGTTCCGTGAGGATAACAGAGTCACGTTCAACCACCATATTCGTTATTTGAAAAGTCACACTTTTGCTTCTTATCTTCTCATCTCCCCCAGACTTAAGGATTTCTAACTTAGATGTCTTTAAACAGGTTTTTATCTCCTAATGTGAGGTTACTAGATGTCATAAACACGCTTCATTCCATAAACAAGTTTTTATCTTGCTCTCAGCAGAATATCTTGTGACTTTGTTCCTTTGATCTAGAGAAATGACACATCAGTCACCTCTCATGCCCCTGGCATTTGGGCAACAATGCTTTATTGTAAATATTACCCAAGAAACAAAAGGGTCCAAGGCCAACACATTTCATAGGCATTACAATGCTGTACTTTTTCTCACTGCAGCACACCGCAGTGCAACACCACTGAATAGAACTAAGCTAAATGTTACAGTGCGACTTGCTGTTTTCAGTGCCTTGGCACCAGTACTGAAATAGTGCACACCAGCAGCTGCAGGTATGAACCAGACCTAAGGCTGTGCTCACCTACTTTTCATTATAACAATTTTTATTGATTTTCCACAAAGATATATATATATATAAAACAACACAGGAGAAAAAAGAAGCACATCGATGGTAAAATCTGCATGGTTACAAACACAATGACGACATATAGTTACACTGAGGAGGCTGTCAAAACTAAACATCTGTAGAAAGGCGGGAGGAGGATAAATTGTCCCATGGGTGCCACACTGCCTCGAACACAGGAATCGAACAGGCGTGTAAAGCAGTCAGGTACTCCATCTGTCGCACATCAGCAATAGTTTTAAACAACATGGACATCGAAGGAGGTATAGAAGATAGCCAACACATAGGAATGCTTCTTCTGGCCGCAGTCAGAACATGTGTGGAGAGTTTCCTGGCCATTCTGGGAAGACCCGGAAAAGGCAGGCTCAGTAAAAAGAGGCTCAAAAGGGAGAGAGGTCTGCAATAACAATTGTAAAAAAGATAAAACCTCTTTCCAAAAAGGGACAATGGAACCACAAGTCCAAAAAATATGGAAGAGGGAGCCAATGTCATTCCCACAACGCCAGCAAGCAGAAGAAGCATTCGGATTACAGGCATGGACAACTTCGGGAGTTTTGTACCATAGCATCAAAATTTTATATGTGTTTTCTTTATAAACCACACAAACGGAAGATTTAGACGTGTTGTCCCAAATTTTCTTCCATTGTGTAAGGTCAGTGTCACATTGCAAAAGCTGGGACCACTTGCGCATATAATGATGAGTGTCATTAGCGAGGGGAGCAGCATCCATAAGAATTTTATATATATTAGAAACTATGCCCTTTTGATGTGGACCTTGTATACAGAGACGCTCAAAGGGAGTAGGACTCCCAAGAGTCAGCATGGGGGATATAGTGGAGAAAAAGTGACGTAACTGGAGATATATATAAAAATGGAGGGAGGGCAGATCTTTTTTCTGGAAATATGAGAATGGTTGCAGCTTTCGAGTAACAGGATGCACTAGGTGACGAAGTTGGAAAAGTCTGGCCTTGACCCAAGGGGCCATTCGGGGCACCGCCAGACTATCTGGAAGGTTGGGGTTTAAAAGGATATTAATCAGTGGGGAGCAATCGGAAGCTAGTGCAAACCTGGTTTTACACTTCCGCCATATATTCATGGAGAATTGCATGGGACCATGAAACAGACAACGAATAGGTGAAAGGACCACCTCCGAAGATGACCATAGGAGAGAACAGGGATGAGTCGGGGTCAATTGTAAGGCTTCTATCTCGGTCCATAGATTAGAAGGGGATAGAGTGGACCATGATGTAAGGAAGCGGAGATGAGTAGCGTAATAATAGGTCACAATATCCGTTGCACCCAGGCCTCCTCTAGAGCGCAAAGAAAGCAGTACACTACATGCAATTCTTTGTCGCTTATTATGCCAGATGAAATGTAGGAGAGATTTCTGCAGGGAGTGTAGCTTTGACATAGGAACAGGGACAGGGAAATTCGCAAATAAATACAAAAGTTTGGGTAAAACAGTCATCTTTATGACGTTGATACGTCCCAAGAATGATAAGGGTAGAGAATCCCAAGATTTCAGGGAACGGGAAATAGCTATGAATGGGGGGGAAGTTGGCGTCATATATTGAATTATAGGAGGAAGTAAGGTTAGTACCCAAATATTTTAGAGAGCGGGTGCACCATCGATATGGAAAAGATTCTTGAAGGAACCAGAGGACAACTGGTGAGATATGGAGTGGGAGTGCTTCAGTCTTGGAAGTGTTAACCTTGTAACCCGAGAGGGCCCCGAGCTGTCGTAAAATTTTATGCAGTGTTGGGAGGGAGATTTGAGGGTTTGAGAGTGTAAGGAGAATATCATCCGCAAAAAGAGACAATTTGTATTCACGACCATGAGAGGTTATGCCTTGAATATCAGGATGGGACCGGACTGCAATAGCCAGTAGTTCCAAACAAAGAATAAACAACAGAGGAGAGAGAGGACATCCCTGACGTGTACCATTCGACATCTGGAAAGGGGGCGAGAGAAAGGAGGCCATTCTGACCTGCAAAGAAGGATGAAAATAGAGAGCTTTCAGAGCTGGCACAAGGTCCACGGGAGCCAAACTTCTCCAAAACCATAAACATACAAGGCCAGCTGAGACGATTGAATGCTTTTTGGGCATCAAAGCTCAATAGAATGGCGGGAATAGAAGACCGGTTAACCAAGTCAACCAGATCAATAGATATCCTAGTGTTGTCCGCTGCATGTCTAGCTGGGACAAAGCCTACTTGGTCTCTGTGTATGAGTTTGGAGATGAGTCTAGACAGCCGATTGGCTAGGATCTTAGTAAAAATCTTGTAATCAGAATTCAGCAGAGCAATAGGATGGTAGTTATCCAGGATACAATGATCCTTGACAGGTTTGGGAATTACAGAGACGTATGCATGGAAAAAGTCCGCTTGTAGAGTAATACCTTTAAAAAGGTCGTGATAGAAAGAGAGAAGATGGGGAGCCAGGGTACCAATGAAAGTCTTATAATAAGAGTAGGGAAGACCATCTGGTCCTGGGATTTTGCGTGAGGGAAGATGTTTGACTTTATTAAACAATTCTTCCGGCGAATGTCAGCGTTAAGAGCCGCAATATCAGAAGACGAAAGCTTAGGCAATAATAGAGGATCAAAAAACCTATCAAAAGAGATCTCTGTGAGAGGAGGGTGTTGGTCTGGGGTCAAACAGTTATAGAGGGATTCATAATATGAGCCAAAAAGAGAGACCATTACATGAGGATCATAAGCAGGGCTTCCATTCGGCTGGACAAGATGGTCCAGCACCGTAGAGGGGGATTGGGCTTTAAGTCTATTAACGAGCATACGGTGAGGTTTGTTAGAGAATTCATAGAATTTATGCCTGACCCAAAGGAGGGATCTCGCGTACCTACATGCATCAAGGGCCTTGATTTGGTCACGAAGAGAAGTTACTCTATACAGCCCAGAGATAGACGGTTTCGCAAGGAGTCTACGTTCAGCCAGAGTTAACTGGCGGACTAGAGAAATCCCTGCAAACTCCGAAGACCTCTTCAGGCGGGAGCCCATAGAGATACAAAGGCCACAAAATACCGCCTTATGGGCTTCCCATACGGTTGAGGTAGATGTTACAGAGCCTGCAGTAAGTTGAAAGTACATATAAAGTCCTTGAGAGAGCTCTGTACAGAGATGTTCCGTGTATAAAAAGGTCTCATTAAGGTGCCAATGGCCTGTTTTTGCAAATAACATTAGGAAATAACATGTTCAGGGTCAAAGAAGCGTGGTCAGACCAGGTGATGGGATGTCAGAAGAGACTAGAAGAGGGAGAAGAGAAGCTGTAATGAAAAAGTGATCTAGGCGGGAGTAACTACGATGAGGTGTAGAGTAAAAAGTAAATTGTTTGTGGGTAGGATGTCGGATCCGCCAAGCGTCAAAGAGACGACGCTCCCTGATCAGTTTGCGGAAGGATTTTGAGGAGGAGCATTGCCACTTCGAAGGAGTGGACTCGAAGAGAACCTATCTTTGTGAGGTGAAAGGATTAAAATCACCCCCAATAATCATATGTGGAGTGGAGAAGGACCCTAATTTAGCGAGCGTTTGTGTAAGGAACTGTAACTGACCTGAATTTGGAGGATAGAGATTCATTAAAATAAGAGGGGTGTCACCGAGCATACATTCTAAGATAATGAAGCGACCATGTTGATCGACCTTGGAGGAAACAACCCGAAGGGAGCAGTGTGTCCGAATCAGGATTGCCACCCCAGCCTTGCCAGATGGGTCGAAGGCTGAATAGGATTGGGAAAAATACCTAGTGGCAAAACAAAAAGAGCCTGTCAATTTAAAATGGGTCTCCTGGACAAAAATAATATCTTCTCCTGAGGATCGGAATTCCTTCAAAGCCATCCACCGCTTCTGAACAGAATTAAGGCCTTTAACATTATAGGATAAAAGTCGTAAAGCCATCACAAAATGACGAGTGTAGCAAATGTACCAGCAGAAAAGATAAATGAAATACCATCAATGAGATAAAGCAGAAAACTGATAACAGTAATAGACAAACCAAAAAAATTAACAATAAGGAACAAAGATATCCGTATGGATATGAACTTGGGAAAGACAACGGCACCCAAGTCGTCCAGGCAAATGTCTGGACGGGATCGGGGGCAACATGACAACCGGAACATATCAAACGGCAAACCCGGCCAAAAAGATACAGCATAAGAAGGCACCAAGGAAGGGAGGGAGGGAGGGTGAAGAAGAGAAGGGAGAGGGTGGAGCGGGGGAAAAGGGAGAGGGGGGAGAGGGGGAAAAGGGAAGGGGAAAAGGGAAGGGGGGAGGAAGGGGAAGGGGGGAGGAAGGGGAGGAGGGGAGGAAGGGGAGGAGGGGAGGAGGGGAGGAAGGGGAGGAAGGGTGGAAGGGAGGAGGGGGAGGAGGGGGAGGAAGGGGGAGGAGGGGGAGGAAGGGGAGGAGGGGGAGGAAGGGGAGGAGGGGGAGGAAGGGGAGGAGGGGGAGGAAGGGGAGGAAGGGGAGGAGGGGAGGGAGGGGGAGGAAGGGGAGGAGGGGAGGGAGGGGGAGGAAGGGGAGGAGGGGAGGGAGGGGGAGGAAGGGGAGGAGGGGAGGGAGGGGGAGGAAGGGGAGGAGGGGAGGGAGGGGGAGGAAGGGGAGGGAGGGGGAGGAAGGGGAGGAGGGGAGGGAAGGGGAGGAGGGGAGGGAGGGGGAGGAAGGGGAGGAGGGGAGGGAGGGGGAGGAAGGGGAGGAGGGGAGGGAGGGGGAGGAAGGGGAGGAGGGGAGGGAGGGGGAGGAAGGGGAGGAGGGGAGGGAGGGGGAGGAAGGGGAGGAGGGGAGGAGGGGAGAAGGAGGGGGGGTGGAGAGGAGAGGGGGGTGAGAGAGGAGAGGGGAAAGGGCAGGAGGTAGGAATACAGCCTCGAAATGCCCAAAGAAGAACACCTCAAAGAAACATCAAGTAGGATTATCGCTGGAACGAAGGGGTCGAGGGCGTTGTGGAGTACGTGAAGGACCCTTCCGGTCCCTACGAACTGGAGTCCAGATCTTGCTGGGGGTAGCGGAAGGACGAGACGGAGTAGATGGTAATGAGGAATTGTGTTCCTGCAATGGTAGTCCCAGTTGCTTCAGGAAGGAGTCCGCCTCAAAAAGATCACGTAGAATAACTTAAGAGTTATCTTTGGAGACGACCAGCTTGAAGGGAAAACCCCAGCAGTAAGGGACACAATGGCGTTGAAGATTCGTGGTGAGTGGCTTCAACGCTCGCCGTTTAGCCAGGGTAATCGGCGAGAGATCACAAAAGAGCTGAAGCCGGTCCCCTTTAAATTCGTTGCGGAACGTTGCGTACAGAGGCCAACAAGGCTTCCTTGCTCTCAAAAAAATGGAAGCGGACGATGACATCACATGGTCTGGTGCCCTCAGCCAGTCTCGGACCCAAAGAACGGTGGGCCCTGTCCATGCGCCACTCCGCTTCTGGGACCAAGGGGCCGGTTGCGGTGAAGAAGGACAGGAGGTGTCAACGAAGTTGGGAATCGGCAATGGATTCAGATATACCTCGAATACGGACATTTTGCCGGCGTTCCCTGTTTTCCAAATCTTCTTGTTGGAGCTGAATTTGGGACATGGCTGCATTGTGGAGGCAGATGATGTAGTGCCTCCGGCCGCCACTGGGGGCCCGTCGGAGCTCGTCTGTGGGGTCCCTGTCGAAATTGAGGCCAGGGATTGCGGCCTATGCAGGAACCGCTGCAGCGGTGACGGCCGCGGCTCACGTGGCTGTGAGGGGGGGGGCTTCCAGCGCCCAATCTTCCCCATTATGAGACTGGGGTCTGGTGCGCTGGGTGCCCTGCTACTGTGACTCACCCAGGGATGGATATGGAGCCGCGGTGCGCCGTGGGTGAGTCTTAGGCCGGGGACAGGAACGGAGCTCACAGGAATGCGGCCATCAACGTTCCCAGCCGCGCATGCGCCCCCGTGCTCACCTACTTTGAGTGACAACTAAGGGTATGTCTAGCCTCTTATAAGGTTGGTCATATATGTACAGATTTCTCCATCCACATTAAACAGCATACATGAAGGAATCTCCCCTACCATTTTTTTTGTATGCAGACATTAGGCACTAGTTGCTGTCTGAATACCTGAACAGTGACTGCATTTGATTAGATGCAGTTATTGTTAGACTGCCAATTCTCCTCTGGGCTCCTTAGAAAATTCAGTGGAAGTTTGTCGAGTTGGGTGCTGTCAGCTGATTCAGCAGGAATCTGAGCTGTGTATGGCAGACTTATAAACAACCTGTTGTGTGTATGTAAGAGAAGATACAGCTGCCTCTGGCAATAGTTGTAGTAACGCTAGTAAATATCATGGAGTCTAGGCTTACTATCAAATTAAACATTTACTGGTAAAACAGCAAGTTACATATTACATCATTAAACAAAGTACTCACATTTTTGGGGTGAAATGTATTGTAGCATCCACTGCAGAACTGATGCCGACACTGAGAACAAATAAAGTGCATGCAACCACCTCGTGCAAGGGCATAGGAAAATTTGCAGTGTGGACATGCTAGAAATAAACATAAACAATATTTAGAACAATAAAGATACTAGCCAAAGGGATGGGAGAATAATTTTATAATCTACTCACTGATTCCATTTTCCTGCAGGTATACAGCCAGGCCTTGTGCCTGGTATTCAGCATCATTTTCTCTCTTCCAGTTTTGGAAATCTTCACAACTCAGATTTCGATGCTGCTCCTCCCACTACAAAGAGTTAGGTAATGAAGGATAAATGAAAAAAAGGGGGCATTAGTGAACTGAAGTGAGGTCAAAAATAGCAGACCTAAAAAGGGACAAACTTTACTGAGACATGGCAGATAAAGAAAGACACAGAAGTTTAGACATACTGGCGTTGAAATGCTTAAAATGTCTCATGGAAATTACTTTATACACTCTTTGCAGTTTGATTCACTAGCACGTTACGGACTGTGATGGTTTAATTTCTGTCTCTGACCCCAATGAGGGGGGAATGGGGAATTTACCCCTTATTCCTGTTTCTGCAACATCAGGCCACTTCTATGCCTTTTGGCCAAGATCAAGTGTAGTATCTGTTCTGC